>NC_092427.1:6827311-7178546 GCF_036169615.1 Heliangelus exortis
CCCATCTCCACTCGAGCATATATTAGTTTTTGCAAAACTACCAAAATCTTTGGAAATTAAACCAGAAGAACAATATAGGATGCTGATTCTGACAGAGTAATTTAACTACATGCTTAAATTTAAGTATACAGTCATCAGTGTCATTCATATGCTTCACCAGGATAAAACAGCTTAATTTTGTCAGATGTATTTCTGCACCTCCTTTTGTTGCTAAGGAGATTATCACACATTTGAAAATTTTGGATTTATTTACTCATGCATGCACCAATAAAGCAGCAACTTTTGGATTGTAGGGAGTAATTGCTGTCTACGTTTGTAAACTAAAAATAGTAATTCAGTAACTGGCTTGGTAGGTGGATGAAGGGTTACCAAATATGGCTTAATTTCACAATCTTTGTTACCCAGGGATGTATCTGACAGTGATAGGAGTTACTTCCTACATGGTTAAACATAAGATGAAGAATGTACAGTATAAGAAAGAGATCCCAGTATGAGATGCCAGTATAAGGTAGAAATGGAGATACTGGGGGGAGTCCAAAGATGATAAAGGGACTGGAGCATCTTTCCTATAAGGAACCAGCAGAGCTGGAACTGTTTAGCCTCCAGAAAAGAAAGTTCAGGGGGGATCATTTATGTATAGAAATACCTGAAGGGGTGTGTAAAGAGGATGGAGTCAGGCTGCTCTCTGTGGTGCCCTGTAACAGGACCAGAGGCAATGGGCACAAACTGAAACACAGGAGACTTCCTCTAAATATCAGGAAATACTTTTTTTACTGCAGGGGTGACTGAGAACTGGCATAGGTTGCCCAGAGAGGTTCTGGAATCTTCAGCTTTGGAGTTATCCAAAAGGCATCAGGACATGCTCCTGGGCAATGGGGTCTAGGTGGCCTGACCTGAGCAGAGAGCAGATAACTTCCATAGGTCCCTTCCAACCTCAGTCATGGTGTGATTCTGTGAACATGGGCTTCTCCAGAAGTGGAAGTTGATAACTGACTATGTATGACCATAAAAACAAAGAGTCCAGATGCTGGACTAGCAGGATCCTTGAATAAATTGAGCATTTGGAAAAATAACCTCTATGGATCAATTTCAAGCTGACAGCAATAATAACCTGTGAAACAAATACAGAATGTACATTGACTAAGCCCCACAATTTAGACAAAAAACATTCTCATTTGGACCTCAGGCTATTTAAGAAGCACAATTGACAAGTTCATTTTATGATAAATACATTCAGTTTGGAACTTTGGGTCCCATTTGCATAATTCTGTATTGTACTTTGGCTCTTTAGGTATCTGAAAATCTCAGGAAGTTTTATCATTTATCTTATCAGGATTGAATACAGTTAACTTGAACCCAAAAGCAAACTGCAGAAATGGTGTATTTGATACTGCACTTAGACTTACAAACCAAGAAGGCAACCTGGAAGTCAGAGCTCCTATAATAAAAAGATTTTATTATGCATTATTATAAACTGTGTTTCAGATTGTTTGCTATTGTATTATTGTCACTGTTTCCTATAATGAATGATCATGTATAATTAAAGCTGAATCTCTCTGATCCCAAGCAGATGAGAAAGCTCAATTGTATTAAATGTATCTATAAATATATCTCTGAATTTCACTGATGACTGAATGTCCCAAGACACTTTCAGACTTTTAGATTTTAGTGAATTCCATGTCACAGAAGTCCCCCAAATAAGGAAGGAAACAATTACTCACAGCATAAACATCATACAGTTCTGGTGCATTCAGGTCCCAGTCATTGACATGAGATCCTATCTGTACCCCAGGAAATCCCAGCTCAGTCACACACCGATGCATTTCCTTCACAGCCAGGTCTGGAGCTTGCAGAGGTAAAGTACCCAAGCCAATGAACCTCTTGGGGTACTTTCTTACTGTAGCAGCTAAGTCATTATTTAATATCTGGGCTAGATCAAAAGTGTCCTGAGGCTTGGCCTGATGAGATATTAAGCAGAATAGCACACTAAAATACAGTTCACAAATGTTAGCACCTTTGGAATACATTGGATAAATGTCACTGCAGACAATTCAGAGATAGGGTTTCAGCCTAAAATTTACTTTACAGTTCTGAATGGCTGGAAATTCTGCTGCTTTAAAACCTCTGGGTGCAGTTCTGATTCTTGTCTTAAATATTTTATCAAATGCTGCTGCCTTTACTGCTCAGGATGATTGTAATAGAGCCCAAGCTGCTAATGCATTTAAATATCTGGTCTTTTGTGTAAATCAGTCCTCTGATTTTGTTTATCCCAATGCCAAAACCTCAGCATATAATTTTTAAAAGTAGCAATGAATATTTAATCTCCTATTATTAAATCTGAAGAGAAAAAAAAAAAAAAAGAGAAATGTGAGATGTGATTCTATACAATTGAGCAAAGTGCTCTAACATTTAGGAGATAACAGTCATAACTCTAATAAGGGAACTGCAATATATATACAATGTTTCCCATGTTTTCTTCTAATACATATTTATTGGAAAGTATTCCAATAAATATCAGAATAAAATTTTTAAAGATATATCACCAAGAAGAAAATCTGAAGATCAGTGGTATTAATATGTGGGCTAAACACAATGATTTTTAATTTAGCTTATATGTTTACATATAACAATTCAACTTGTACACCTAGCTAAGCAGTCAAGTTAAAAATGCATTTAGAAAAGCATTTTGCTATGATTTATTTTTCTCAGACTGATTTTAGTCCTTTGATGCATTCAAGATTGCCATGCAGGGAACATATTAATTTAAATTCGCTACTGAATTTTAAGATTCAAAGCATTCTAGGTTAATGAGTCCCATGACACATTTAAAAGAAAGTGGGACAAGGCTACAAATATATATATATATATATATATATATTTTTTTTTTTTTTCATGAGAAAATACTGATTGATGTTTAGCTTTCGTGGAATCTTTATAAATACGTTTATCCTGGAACCATAGGTTCATGCTGTGTAAAAATTCTCTCCCCATTTCCAGATACCCCCATATTGACCCCAGAAGAAATTCTGTTGTTTTCTCATTCTTTCTTACTGGGCAAAGCAGAGTGGAGCTTTGCCAGGACACCCTGTGCAGGCTCTTCTGATACCTGGACTGTTCTTTTGTCCCTTTGTTTTTCACAACAGAACTATTACCCTTTACTTTGGTGCTCCAGTGACTATTCCAGTCACTTAATTTATAGGAGGATGCATTTGTTTTAAAGAAAATTCATAGAACATGAATTAAAAAATATGCAGCAGGAACATACCCAGTAGCTGAACATTACAGGGACTGTGGAAAGGGCTTGGACTGTAACACCTGATTAAAAAAAAAAAAAAATTATTAATGTTTCCTTTTTTGGCAAAATGTTAAAAAATGTTTTTTTTTTTTTTTACACTAAATTGTCTGATGCCTGTGACTTTGAAGTGCTGTAATAAAAGGGGACGTTATTATGGCACAAGACACCAGATGGTGCTGTAACACATAGCTATAGATTTATTTTTTTTTTTTACCCAGTGAGCACTGTTTAGCTTGCGGAGAAATATTATGGTGTTGGCTTTATGACGTGTTTTTTCTTGTAGAGATTTTGAAAAAATTTGAAAAAATTATTCATGTACTTTCCCCTTCTCTACAGCATGTGGATGGGGCAGAACTGGTTTGTAGAAACTTGCCACTAGTGTTGAGGGAAATATCTAGGATGCCCAAAGGCTATTTATGATCCAAATGGTTGCTGAATGATGTGGAAATCCCCAGAATCCCTGAGCTAACCCAGGGAATTATTACAGTCCAGTCAAGGCAGTATGTATCAGAGAGGCTGCAAAGACATTGCAGCATTCCTATTAAATGGTTGGAGTTTGAAATACTGCTTCTCCTGGGTGAAAATGAAGTTGCTGGAAATTACCTAAGTTGTGTTTACAGGAATTACCCACCAGCCCTTGAGTTCCTGAATTTGCTTGTGTTACATGTTGCAGGAAACCTCCATACAAATGATTCAAAGTAGCTCCTAACGCGCTATCCCTTGAGGGAAGGAAACTACAATAATAAAGATGCTACTTATAAAATATCAGATTTTGGAAGTAATTCAGATGTTTATTCCTTATGAGAAGCTGGAGGAGAAACTGATGGAGGGAATAACCCAGGCCTCAATCTAAAAGCAAATAATCTTTAGTAATGAAATATTTCACAAGGTAATTTGGAATTACAGTGTTAATAAGAACCAACAGAAATAATGGATCAGACTAACGTTTCTTCTCCCATTCCCTGTCTCTCATCTTACAGACTTTATTTAATGGAATGTAAGTAACTTGATGAAAAATAGGTTTGCAAATTTGACATCCAGATATGTTTCTTTCTAAATCAGGTGAACTTTATTCTCTGAGAAAGTAATGGTACCAGTTCTCTTGGCTCAGACTTCTCTAGCAAAAATTCAGAATGAAGTTGCAACATCTAAACAGAAGAAAATATTACAAAAGGAAACAAACATACAAAGAATCCTGAGAGTATAAGAATCTTTTTAACATTTGGAAAAAAATTAATAGGGTTTCCTCTTTCCTGTAGATTTCTTTTATACCTGGAATGGATGTTGCCTTTCCTAGTCCACGGTCAGCCATCCTTATGTCAGCTACTTCCTTACTGTATTGACAATCCTACCAAAAGCAATGAGCCCATGTGGGGAATAAATTGCTACTCAAAAGTGAGGTAAGTGATGGGAATTTCAACAGATTTAAACTAATGAATAAGTATGCTAAAGCTAATTCTTTTAACTTTGATATTGTTATTGCACACTTTCAGATACACTAATAGAGACATGACTGGTTTTCTAAATGAGACATCATTATTTAATTTCCTTTATGGGGGTACCTGAGAGATCCATCTCTTTAATCCGTACTTCTGGATCCCAGCAGTTCTCTTGAATAACTCTAAAAACCTTTCCATCCTTCATCATCTTTGCCTGTTCCTGTGAAATGACATTTTCATTTATTATAAATGAGACAAAGTACTACACACTAAGTTATAGTTGCTTGAGTATACTGCGCTTCCTACAGAGATTCAGTGGAAGAATTTTATTCTTATTTTTAATCAAGGACTACTTTAAAATAACCACTTACAGTTCTGGTGGTATGAATTCATCATAATAAAAAAATTCCTCTTTCTTTTGCAATGTATATCACTCTTGGTTTGGAAAACATATCAGGTGCCTTAATCCAAGTTTATCCTCCAACCAAATTTTGACCTCAAAACAATGTTCTAATTAAATCCGTGCTAAATTTCCCCCTTGGGTAAGTTTGTGTTTTAAAAGTCAATAGCATCATGATTCCAGTCACAGAAATAATTGTCCAACTTTGTTAATTTCAGTCCAACTGTTTCTTACCACCAGTGAGATTGAGACAAAAACAGACCTATGATGTTGTTTTCAGATTACATTTTTTCCTCGGGAAAAAAGAAAGGAAGAATGGTTGAAGGATTTGCTAAGAGGGAAAAAAAAAGCCCTAGCAAAATCTAAACACAGTATAAAACTGTTACCTGAATTAGTGTAATGCCTTGCCCATATGTCACCAATTCCCAAACTTGCCACGTTCAAAATATTATCAAGGTCATGAAGTTTAATGCTGTTCCTTTCACTATCAATAAGGAAGCTTTCTTTTTAAACTTAATTTTTAGTTGATTTGTCAGTTGTCCAAAGAGACAGGCACAGCACTGTCACATTAAGCCAAGTCAATAGTCTCTTACAGTTGTATCCACATGCTTCTATTGACTTGAAATGACAGACAAAATCAATTAATTTAGGATCTTGTCTAAACAAAAGACCTATGAAATCAGAATATTCCCTACTAGTATGCTAATTCAGAAATAACTAGTAAAATGTCACTACTTCTTACAGAGCTGTGTTTCTGTGCCCTCCTTTTGAGAAGTCACTGTTCTTAACCTTGAATTTGTTACTTACTTCATACATCACTCCCAAATACACTGCTGTAATGAATATTTTAAAGCCCTCTTCAACAAACCTAACTGTGCTGCCTTGGCAAACTTGTTAGCTGTAGGGCAGGTTGTGAAAATTACTTGAAATATTACAGTCAGCAATAACAGCTATATAACCTGATCCTCTGATAAGATACTTCAGGTTCATGTAAAACTGATTTTCCAACCTGACAGAAAGGTTTACTCCAGCCATATACTCCAAGACTTTCAGAGAAAATCAGGGCATTGCTGCAGATTGCCTAATAAACATAAAAGCGTTTGGGGTGTAAGTGGAGCTGTTCTCTGAATGCTGCAATAAAGTTTGCAATGTAAAAAAGGTTTCAAATAAGCCATGTGCTGTTCTCATTGAAGAATGAATTGAACAATGCTATTTCCATTTGCATTAGCTGATTCCTTGTGGGCAGGTCAAGGCTGCAGGTCAGGGCTAAGCTCACATCACTGTGTGTTGGCAGCAACAAACTTGATTATGCAGGAAAGCAGAACGTCATCATTTCTATAGGTTGATGCTTGTGTATGTAAGGCCAGAGAGATCTGGTTGAGCAGCAGTGTGGCTGGAAAATGAGTCATTCTGCTACAGCCTGTAGACACTGCCACTTATCTGCACCTGCTATTTTTAAAATTAGAAATTACTCAGACCCTTCAGGAGGGAAACAATTCTCAAGACTTTTTGCAGTAGTAAGAATGAAACAAGGATTGGGAAAAAAGTTTCAGGTTCCAAAGCAATGAATGCAGGGCAGAAAATATAAAAACCAAGAGATTTTTATTTGCAAGGTTAAGAGCACGGATGAAGAATTCTATCACACATTCTATCATGCTGTCTGTTCTGTTTTGTCCTGTCCTGCCCTGCCCTGTCCAGTCCTGTCCTGTCCTGTCCTGTCCTGTCCTGTCCTGTCCTATCCTATCCTATCCTATCCTATCCTATACTATCCTAAAATTCTATTCCATTCTATGCTATGCTATTTCATCCCATCCCACCCCATCCTAGACATCATCTTATATTTAAGGCTTTAGTTAATTCTGTGGAAATTAGGAGAGAGATATTTAAGAATTAAGTCCAGAAGGCTGGTTTGGTTCTGCAAGTGACATTTAAAATTATCCCGTCGCTAAACCACTTGGTCACATCCCCAGTTGTATGTCTTTAAAAATACATGTAATTTTCTTCCAGTTTGACCCTGATGCTTCTTCACAAAATATGAAAAGCTTTTCCTTTTTTTAAAATCTTAAGAGTTAATTCCCAGCTTCACACATCTGAACAAGACCTTATTTTGCCATGCACTTTTTTCACGCAACATTTTCAGAGAAAGTGAGCTAGACAGGATTCTCTGTGGAGTGTACAAGGCTGTTACTGGCTTGCCACAAAGTTCCTTTGCAAACTATTTATAGCCAGGAATTTTAGCATCAGAGATGCAACAAACAGCTAGGCTGCTAAAAACATCTCCAACAATTCTCTTCTTCCTACATCTGCCACATACCTGAGGTGGTGTGCCATCCACACAGGTTCAGCAGGTGGATTTATCTCTCTTCCCATGTCTGAAATCTGAATTTCAGATCTGAAATTTCTATGTAGGATTTGTTTGCTCACCATTCTCAGCTCCCAACCTTCATATTCCGTGGTCTTTTTCATAAAAGGTTGTCAGGCATTTGTCAGCATAGCCCTCCATGTTATAGAATGACAGCAGTGTGTATATCACTAGATTGCTATAAACAGACGGTGTTGTATCCATTTTATCAGCTTTTTTTTCCCAATTACTATATGCATATATGCAATCACAAAGAAATATGATTTTGCAGTCATGAGGAGAGGAGGGAAATGTTTAGTTTCACTGAAACAAATAGGAACTATATACTTAAATACCCTGGCTACCTTGAAGATGCAAGTCTTCTCTAAAAATGATAAAAACTGAATCCCTACAGGGAGTGAATGAATTAGCTAAGTCACAAAAAGAAGCAATGAAGAATATTGGGTACTATTTTCTTTATAAGGTTACTCCAAATAGGGAGAGGCACTGTCAACCTGAAAGTGCTAAGTACTCTCTTTCTATAACTTATCCTTTTAGTTTTCAGTATAGAATTCCTATATTGCCATCATGTCTGAATTTCAGACAACTGAGACAAATGACTTCATAGAAGAATAGACCTCTAAAAAATATATATATCAAAGACATAGCCAGTCTTATTGACAGTTTGTTTTTTAACAGATTTACTCTGACTTTGCACTTCCGATGCCAAGATCAGTGTAGAGCACAAAGAGCCCAAACCTTGCAGTGATGATCCAGCTGTACCCATCCACCATATCCATATCTCTGTGGAGGAAAAAAGAAAAAGCCAGTGCTAGTTGTCGCTCAACAATAATAGTCAAAGTCTCAGTTCTTACAATCAAGCACTGCTTCAGGAGAAAAATTTACGCATAAGCTCAGTTTTGAGCCTATAAGTAACCCCACTGACTTCAGCAGTAGTGCTGAAATTTAACTGGATTGGACTAATGGTGTTTGTAGATCTGAACTTTTAGCTCCCAGTTCAATAAAATTTTTAAAGTAAGTAATTTTTAAGTAACTGATTTCAAAGTGCTTGAAGTTCCTTAATAAATTGAGATTCTGACTGTAGTTATTTTAATAAAGAAAAAAAATGAAATGAAGCATTTGTCATAAAAAAAATGGAGCTGCTTATTTTCCAATCTGTGATCAGTTAATCATTAGCACAACCATGTATTGATTCCACTTTCAGCTGTCATGATTCAGCAGCAGGATTGAAGGTCAGTCTCTATTAATGTTTAAACAGCCAAGAGAAGCTAAAATGAAGCTCAGATGCTCATTGATTCTTCTACAGAGGTTCAAAATTGCTTACGCAAAAAATCCCAAACCTCCAAAAGATTATGATTTCCATTTATTTTCATAAATTACCAGATTAGAAATAAATGAAAACTTAGAATACCATAGAAGACTGAAAACAATGCTGTCTTCCTGTAAAGAAATGTGTCAAAGGAAAATAAGCAAAAGCCCACATTTCTTTCAATGAAGTGTAAACAATTTCAATACAGTCCTGATTTTCTGTGATAACAAATAATTATTTAATGCCACTGTGAGCTTCCCTGAAGTGAGCATGCAGAACCAAGCCTCTGGCTTCAGCTAATGCCTGAGGCTATGTGTGTTTTCTTTAGCTATGTGTTATACACATAAACTTACGGGATTATGTATATAAAATACTTAAAACTGAGGGAAAATTTTGTGAAAGACACTTAATGAAAACTTAATTTTCACTAGCTCCATGCTAATTGCAATTTTGATGAGAGGAAATGAGTACCTTACCAGTGCTCAAGGAGTACCTAAATAACAGGGAAACTCACTAGTTTGTTTTTGAATCTATTATCTTCCTTCTTCCCCTCAGTTACTTGTTGGATGCATTGTCCTTATTTACTTATAAGAATTTTTATACTTATTATGGGTTCTAAGGTCTTAAAGAAGTACCTTGACAATAGCATTTTCTAGTTACAGCTTCAAAGCTCAGTATTTAGAAGGCTGGAAAAAAGAGGAGTTTAGCACTCTGTGTGCATGTTAGGATTGCCTTGTTGGTTTTCCGTACATGAGATGTAAATAACTCCATTAATGGCTTGAATTTTCAGAGGACTCTAGGGAATTCTGACAGTTGTTTTCTCTTCTGGACCCATTAATAAAGCATTGAATCACTCAATCTTTAGAACAGAGGAAACAAAAAAGAACAGGTGGAAATGAACTTTAAAAAAATTGGTATTTGCCTGGTTATCAGGACATAAATAAATGCAACACAGGGCTACAGGGTCTGACAGCAATAAATTCGGCCTTGATACACATCTGTGAACATCAAGGGATCCTTGGGGTAATTTTCTCTCAGTAATTTTTAAAGCACTTTTAAGGTATATACAGACAAAAATATTTTTCAATCATTTGACATCAGAATGAAGAAATTTTATAGCTGTTGTGGGGATATTGCACAAACAAGGAAAACAAAATCTGAAACAAGCAAGAGCAACCTTCTCTTTGTGCAGATATTTAAAATCCTACACAACTAAAACAGACATAGCTGCTTTAAAAAATATCTGTCATTTCACCTACATGGTCTAGGGTGTAAGTGTTTTTCACTGAGGAACACTTACAACTACACCCAGGGAGTTCCAACAGATGTTTAAAAAATAATTTCCTAGCTAAGCAAGGAAACAAGAATTCCTTTCCAGGAGGTTTTCTGCATAACAATATTATTTTTCATTACTAATGAAGCAATAATCCTATGTATCTTCTTAATGCCAGGTTTTCTCAGTACTTTTTTTGAATGTGTTTAGATTTAGCAGCTTCTCCCTGGCTAATGCTGAACTGAATCTGGACTGTCATGTTTAAAATCAAAGATAGTGCTAATTCATATGGGAATATTTACCTGAGAATTTGCCATCATCAACCTCAAAATTAAGGAAGAGAAATGTACAGTATGAAGCAAAGTTTCACTTAGTGTGTCAGATGTGTAAGAGTATGGCTGGAATAACAGTGTTCTTTTGCTGTCAAAGAGAAGCACAATGACATCAAGAGGCTCCACACTACTGGCAGACACAGGGACTGTTCATTCAAACCACAACAAACACAAAATTACAAGGAAAGAAGCTACAATGCAAGTCTCTTTTCTGCTCTGATTTCTTATCAACAGAAGCATTGAAGTGTTATAAAAAAACAGCTGTCCTGGGAATCTGAATGCAGTTTTTAATTGCAAATAGTTTTATGTGTATTCATGTATAAACTGTATAAGCATATGATTTTCCTTGATCTTTTTCTGTACACATTGCAGCACTGGAGATGAGATCACTTCTGAGTCAGAAAGAGATCAGACATCTCTATAATGAACCATGAATTTTACTATTTAGGCAATAACTAAAAAGCTTAATTTGGAATGAGATGACTGTGTGGCTTTTGAAAATCTAAAATAAGGATTATATTTGTTACATGAAAGCCTAAGCAACACCTTCCATTCTCCACCGCTTTTCACAGGATCGTAAAAATCAATACTGACAAGAATACATTCATTAACATTAATAATACTATGCAAAGGTTTATTTTCAGACAAGTTCAGACAAATTGACTTGCAGCTTCAGTGTTACGACAACTGAGATTTAGTAATACAGTATGCTACTTCTACTACTATTTAATACTACATGCTATTTCTTTCCAGTAACTGAAAAAATATAGATATTAGTAAAATTATCATCATCATCAGCAAACCATACTGAGTCAGCCCACTCAAAGTTAATGAATTTTATGCCTGTGCATATAAGATGTGAATGACTTATGACTTAGGTAACATTAATATTGTCCAATATTTACTTATTTCTCTTATTTAAAACAAAACCTGAGAACCTGAGAGTTCTTGTTTTGTCAAGAAAGTGGAATTTATGCCTACTACTTGACAATTTTAGGTCTCACAAAAAAACACAGTACAAGAAAATACAATTGCTTTAGACTAAACTAAAAGGGGGGAATAGAGCCCAGTTTTCTATTCCTTTGTTACTGGGACTCTGGTTTTGCAAAGTAATGCAATGCAAATATCTGAAAAAAAAATCAAAAGACAAAAGCCTGGAGAGATTTATAAAAGAACACTTCATTCATTGTTTTTTCAAATATTACATTGTTAGAAATGGTCGCTGATAACAGAAAGCACTGAATATCTAAACTCTTATTACCTTTTTTAGGTCAGGCCATTCCTTAGGTAGAATGTGGCTATGAATATCAATTTTCATTTTTTGAAGTGTGAAAGGAGAAACAGTCTTTCAGTGAAAATGTTTTCTGTGTAATCACTACTATCCTTCCTGTCCCTGGATCAGCAGGTTATTAACTTTGGTTGCTGTTCAGATCCACCTGATGCCTTATCGGGAGAACCTGGTACAGTGGCCAACCAGGGAGCCCAAATCCCAGAGGAGTGGCTCTCTAGAAGAACCAAGGCTTCTGGCAGAAAGTGCCTGTTAATGCATAAACTACAACTGACTGAGGGCAAAGGGAAAACCTAAGTTTATATTGGCACAGTGAAGGGATTCCTTTTACACAAAATCTAAAACAGAAGCTTGTTTATGGTTGAAAATAATTCAATAAAACTGACTTGCAGTTTTTTTCTTTCTCCCTCCTGGATTCTGAAATAATCTGTAGAGAACATGTAATATACCCTTGGTCCTATCTCCTAATCTGCTCTCTTTTCCTTCCCTTGCATTTTCTTTGAAGTTACATTAAAAAAAAAATTAATGGAAATACTGAACTACAGCCAAATCTGCACTTGATTCCCCCCTTCTGATTATTGGTTCACTTAGCACATTACAGATGCAACTGCATATTGGTGCTTACAGCCTTGGAAGATGGCTCAAGATTCAGGAGGAGAATAACTCTAGCAAATATGGCAAGCAGTGTCTAAGATAAATTCCAAGTTAAGGTTACCTGGAGCCAGCTTAGATTTTCTGTGAAACTCCATCTACTGTTTTTCCCTTTGCTCAATTTAGTATCACACTCCTTTCCTCAAGACACCCTTGCCTTTTATTTGTGTTGTATTTTTCTCTGCTATTTATTGCCTTTAGATGCTTATTTCAATGTATGCTATTCACACAGTGTCTTGTTGCAAAAGCTGGTTAACCATTTATTGATTGATGTATTTCTAGTGGAAAATGAGAAGTTTTTTTCAAAACTAAATGCTGCTGTGAATCTTGCAACTTGAAATCAAGCCACTTGAAAAAAGATGTAGCCCATATTGTTCCATCCTTTTTCTGAATTTGTTGTTTGAACCTGTTTAAAAAGAAAAAAGGAAAAAAAAAGTCTCTGTTGTATTTCCCTGCTTGTTCACTCATTAAGCAAGACTGCTTTTGATTTATTCTTCAAGTCAGCTCCTTGTGACAGGGCTGATTGTTTGCTTGATGGTGTGCTTCTCCACAATCTGAGATCACTGAAGACTTAATGTTCAAAAGAAAGAGAAAGCAGCAGCTTTGGGACAATAGTCCCTAAATAAAGCAGGACAGCCAATAATTCACAGTAACAGATCAAAACCACGGGACTGAAAATACCATTTCCATCTCAAAATCAAAAACAATCTCTTCATGACCAGGCTGCCAGGTTAAGCAGCAAATTTCCTCTCTTGCTCCCAACTATGACAACTATATTAGATGACCTAGAACTGTAGTGTTAGCCTGCTGGCAAGCAATGTGCCTGCATATACAGAAGCAGACATAAGAAAGGATTATTGATCCAGTTGTGAGAATTCTGCGTCATGAACCTTATGAATCCATAGTCATGAGACAAAGAGTTCAGGTGAGTTCTTCAATAAAAGGATGTCTGGAAGACAGCTCCCTATTTAAGCACACAAAGTAAAAGCACTGGAGAAGGAGAGGAATAGGAAGACATTTGTGTATCTGAGTCATCTGAGAAACCTTATTTCTTCTCTTAAGTCACCATAGTTGCAGGCAACCATGCAGAGATCAGCAGCATTTCTTTAACACTGCTTCACTTCTCTCAGCTCTAAAAAAAGATCTGGTTGTTAGCTGCTGCTCCCAAGACACAACTTAGCTTGCAAACAGAGCAGCACTCCCACACTGCATTTCATTAAAAAAATATATAATTTGAATCCATAACAGGATTAAAGGCAATTTTTGTATCCCTTTCACTTGATCAAAGGGATAGTAAGACATCTGTCTATACCCAGTATGATCAATACTGAATCAGTAGCAGAAAGAGTGACTGTGGGTACCAGCAAGAGCATTTTTAGTTACTCACTACCTACTTTGAGTGCTTGTGTTTTAAAAACAAGACAACTTCACTGATGCTTTAGACAATCTGCCTGGTAACAGTGAGTTGAGTGACTTTTGTCTCTTGGTCTCCACGCTACATTTGTGTCCCAATGCAACACGGGATGGTTTTTAACATGGCTCTTGCTATCTGTTTTCATCTGTTGTGAACTTCTGGAGTGTGAAACAGAGGTGCAGGAGTTGCTGACAGCAGCCAGAAAAACCTGCAGCCCTCTCAGGTGGCCCTACCCAGTCAGAGCTGAGCTTAAATTCATGACCAGATGGAAACTCTCCCCATCACAATGTCTGGAGGAACAGAAACTTTTATTTTACCTTTTGTGTGCCTGTAAGACTGGAACGATACTCATTCATGAACTACACACAAATAATTTACATCCTAGAGCGTATGGATGGGGCCATAAGACTGATCAGAAAAAAATAAAAGATGAGTAAATGAATGTACTTGCTACATCTACCACAGAGGTGAACTAAAATGCATAATGACTTCTACCCAGCCAAAAGTATTCTTCCACATAGATTAAGAAGGGACATAGATTGTGTGCCCCACATGCCTCTTAACAGTTATGCACCACTTATGTGTCTTTAGGATCATGGCTTGGCTTTGTGAATGAAGATTCAAGGACTCTCCCCACACTTGCTGATGGCAGTCAACATGGCCAAAGCTGGGGGATTGTTTCAGGGAGTCCTTGTGTCTCCTCTTTGGGGCTCCTCTGGTGCGGCAGCTGGTGGCAAGTTCACCACAGAGCACAATCTTAGGGAGGTGGTGATCCTCCATCCTGGAGATGTGCCCTGCCCAGCACTGCTGTGTCCTCAGTAACATGGCCTCAATGCTGGTGACCCCTGCCTGTTCAAGGACAGTGACATTGGTCACTCAGTCAGTCCCGTGGATGTTTAGGATTGTACAGAGGCAGCACTGATGGAAGCACTCGAGGAGTCAAAGGTGGCAGTAGATGACCCATGGTTCAGACCCATATAAAAGAGTAGACAGTGCAACGGCTCTGTAGACACCAATCTTTGTACATTTCTACAGCTGTTTATTGCTCCAGACTCTTTAATGAATCCTCTGTATGCCTTTGCTAATCTGGTGTCTATCTCTTTGTCCATCTTGGCATCTGAGGAAATAATGCATCCCAGAGAGCTGAACTGCTGGGCTGACTTAAGCTCTGATTCGCCTATGGTGATGTGGGGATGATGGAAGTCTTCCTGTGGGGCAGGCTGGTAGAGAATTTCTGTCTTCTTCAAGTTGACTTCCAGCCCCAAAAATCTGCATCCTCTGCAAAGCAGGATGTTATGTGTTGCAGAGCTGCTTCTGTGTGAGCAATGAGGGCAACATCGTCAGCAAAAAGCAACTCCGGGACCTGGTGATTTAAGGTCTTGGTTTGGGCCTTCAGTCACCTTAGGTTGGATATGCTCCCACCAGTACAATATCAGATGTTAATGCCATTTTCTTCACCTTTAGGATCACATGCAATAAAAATGTGCATTTATTATAGACACTAGAAATGAAACTGCATTCTTGATTTTGACCAACTTCTCACATTTTTGGTGTGCATTATCTGATTTCTATTTGAGTGGGTTCAGACTGGGAAACATGGTGAGCAATTCCTTCAGGACAATTTAGCTGGAGCCTATTCAGGCCAGGGCTGATTTCAAATATGTCAACACAAGCCTAGCAGAACCACAGGGTTTTATTTCATTATAAGGACAAGCACTGAAGTGAAAGTGGTGTTAGAAGTAGAGCACCAAATGCTCTTTCCAAAACTATTTAGCTGCTTTTCTGCAACAATCACAGAATCTGAGATTTGGAGTCTTCAGGCTGGGAAGTGGGGATCCAATTCGGGCCTTTCCTTATTGGAGAGAAAGTATTTCTTTGTATCTGATGGAAAAGCATGACACAGCACCCTTCAAAAGAGGGTGCATCAACAGACATTGGTAAACTCTGCAGACAGCTCAGCCACATAAATGCTATCAAGGCATTTTCAAAGAAGATAAATACAGTAAGAAGTGTCAACTTCAGGATGTTGATGCAAGAAACAGCAAAAATATTTGTTCTAGTTTTTCAAACCTTCAATTTTGCACCTTCTTGTCTGGCACCTGCTCTTTACATTGCACGTTAGTGAAAAACGGGTATTTTGCACATGTGCACAGGCCTGGATAAACCCTGGAAAACTCTTTGTACACGGTAGCTAAGATAAAGTACTTAAAGAATGTGTCCCTTTCCAAATGAAATAAATGTTGAGCAGTGCACTTGTATTGGTTGCTTAGCAACAGGTTGTCCTTTGGCTGTGCTGGGAACTGCACTGGTCCTTTGGGACTGCCATTACAGACCTGCTTGGAAATGTCACATTTGGAAGGGAAGCAAAAGTCAGTAATACTGTTTGGTTTGGGGATTTCTTTTTTTTTTTGTGTGTGTGTGGTATCAAATAATTAAACCTCTCTTAAATTAGCTTGATCATGGAACTTAATCCTCTTCAGGGACTCTGGAGAAACACAGACTTGAGTGGAAGTGGCATGGTTTTCCTTCTAGAGGGAACAGTAACAATGGTTATGGTTTCCCTTCTAATGAAGAATAATGTTATGCAGTTCCTACATACCATTTCCTAAAGGTAGATCTCAAGTGTTTCACTATGGCTGTTGTTTTTCACAGGAAAGCTTTCATATAGCCACACCAGGAGGACATGTCCAGCTAAAATTACACCAGTAAAGTGTAATTTTACTTACATCTTACATGCATTTACATACATCTTAACAAAGATGTATGCCAGAGAATGCATGGCATTACCATTGCCTTTTCTTAAATGCCATTTACCAAACACTGCAGTGTGACTGTCTAAACTCCTGGTGGTTTGCAGAGCTAGCTGGATTGCTCCATCTGTGTTTCATTCAGATGTATTTGCAGAATGCAATAAAAAAAAAAGTACAGAGATGTCCAATCTAGAACCAGCTAAATCAGCTCAAGATAGCAGCACTAAAAGTATATTCACCATTAAATATTTTTTCCAAATCTGAAGACAAGTAAATTTTCATTTTCTTATCCAATAGCCTTTGCAGAAACAGAGGCTCTGTTTAAACAAACATCAGAGCAGATGCTGGTCTGTATCTGAGTGAGTTTAGCCTTGCAGAGAAGTTGGGCTTTTTAGCTTAGACTGAGTTTAGCCTTGCAGAGAAGTTGGGCTTTTTAGCTTAGATGTGATACTGTGCTGTTGCCACTCTGAAGCCTCCAGGGGTTGTTAAATTTGCATCATGAAGCTTCATGGTTGTACAAGCTCAGGATGATGCTCACCAGGTGGTCTCTCTATTAGACCTGCCACAGCCATCCCAGTTGTGTCACTGAAATTTATAGTGTAAAGGTGGCCAAGATTGCTGATGCCTTTGGCATCACACTGCACTGCTTTGTGACTATGGGCCCAGCAATCCTTCTGATGAATCACACAGTGGTGAAAGCAAACAACGTGTCCTGTGCCAAATTCCTGACCGTTACTGTGTTCCTTGCTGTGTAAGTTAAGATGTAATAAATCCTCGTTTATTTTCAGGTTTCTAGAAAATATGGCTTTGTTGAAACTCAGCAAATACTGTAAATCATAATAAAAACTATCTTTCAGAGAATATGATTTTCTTTATAAATTACAATTGCAATTCCACAGTTTACAATTACCATGCATTTATCTCACAGGGAAATGTTCTATCAAAAATTTGAGAGATATTTTCCAAAATGCAAGTACAACTAAAATAGAATATTTTTTCCACACAAATAAATAAAAGAGACTCTATTTAAGAACCTATCAGGCCAAGTGTCACCCTTGTGCAGTGAGACCAATCAGAGAGATACCAGTAGTATAAATGTGGGCCAGAAAGAACAGATGGAATGAAGCTTACAGATACTGATACTAACAAGTCATATTTTTCAAGTTAATACCCCATGGTAACATCTGAGCTTGTTCCAATTATTTTGAAGGTTGGTGTCTAAAATAAATAAAGAGTAACTGTTGCCATACATTGTCTTAACAACCTTTTTTTTGGTGTGTTTTAGATACTCAATTCCCCACATTTCTCTCCATGAAGAGGCTTCTCTGTGACACTGTTTGAGGGTATCTGAATTTTGGGGTTACAAATGATTTTCTCAGATCTTTTACTGCTTCAGAAACAAAGCCAAGGAACTAACAGAAAAACCAAGTACCTGGATTTGTTCAGCTGCTTCAACAAATTCCTACAGCTGCCTCTACAACTCTGCAGAAATGTGTTTAGGACTGGGCCAATGGAACAGCTGTCTTCCCAAGTCCTCATGGTCTGCTTGAGAATGAAGTTTTATGTTGCATCCTCTCTGAGTAGCTGTGAATCCCTGTCACCAAAGGGATCTTCTGCAAAGAACTAAGATGAACCCCTGGCTCCCAGCAAGTGCTGTGCAAATGGTTAGCCATGGCTTAGACTGATGGATTTACTGGCAGTGATGCTGGTATCTGTGGATTACAGCAGTAAGTGCCAAAGCAAAGGCCTTTCCAACTGCAGATGTTTACAGTGTAAATGTTTAGGTTTTAGTGCTGCACATAAATTTACTCATTCATCTGGAGGAAGGAGGTTGGCAGAGGGATGCCTCCACAGAAGATTTCTGGAGCCTGCTTTCACTTGCTGAGTTTGGATACATTTCTGTGTCTTTCACATGCATTAATTACAATATAGGATTTCTGCCTCAAAATTGGCTTTTTTTGAAATCCACAGGGTATTAAGAATATGAGCCAGTGTGAGAATACAGTTCAGATTACCACAGGAGTTAAGAAAGATCCAAATATTGATTGAAGCTTTCACCCATCCCACTCCCACCACAGAAGCCCTATCAGTAACCAAACCAAACTTTTAGCCTAATGATTACCACCCTACTGCAAGCATCTCCCAGAAAATGCTTTTGGGAGAAACACTGACTGTTGCTGGGGGACTATAAGGACACAGTCAGGATACTTGTATTTTGTACTGATGTTGGCCCTAGAAGAAAACAAACACTACAGAGGATTACATGATGGTTGGCACTACTTTAACCAAATCTAGTATGAATACTGCTGGAAGTGTTGCTGTGTTGTCTGCTCACCAGCAAATCTCCAGTTGAATTGGAAGGTGATGCTATACATCAGACTACATTTCTGTAACACAGAAGAGGCCACACTGCTGCTCCACAGGCTCAGAACTTTTGTTCTGTAAAGATTTACAGAATATTCTACTGAGTAAATGCTCAATGCAAGAAAAGTATTACTAAGTAAAACAATTCCCTAGCAGTTTGGTTGAAAAGCTGTATCCCAACTGCAAAATTCTGATTGCCACGTGTTAACCACACAGATAAATTGGTACCTATTTTTGTTCTCAAATGATGCTTCCAAGTGATCATTTCTTTACTCTTCAACTAAAGTGACAAATGCTGAGATTCTGATATGTGAATATATACAATGGGATTGTGCATTTCAATCTGCTCTTGCCTTACAAATAATTTTGAAATATGCAATAAGACATTCACAATAGTGAAAGCCTGTAAGATGGACTTTGATTTACAATTTGTGTCATAAAAAATCCAGACAAAAGACTTATTCCAATGCATCTGCTGATGTATGTGGAACTGATGTTGCAACTTGAATTCTTTTCTCCACTATCATACTTAGTTCTTCTCTCAGGGAAAGGCAGGTGCTGTCTTTTTATTTTTTAATTCCAATATTTGGATTTTAACAACATCCTCTGAGGATGAACCACCTTTCTAACAATTTAAAAATAAATAAATCCACGACTTCCTGGTTGTGTTTAAGTGTGCTCTACTAACCTGCTTGGGTTTTTTTCTTCACATGCAGAAAAAAATTAAGAAATTTGCATCTTCTTGGTCAGTGTTACAGCCATGTCCATGTTCACTCAGAAGTGAACACAGATGTTTTGATATGAGGGTCACAAACAAAGTCACTTCTTAAAAAAGATGTTTTTACCCCTTCAAGACATTGCCACTCATCT
Source organism: Heliangelus exortis (assembly GCF_036169615.1). NCBI lineage: Eukaryota > Metazoa > Chordata > Aves > Apodiformes > Trochilidae > Heliangelus > Heliangelus exortis. The sequence continues at coordinate 6,847,059 of NC_092427.1, forward strand.
CAACCTAACATTTCCTGTTAATTTATTTATGAATTGTGTATTCTGTGTTGTGATCCAAAAGGAGTGCTCCAAGCCCCCAGAAGATTTTAATATATCCAGTTGTTTATTTATTGCAGATGTTTTGGAATTACTCTATTATAATTAATCACTTTGGACCCACTGACAGCCCACTGAAGTCACCAGGAAATCCAGTTGTTTCAGAAGGGATCTATCAAGTGATGGTTCCAAAAGTAGCTTTGAAGGCAGACTGCAAAGGCAGACCAATTTAAATGAGGAATTACAGGTAAGCTTTCCCCCCAGTTCAGTAATTAAAAGCAAAGGCAGTTTAGAGTGCTGTTTTTTTGTTGATTTCTTTTTTTTTTTTGTAGTAGTAGTTTTTAAACTGCATTATAAATCATAAATTTGTTCATAAAAGTCTGTGCAGCTCACTGTGACTGTTACAGGTTGCAGTTTGTAGTGCCTTACGTGGAGCACCAAAGAGTGGCTGCAATATACACATAGAGCTCTTATTTCATATTGATTGCAATGGATTTTGCCTGTGGTAAGTGACACAAGCTTGTGCTGTCTGATTTTCGTGGCTGATACTGCAATGTCAAAGTACAACTGGGCTGACCTGCTGCTAAGCATGGTGGATTTTTAATGAATATTTTACACATTAATGTAATCCACTCTTTGGTGAATGGGTCTTTTAAAATTCCTTTGTCTCCAGTAATTTTGGAACAGGAAGAAAACACATGCTTCAAAATATCCATTTTTCTAACATAGTTTCTCATCTCTGCTGTATGTTCTCAAACAACTGGGTGTATGAAAATCTTCTGTGGGCTTGGAGCACTACCATTTGGGTCACAACATAGAATTCACAACTCAGATACGAGGCTTGGTATATTGATTTCAGTAAATTCTCACAACTTACCAAAGAATAAGTAAGTCCTTGTCACTAACCTTTTTCATATTAAAAGCTGCTAATTAGTAATAAGATTTTATACCATTTTTGAAGCTCTAAAATTTTGGACCTTAGCAATAAAATATGCATGTTTATAAAAATCAACCAATACTACAATTAACAATAATTAATTTCTAGTATCACTAACCAACTAAAACCTACAATTAATCTCTTCATCTCAAGTGACAAAAAGAAAACAGTTGCTCTAATTCAGTCCACTCTTGACATTTATAGGCACTTGAATAATATAAATGAAATGTAGTAAAATGACTTCTTAAATTGGTGTGTTTTATGTGGTTCAATCTACACCTCATTATTTGTTTCATTCTCATCTGCTTTTTATTTTTTTTTCTTACTGCAATTTCAAATGTCTGAACCCTCCTGCCTACTTGGTGATGCCTTCCATTGTCCATAGAAAAAAAAAAGGAGAAGAGCAGAGCCCCCAGGGAAACACAAAACTTCACAAGAGCAGAGCACATGATTGAATTGGTTGGAATAATTTAATGGGCCCATACATCAGCATTAGCTTGCACTGGAGTCTCCATCTTACAGCCATGTGCCTGTGAGCAGCTTCTAGAAACCTCTCTCTTGAGCACCATTTCACTTTGTAAGGGATCACTAATATTTGTTTTCATAAGGGTGGATGAAATCCAGCATATTTATATTGAAACTTGGAGTGATAAATTATTATAATAATCTATCTTGAATTAGCTACCTAACAAAAATGTGCTTATTTGGGCTCTTTACTTAAAAGCAATCTTCAGCAATGCAGCTTTACTTAGGACACTTTAGTTGAAGCCAAGTAGCCAGGAAGGAAGAAATCTGCATCACTGAGGTCTCTTTTTACATGCTAAATGCAGAACAGGTTGGAAGAGTTTTATTCTGAAAGGTGCATTGCACACAGAATCAGATACTGTTGCCATGGCTGACTTCCTTTATTGCTTTGAGTAAATCCATATTTGATGCATTAAGGATGGACTGGGTTACTGTTAGGTAGAAGTAGGTCAAGTGATTTTTAAGCCACAGTTCTTTCAATCTTCCATAGAATAAGAGCAAACAAAATAGGTAATTTCATCTTTTAAGAAAAGTATTTATCATGTATGATTACAGTTAAGCCCACAAATTAATTTACAAATAATGCATAATGCCATCTAGTGGGAAAATCAAGTTATAGATGCTACAAGTACATCTAGATCTCTCATGCAATATGAATCTATGAGTGTTGCAACCACTTGAAAGTTGTAATATTGAACTAAATTTTATACAAAATCTTCAGTGAAAAAAACAAACAAACCACCTTCTCAAAATTTAAAAATCTTCCAAAGATATTCTATCTTTAAAGTTAAGATAACCAAAACAATCCTCTGCTACCAATGCAGTTTCTCAGATGTTCTTTTAAAAGCTGAGACCCAAGCCCGACGAGGGGCTGTGACAGCATCTTCACACTCTCGTGCTGTTTTAATCACATCACCCACAGCTGCATCCACATCTGCAGGAACCCATAGCATTACTGATAGTGTATGGTTAAAAGGTGGTGGTGCAGCATGCACAAACCTTTGCATCATAGGTCTAGGGCACGGTACGTGATAAGGATCTTCAATGTCATCAGCATTATAGATCATGTCTTGTACAGCCAATTCCTCCAGGAATTCTCTCTCCAGGAGAGCTTTTTCAAGTGTGGGTGCTTTGACCTGTGGGCAGTCTATTTCCTCTTTATAGGGATATCTCTCCCTTACAGCTGACAAGAGTCGCTTCCATAGGCTGGTGGTTCCAGCCTTTTCTCCAAATGCTCGATCAATACCTGCATCTCTGGCCAGGGATCCCAACTGTCTGGCTTCCTTCTGAGTTAATCAGAGTAACCAAGAGAGAAGTGGTTCACCTGAAAAAGGGCTGTAGTCTTTTCTCAGAGTACACAAGTCTCTCATGGAATAGGACTGAACAGATTCTGAGTCTGAGTCCTCAGCTGACTCTGCTTTAGAGCCTCTTCTAGCTGCTCTACGAGGAGAGGCAGTATCCTCTATTTCCTCTGTCACCTGGTCATCTCGTTCAGATTTGGAAGGGTTAAGGCTCATTTGTGATTTCCATTGTTTTACTTTTCTCCTAGTTACAGGGTCAACAAGTAACTGTGTGGGCTGAGGGGGAGAGGCTGTGGTGTCTGCAGCAGTAGCAGCAGCAGGGCTCGTTTTCTGAGCAGCAGCAGTGTCTGTGGGGGTAGAGACAGCAGCTGCAGCTGTAGCAGTTACGCTGGCGATGCTTGCCGGCCTTATCTGAGTTGTGCCCTTGTGTGAGGCGGGGCGAGAAGCGGCAGGAGTGGGGGTGCTCTCTTTATGAGGTGTGCTCGTTCCCCTAGTTGTAGTTGTCTTATTCCTCACCAACAAATGATAGCACATGAAAATATTCACAGACACCTGAACAACAATGGCTACAAGAATCAGGAGGCTCAAAACTATAACAAGCATAATGCCATTTTGACAAGAATCCATTGAACTCAGCCCAAGAGTGGTATATTTTCCCAAATTAAAACTGGGAGTGTAATTACCAACCAAGTTTTTTATCTCTGTATGAAACACTACTGCACCATGCACCATGATATACATCAGTATTGAGGACCCTATTGCAACGATGGTTCTTAAGCAGCTCATACGAAAAACAAACCACAAAGTAACAGCAATTCCAGCTGCAAAAATACATATCACATACCCTAAATACCAAAGGTATGGCATGATTGGTTTAATCTCCAACCCTGTGAAATTTCCAAAGAACAAGGTCTGATTCCAGCTCAGCAAAGCCATTCTTCCACTGGAGTTGGAATTCAAACTATTCAGGCAAATTAGACAAAATTTAAACTGGACTTGAGCCAATTAGCTCGGGCCCCACGTTGGACGCCAATAAATCTGTCACGGTTTAACACTGGCCCGGCAATTAAACCGAGTAACAGACGCTCTCTATTAATCTCTCTCTCCTCCCTGATAAGAAAGGAGAGAGAATAAGGGAGAGAGACTTATGGGTTGGAAACTAAACTACACAACTTTAATGAAAACAGTAATGATAAATAGGAAAAATTACTAAATATATACAAATATACAAGAAAATGGATACCACATTCCCCCCCCCTCTCCCCCAATAGCTCTCACGTCACCACCGAGGCTGCAGGGAAGCCTTGGGAAAGTCCAGGCTGGACTCCTGGAGTTGGCAGCAGTTGGGAACTGGAGGCAGGAACACACAGATATGGGCTGGCATGGATCAGGACCACAGGCAGACGAACGGATGGGATCCTTCCAGGATGCCGGGTGAAGGAAGGGAAACAGGAAAAGCAGGCAGCCGGAAGCTGGAGGCAGGAAGTCTGGAAATCTGGCTTAGCCCTCGTGATCCCTCAAATTTATACTGAGGATGACGTATATGGGATGGAATACTCTGTTTGGTCAATTCTGGCATCTATCTTGTCCGTTCCTCCCCAAAGGAGAGCTGCAGGTGGGACCTCTTTATGTTTTCTTCAGAGCTGAGCAGTGTCCTTGGCTCTGCACACCAGTCTCTAGCAGTAACTATAAACATCAAGTATTATCAGTCTTAGATGCACACACTGTCTGAGAAACTTGCTGTTAATTTCAGCAAGTGCAACTACTTACAAGAGACTTAGCTAAAAGCAAAAGTACAAGACAGAAAATCACCTTTATCCTGGCCCAAACCAGGACACTCAGTGAACTTGTATTTATAATGACTGTAGAATGTGAAACAGACTTTGGAAGGCTCCTGATTTCCTTTCCTAATTCAATTTTATTTAGAGATTGAACTTTTCAGTCAGCAGAATTACATACACTTCAGTCTGATAAGGAAGAGAATTCAAAGAAATTTACTGATACATCAGCCAGAAAAAACTCTAATTCCAGAGAGCTACAGAATGAACCATCTTCATCTTTATATCTATGAGGTCACTTTTCTATTTGTGTAGATAAAAAAAGGAAACAGTGAGAAAGAGCCTAAAAATCAAAGTTATAGAAGATAAAGGAAATGGACTTGTCATACACAGATTATAGTAGAATAAGGGACCTAGAGAGACTATTTGTATCAGATAAATCATACACTCCACTAATAGCCCTTCTAAAATCAACAGGAAAGGAAAAAATCCAAGAGCTATCAGAATTTTATCCTATAGCACTTCCCCTTTACTGCAGAATTAAACTGCTCTTAGGCCTGAATTGTCACTGTTTCTAAACCTCTGCACATTTTATGTCAAACTATTTTGATATTCCTTAATTTTACATTTACCAGGTAAAAAAGTTATGTGGCCCCTGATGTTTATATTTGTTGAATCACACAGGTGTGGGCCTGAAGGACCTCATGGAGATCTTTTAGCTCAGCAAGAACTTCTGTTCCAGGTCAGCTGGTGGTTACCTGTGGTTTTTTTGCTAGCTGAATTTAGAAATCCACCAATGGGAAAAATTCCACCAGCTCTCTCAGTAACCTTTCCTAGTGCTGCAGCAACACCATAGTGAGAAATATTTTCCTAAGTTCCTACAGACATTCACACATGAAGTATTTAACACTTTATTCTACCAAGTGCTTCTCCAATTTCCTAAACATGCTCCTATTCCTTGTAAAATCAGCAAATGCTCATAGCCATGCACAACTCCCTACTGCTGCTAAATGTAATATAAATGTTTTGGTGGGCTTATCCTATCTGTCTTGTATAAAACCAGATCAGAGAGTATTCACTATGGATAGATGAATGTCAATATTCATGGTGTATTTTACCAGCTAGATCAAATAGAGATCTGTTGCTTTTGCTGCTGCTGCACACGGAAAAAGGCTTTGCTGCAACAGAGTAGAAAATTCTGGATTTAAATTCCACAAAAACAAGTTAGCTCCTATTTCTCCTTACAAGAAAAAAATGCTGTGAATTAAGAGAATCACTACCTTCAAATTACTAATTGTCACTGTCTCCTATTATTTCCATTGCCCACTGAAATTTTTACCTAAGAGGACAAGAAACAATATATTATGACAATAAAAGATGCAGAAACTTATTAAAACTGCTCTATATGCTCTTGACATTATTTTGCCTAAACCAATCCTCATCCAAATACTAGTATGTGAAGAATTTAATGATTGTACCTACATGGTCTTCCACTAAATGAAGTATTCAAATGCAAATTGCATACCAGGACTAAGGAAACTAATTCTACCTCCAGCAAAAACCCAGAAACAAACACAATGAACAAAACAATCTAAGGGGGAAAGAGATTCCAGTGGGCACTTTGGAATTTGAGGTCCATCAAAATCTAGAAGAGTTAAAGGACTTAATGTGTAAACCATCTTCTTGAGCAGATGTTTAAAAAATCCCCCAAACTGGCACACAAAATGGAACAAGTAGAGTTTTCTAGTAATGAAGAACATTTTTTGCAAAATACTAACTTTGGCTGTGGCTATCAATCTCTTTTCAAACACTTTCTCTAATCATCCTAGCTAAATACTCAAGTGGGAATGTGCAGAACCCTAGTTACAATTCACTTGGCATAAGAAAAGGATTAGGATATTCTTTTCCAACTTAGCTATGGATTAGCTATGCAAAACAACACACAAATATTATCATATCCTACAGTTTATCAAGGAACTCACAGCAAAAGTGAGATGTGGAGTACCAACCTACCAGCAGAGCAGATGAAATAAAAATATTATTGATACAGATTAGTAGAAAGGTTGCCCCCTCAAATCTTATGTATGGTCATTTGATAAATGATAAAATACAGCATAATTAAACATACAACATAATTAAACAGTAGACAGGCACACCAAGAGGAATGGTCACTGGCTTGGTAGTAGGAAAAGTGACCTATTCTCTATATAATAAAAAGAAGGTTTTGTGATTTCTGTGGCTCACTTAATCTTCCGGTTAATCACAAACTTAATGGAAAATTGTGTGTCAGTTCTGCAAAGATGTGGGAGAAAACATGAAGTTATGCAAATACATTACAAGTATCCAGCCAAAATACTTATAAACAGGAATACTCATCAAGTAATTAAAAGTCATTGGATAAGTTTATTACAAAATTATATGATCTCTGGTTCCTAGAAATGTCCTGCCATTTTTTTTTTTTTTTTCTTTGATGCACATTTGAAATCTCAGCTGCTTATACTCATACCATGGTTAGAGTCTATGATACGGAGTCCAGAGGCTACAGTTAGAGTCTCACTGGAAGAGGGAAGAATACCATGGGAGAAAGATTACTACTTAAGTAACAGGCTGTTACCTTGTTAAAATTAGTTCTCCCTACCATTCCTCTTCAATACTTCTGAATGTTACCAGTGAAATAAAGCCACTGTCAAGTAAGTCAGTTTTATTCTGTTAACTTAAAACTGGAGACAAAACTTTCAGTGATGCAAAGAAATAACAGTGTCTGGAATGGAAGCATGCAGTCTTGCGTGACTGCATGTTTCTTCAAACAAAACAGTAAGTTCAGTTTTTGTGGGTAAACCTTTGGTTTCCTGTATTTACACAGCAATTTTAACTTCAATGAAAAAAAAAAACAGCTTTTAAAATAACTTCAAGACAGAAAATACTGTAAAAAAAAAATCTTTTTTGCAAGGTCTTCTGCTCACTTTAAGATGGCATATTTTGCTTTCTATGTTTTTATTCCTCCTTTGTTACAAAAAAGATTATTAATGCTTGTGGTTCCTGCTAGCTCTGATATTTTTTGCAAATATGATACTGGAATAACATCACATAGATGAAGAGTAGGTGCTTATGTGAAGTGTCATCAATTACTTACCATGGTCACTGCATGCTGTGGGAATCATATTATAGGCACTCTTTCATGGCCTCAAGGAAAAGATACTGAATTATCATGTTCTTTTTCCAAAATAACATTGATTATTTTTGACCCAAGTTAATATTCAGTCTAAAAATGCCAAGAAGAGAGATGATTTCACTTTAAACTCTATTTAAACCAGCAAAAGAGAGAAACAGTAAATGACCTACATACATTGGATAGTAATTTAAGCATGCTGTGCAGTTTAAAAATTAATGTAGCCTTGTTGTACTAACATCATCATTATTGTCTTATTTTAAATTAAAAAAGTGACTATTTTTATAGTACCTATAAAATGTATCTAGAGAGAGGTATCTGGACCAAGTTAAAAGAATTCAGTGTAGAACAACTCATCCTGAGGAACACTGCACACGCTGTGAGACTACAGATGACCTACAAAACAGCAAAGTATGAATCTATCTCTTCCTAGTGCCATCAGGTAAGCCAACAAACAAACAAAAACCAAAAAAAGTTAAAAAAAAATCCTAAAAAATGTAGCCTAATTTGTATTTGTTTGAAAAAGAAAACTCTGGTAGCCAACATGGCACAAGATGGTCAAGGGACAATTAAAAAAATATTAGTTGCATGATAAAATGCTGTGAAATACAGAATCTAGAGGTGTACATCACTAAAGAGACTTATTTAACCTACTCATTTCAGCAGAGGACATGACTAATAGGAAAAGAATGATGTGAGGTGGTAGCTGTAGTGCAAATGATTACAGTGTTTTAACAGCATCAACACTTACTTGAAGATAGTGTCTAGGAATATCAGGATAAATCAGTCCCAGACTTTGGTCCCAAAGGAGTAACACTGAAGATTATTTATCACCATGACCGTCACAGGACTGATGCCTGCCTATCCATTTAGAGTTGGATTGGTACTTGGTTTTGTTTCAGATGTGTCTCTTGTAAAACTGAATGGGTATGGCATTATCTCCTGCTGAAGAGCATATTGACGAAAGTAAGAAGTGAGCATTTTCTTTTGACTGTCAGGCAAGAGACATCAACAGACCAAATAAACCATCCTGGCGTGTGCTAGCAGTGCCTGATGTTGCAATACAATGCCAGTGAGAAATACAGTATTTTGTTGCCACAAGGCAGTCTTGTGTATAGTATGTGTATGAAATGCAACCCTGCAAACAAAATGGTGACAGTACCATTAACTCACTTTTATGCCTTTAAACATACTAGAAAATAAACAACTCTTTCCAAATATGCAGGAGTGCTCTTAATTTAAGTGCTGCACTTAAGATGATGGTCAATATGGAACACTGACTAGTTACATCAATGAAATCAAGCAAACTTACTTCTCAAGAGCCTCTGAATGCACCATTCTGTGTTCTGCTCATTCAGGTGAAAACATTCAAGACAGCAGCACTGAAAAGAAAACAAAAATCAGAAAGTCCAGAATGGATGCAGCTCCTGTTTTTACCATGACAAGTGAACATATAATGCTAAGAAATCCAAAAGTGCTTACAATAAAGAGGCTTGTTTATTTCAACTCCATATGTACTGAAGAGACATATATACTGTCCTGGTTTCATATAGTGACCAGGCCAGGACCTGGTTTGCCATTGCCACCCATTGGTTCTACTTTTACTCCACATGATGCAATAGCATCACATTTTTTCTGCCTTTTTGCACCATGCTGCTCTTTGACATCCCATAATGGGTGCTGATGATAGTATGGGAATAGTATCTTAGAAAAACAAAGGGACTGTAACTTAGGAAAGTAGGCCAAGCTACTGGCAAGAGATTGTTTGTTCCCTCAGGAACCCGGAATGGAATCAAGTGATGGACCTAATCCAATTTCCCTTGAAAGTTCTTCCTCTGATTTTCTTGAGGCTTTGAGTGGGTCTGGAGGAAGAATCTCAAATCTCAAACCTCAAAGGACGGAGGGAGGGAGGGAGGGAGGGAGGGAGGGAGGGAGGGAGGGAGGGAGGAAGGAAGGGAGGAAGGAAGGAAGGAAGGGAGGAAGGACGGAAGGAAGGAAGGAAGGAAGGAAGGAAGGAAGGAAGGAAGGAAGGAAGGAAGGAAGGAAGGAAGGAAGGAAGGAAGGAAGGAAGGAAGGAAGGAAGGAAGGAATTGTGTCAATCTATTCGGATTGAACCCAGAAGTGTGGCTTTTTTTTTTTTTTTTTTTTTTTTCTTTTTTCTCTTTTCTATTCCTATTCATATCCGACAAAGGGAGGATTGAGGGACCAAGGAACAAAATCATATAATAAATGTACCTATTAGGGTCAGGCCCTTTTCTCTTTGTTGCCTTTGCCTACACTCCTCCTACACAAGAAGTCCAACAGGGCTGGAAAGTAGGACCCATGTACTTAAACCCTAGTACTACATCTTCATCCACAGGAACATGTTTTGAGTGATATGTGTCATGAGAAGTAAGAGGCAATGTTGGAAAGCAGCTTCCAGCTGCTATGGTAGGGCAGTCTTTCTCCTTCCTAGTAGGTAGCTTATATAAATGCTGGTCTGAAATTAAAGGCATTGTGGATCTGCTTAAGGCTTTGAATTTGTATCTGTGAAGCACAGAGTATATCCCTTCTCACACGAGGACATGTTTGAATGCAGTGAAGACAGTCATTTAAAAGAAATTATAATACTCTGCAAGGCTCATATTCTTTGCTATAGCCTGAACACTATAGCATTTATATAAAAAGAGACAGCTGCAGCCTCCATCAGAAACAGTTTTATGTAAGAAAAGCGATTGAGAACAACTGAAAAAAAAGAAAAAGGACATATTAAAGCTTAAAACTTTACATTTGGTGTTCCTAGTTTCTGTTTTCCGCCAAATCACTGGGAAACCTACTCCTTTCACTCCCTTTTAAAGGAGGATGCCAATTGTTTTTTAAACACAATTCTTTGTCACTTACTTACCTTAATATTTACTTATATTTACTTTTTAAAATAATTACTGCTTAGGTGAAAAGATTTTGAAGACTTGTATACAGCATTAAGAGGCATTTTTTAAAATGAATAAATTTTGGTAGCAATATATCACCAACCATCCCCAAACAGGTGTTACTGAACTGCTGTAAAACTTTCAAAGAGGAAATCAGTCAGATTCTAAGACCTTGTAAAATCCTGGCCCTGTGCTAGCATAAATTTATTTCCTACTGGCCATCCTATAATCCTCAAATTTGATAATTTGACAAAAGAGAAAGGCACTGATCTTCATGTAGTTTAAATGGGATTATATCCATACATTGATATGGAAGGATCTAGGCAATGTCTTCAATTGTCTTTGGGTATTTTCCTAGACCCAAGCCACAATGCAGTTTTAAAATTAATCTGCATGCCAGTGAACATGTAACTGCTAGCACAGAAAATGCTTTTGTTTCTTTGCACCTCTCTATCTGTCCATTAGAAACCGGTGGAGAATAAGAAAGCAGCTCTGGCACAAATCTATCAATAAAATTATCTAAATGTTCTTTTCCTCAGGTTTTAGTTTTTTACCTATCCCCTTCTACAGCCCTGGGAAGAGGTGGGCAAATGGGTTTGAAGTCTCCAACTCTGATCCCATGCTTGGGCGTGAGACTGCTCCAAGTTTTACGACAATTTTTAGGCTAACACTGGTAAAACCAGCGGCCAGCGTAACAAAACCTCAGAACCGGGGAGTTCTGAGAGGTGTGCGTTTGTGGCGGTTCGGCTGTGGTGCTGAAAAAAGGGCTGCGGTGAATGAGGAACGAGCAAATCCTCCAGCAAAGAGGACAACGAAGTCTTGACCGGTGTGAGGGGAGGCGAAGCGGTCGGGGCCTTGAGCCACAGGTCCATCGAGACCCGCAGCCCTCGAGGTGTTTTCCTCCCTGCCCTCTCCGCAAAGGCGTTGGGTTTGGACACCCCCCGGACAACTCTTCCTCCCCCCCTGAGAGAGTTGGCAGTGGGAGGAGGAAGAGGACGGCGGAGCCCGCCATGGCGAGGGGAGGCTGACAGACAAATCTCCCGCTTCCTCGGCCGGCCCTGGGGACGTACCTTCGGCTCAGGGTCCTGCGGGCGAGAAGCCCCTGAGGGCGACTGACCAGACCCCCTCCCGCCACCTCTCCTGCTCCCACCCACCGTCCCCTCAGACGCCGCTCCGCGCGGGGGCGAACTACCGCCCGGCCCCGGCTTCAGCCCCCGCCCCGCTGCGGATCCCGGCGCCGCTCCCGCCGCCGGAGGAGCTCCCCGGGGCGGGGAGGGGAAGGGAAGGGCAGAGCGGGGAGGCGGCACCGCTCTCCCACCTGCCCCCCTGCGCCGCCGGCGAGGTTAGTGATGAGGCGGCCGCGGGGAGCGGCTGGCGGGGAGCGGCCGGAGTTTGTTTGCTTGCTTGTCCCCGTCTCCCTGATGCTCTGAGCCGGAGTCTCCTCCTCTCCCCGGGCTCGCACCCGGGCTGGATGCTCCGCTCGCTCCTCGCTTCGTTGCCACAGTCGCCCGCCGCTTCCCGCCGCCCCGCAAGAAATGGAGCCGTCTGCTGCCCCCCTGGACACCACTCCGGACCCCGCCATCGTGCAGCCCCCTGGGGCCAGCCCGGCGGTGCTCCCCCGGGATCAGCAGCAGGAGCAGCTGCGGATTGGGGAGAGCGGACAGTTCAGCGAGGGGCTGGAGGACAGAGGTGAGCACCCGGCCGTCCCTCATCCTCATCCCGCCCGTCCCTCACTCCGCGCCCTCCTTCCTGTGTGCTGCCCTCCTCGGTGCCGTGCCCCATCACCTCCCCTCCGTCCCGAGCCGCCTAGCACCCACCCCCGACAGCTTTTCCTACACCTTCCCTGCAGCACCCTTACGCCTCGCTCTCCTGGCCCCATGCCCTCCTCCTCATTCCGCCACAGCAGCCCTTCCCGCCCCCTCATCCTCATCCCTGACATCTTCACACCGATTCCTGCTCCCTTAGCTCTCCACATCAGCCGCTCTCTGCTCGCAGCCGCCTTGCCCGGCTCCTTAGACCTCCGATCTCCTCCGGACCCCCTTGCTCTTCCCTCACACTCCCGCGGTGTGAGGGTCTGTAAGCCCCACTCCCCCCTTGCCCCTCAGCGCCTCCGGCCACCTCCCTTCAGCCCTCGGCAGGCACCCGCCTAACACCACACCCATCCTACGTCCCCTCTCCCCGTCCCCGCTATCGAAGCTTTTCAACCCCCCCTTTTTTTTTTTTTTTTTTTTTTTTTTTTTTTTAGCACCCCGCGACAGCTCTAAAATATTTTTTTATAAACTCTCTTCGTGGCTGTTAACACCTCGCCTGAAAACTTGCCTGCTTGGCAGGGGAGAGGGTACCGGCGGGCGGCGACACATGGAGCCGCTCCCGCTCCACAGGCGGGAGGGAGCTGAGGGGAGAGCCGGGGCCGAGGGGCTCAGGTGGCGGAGGCTCCCGGGAGGGTCTGGCAGTGCCAGGCAGTGCCGGAGGGTTTCTCGCTGCTGAAGAGGGGGAGGCCACTCCGGTTACTTGCCCACGGGCCGTCCGAGAAGGGGCACAAAGAGTGTTGCTGTGCTAGTCTGCTACAGCCAAAGGCTGGGCAGAGCACTCAGGGCTCTTGCTTTATTCCTTGTCTCCCCTCCTTTACCGTGTAACGCTCTTCCACAAAGCTCGTTTTGGTTTTTTTTAACTTTTTTAATTTTTTTTTTAAATTTTTAATTATTATTATTTGCCTAAATATCTGACCAGGGATGGAAAAGCTGCCTTCTTACTCTTTAATGTGAAGCACATCTATTTCAGACATCTCTCCACACACAGTCTGTGAGGCACTGACTTACCTGCTGCCCGTAAAGGCTGCTGCCATTTTAAACCTCCCCATTGCCCTGCCCTCCACAGTGCCTCCAGACTCCTCTTCCACATGGTTTGTCTCCATTTTTTATTTCATATATAGTCTTAGTCTTTCTGTTGTCTTTTCTTCCATTCTGTTTTTGCTTTCAACATCCTGGAGTCCCCTTTGTGTTCTCAGTCTTCAAATCCCATACTACCCATAACCCCCGTATCTCCCATTATTTCCCCAGCTTTCTAAATGCCTGTCTGCTCAGAAATCCTAGAGATGAAGTAAAGAAGTAAGGAGCAAGAGCAGACACCATCTCCCCTGACAGGTTTCAGGGACAGCCCTTTTTCCAGGGGTACCCTCACTGTCACCACCAATGGCAAAGGACAGGCATTGTGACTGAGGGTAGTTTGTGGCTTCAGTTCTCTTTTAAAATAAAGGGAATCAGGAATTCTGATTGTAGTTCAAACATGGAAGTTTAATTACAGAAATTTTTCATTTGTGCCCAGTATGACAGAGCTAAATATAAAAGCTGGCCCTTTTGGTACTAGGAGTAATTCCAAAGGAGCAGAGTGTCTGTTGTACCTAACCTATCCATTTTTAGAAGGGACATGAGACTCAGGCTGATTATTTCATTTCCTTTTCTGCCTTCACACACTTTCTGTGGCCTTTGCAGTAGCTTTCTTTTAGCCTTTCCCATAGTCACCCATTCCATCTACCAGGATAATTCCCGACCATTGTAGAGGAAAATCTGGTATGCTTTTTGCAGGTTGTCCCTGTTGAGTTGTTAACAGTCTGTCCTTTTAGATTATACTTCATCTTATGAACCTTTCCAATGAATCACAGCAGATCCAGTTATAGACATGATACTTCCATGTTTGCTAAAAATAAAAAAAAACCCCTAAATTTTGGAACAAGATACTTGCTCTTGAAGAGTCATATCCAAAATCCGTATGGATGGGGTCCTAAAATTAACATCTTAGGTGAATAATTTTTCTATTAGCCTTAAATCTTCCGCAAATTCTAACTTGACATTTTAAAATGATCCCCTAGCCAAATAGAAAAGTACTTCTGGTATGTCAGCATATGGTAAAGAATATCCTAGAATCACTTAAAAATATGCCAAGCTTGTGTTCTGCAACTGTTAAGCATTTTTTTTCTTTTTCTGATTTTTTTATGGAAAGAAAATCTGTTAATATATGAACATACTGAAAGATAAAGTAAAAATCCAGTGGATTTAACTAGCTAATAATCTTTTCTTTACCATAAGGATACCTATGTATTAAATGAAATAATGGCAATAAAAATACTAATTCTGTTAATTTCAGGGTGGAGAAATTTTATCAGCAGATTAATTTTTGTAGCAATGCAGGTCACTCTGAAAAAGATTATCTTTCAGCCTTCTGTGGATGCTTAAAACTTATTTTCTTATGGTCAGTGGAAAAAAAATATGGAGGTTTACCTTCTGAATTGTGTTTTGTGTAAATTAACGAGCTGTTGTTGCTTCTAAATAATTTTCTTGTAATGGGTTTGGTAGTCATGTGGATGAGCTTGTTTTTTTTTTGTGATTGTCACCTAGGACACTTGTAAGAATAATATGCCCTTTCTAAGGGGTGAAAATTGTAAATACTGAAAATTTATTGGAATTATTTTAGGAAGGAAGGGCTCGCATCTCTGACAGCTGTGCCAGCCATTTTGAGAGAGAGAAAGGCAAACACACACACACACACACTCGCGTGCGGCAGAAGTGGTTCCCTTTATAAAGACTGCAGTGTCTGTCATACTGGACATGTGTTTGACATGGGAATGGTAATCAGCAGGGCTGCACTAGCTGTGGGGCTTGCTAATTTCTCAATTTAATTAGGATATGATTTGTAAGTATCAACCGTTTGTGTTGGTCTTCCCAGCTAGCAGTGGCTTGTAGCTATGAATTACAGGATGTCTTTAAATAAAGAAACAGGTGAGGTTGTCTGTCATTCTGACCTGTGTTTGAGGTTAGAAATACTGAGAATCAAATTTATCTAAGAAGACCTACTTTGCTTTACATTTCAACAAGATTTGGGCCATGATTTAAAATCCTTGGTTTGGGTTGGGGGCAAGAAAGGTAAACACACAAAACACGAGAAGATAAGTTGTCTCTATGGTTATATTAGTAGAAATCTCTCCTGTATTTCAAGATGTATTGTGAAATTACCTTATGTCAGACAGCAATTAAACTGCATCATTATATGTATTTGCAGAAGATAAGCCAAATGCTGGGAAAAAACCCAAATAATAATTTTTCACACAAATGAAAGTGGGCCATGTGAGAAATAGCTGTGCAGGACTATCAGTAAAAGACTCAAACCTTCCAGAGTTATCATCTGGTAGTTTTCATGGATTAAACAAAGGCAGCCCATAATCAGAAACAGACATCATCTCAGTATAGGGCCTAGTAATTCTCCTAGTTTTCATATTCCTAAACATGAGGGTGTGTAGCAGAAAAGTGAAGCAATATTTAAAATTTTCTAAAAACACAGTACAAGCAGTGAATTCTCTCAATGCCTTTCTTAATATGGTCATAAAGAAACTGTCTACTTTGTTGTAATGCAAGTGAGAAAAACATGAAGAATTCTTCCAAGGCAGCATGAACCCCACCAATTATTCTGGGAATAATTAGAACCTGTAGTTTTGTCAGATTTAAAGTAGCAGAGTAAAAATCTGGTAAAAATCTCAAATTTTTACCACTGCTGGATCTGTGCCCCACTGCTGGCACATTCCTGCCCTGGAGGAATAATTCACTTCTGAATTGATTCCAAAGCCATTGCAGTTTTCAGCCAGTATATTACAGTCAGTTGAAATTAACATCTGTTAACGTTAATAAATTTGGTTAAACATGGTGTGGATTGAGGAGTGTACTGATAACCAGATCAAATGGTCTTGCCTTGAAAGTGGCAGTAGCCATCAGAGAGAAAACTGGGGGAAGGTGAGGGTAGTAACAGCCTCAGCTGTTACATTTTAGTCTGCCAGAGACCCTGTATCTCAGCCCTTTGTCTAAGACATTAGAGCTACTGCAAGGTTGTTCTATTAAACCAGAGCCCCAGTTCAATGTATTCAGTGCAGACAAGTGCCTCCAAAACATGATCATCATCTAGGAAGAACAAACTATGTTTTCTGAAATAATTCTTCAGGAAAGTTAAAAGCTATCAGGTGTTCTGTATAGTTTAGTTGGAACTTGCTGGTGAAAAAATATTAGGTTTGTAGTGTTTCAAATTAGGTGACTATATTAAACACAAAAGAATCCGGATGGGATAAACAAGTTATAAATATGTTACATTATGAATGCATTTTGAAAGTGGCTTAAGGCTCAGACTGAGAGAGTGAAAACCAAAGACTGTAGTGATTTTTTTTGTCACATAAATTCTTCTCTATGATTTAGGATGAGTCAACAAAAGAATTCCACAAACTGAAAGAATCAAAAAAGAAAGAAAGCAATCCCATTCCCTTGTGTCCAACAGATTCCTGTGCTGATTGCAATTGGGACAGAATTGGTTCCTCAGATATTTCTAGATGGGGATGTATTCTTACCTCACATGAAGGACATGAGGTTTCAAAAGATTTTTTCAACTGTCTTAGCTTTGATTCTAATGTCTGCAGCCTCTTCTTCCATGCTCCATACGTGCAATGTATCCCTGTGCCATCAGTAGGTTATTGCACAAACCAATGAGCACAAGTTTATTTCCTATGTTAATTGTGTTCAGGATCCTGAACACCTGAAATAAGTTTTGATCTGACTGATTATAGGACTGAGACCATTTTTTTGTAGTTGTACAAGTGGAAAATATAAGTGATGTGAGTTTCTGTAAGTGCCCTGTAATTGCTGTGCTCTTTTGAAGTCTCTGATGTCTGGGTCTTTCTGTGTGAAATCAAAATAACTTGTGTGTGCTCTCCTTGCTTACTCATGGTGGCTTCATTCACTTAACATTAATAATGTGAGCAGGATTTTATTCTTTATTGATTCTGTATGTTATATAGAATGTAAATATGTGATCTAGGTCTGAATTATCACAGCTGTGTTTTTAAAAGGACCAATGTATTGTTCATACCCTCTTTGCTTATTGCTTATCAGGTTTACTAGAAAGCAGTACAAGGCTAAAACCTCATGAAGCTCAAAGCTACAGAAAGAAGGCATTATGGGTTTCCTGGGTCTCCATTATTGTCACACTGGCTCTTGCAGTGGCTGCTTTCAGTGAGTATTGGGAATATTTTAAATCTTCACACCTCTTCCTTTTTGTTTTTCTTTTGGGCTCTCAGAATTTCTCTCTATGTGGAAGCTTTCTCATGTTTTTTCTTAGCAACTCCTTTAAGAGGTTTCTCTCTAGATTGCCTGTGACTGCATGGTGCTTATAAATTAGTAAAACGGTTGGGTTTTTTTTTCTGTTGAGGATAGGGTTGTTGAAGGTCGGAGAAAGAAACAGGAGACATTGATTCCTGCTAGCATTTATGAATGTGGGGCTGTTCATTTTACAGAATAGTATAAAAATCATTATGTAGTGGATTGCCATTAGCCAAATAGGTCAAATATTACAAGTCTTAATCCACCTGGTATTTGCAGTGGGAATTCTATAATAAAGAACAGTCAATTGTAAGGGAGAAATATATTATTCATCTATATTACGCTGACAGATATCCTAACACAATGCTCATATGGAGGAGAAATGCCAGTTTCTTTTTAAGTCTGTTTTTTTTACATCTCAAGACATTTGGTTTAGTTTACACAAAGAATGTGGAAAAAACCCACCATACTACTTTTATGTGAAATATATTTATTTTATTTGAAAACAGGGAAAAAACCCCTACATTGTGTGTATAAAGATAACATTTTAGTAAAATACAAGCTCTCTGTCCTGCTCAGTTGCACTAAGCAGTACTGCAATACTGTAAAGACAAAAAGAAATGTGTAATCTGCAACAAAATCTGTGCAATGGCACATTCTCTGTTCAACAGAAAGAAAAAAAAGAAGTGACTGTTTTTCTGTGAGGATATAAACAACAGGAAAGCTCTGTCTAGAAGACAATATATCCCTTAGCTTGATAAACTTGCATTATGTATTTTATTTTATTTTATTTTATTTTATTTTATTTTATTTTATTTTATTTTATTTTATTTTATTAATTTTTTTTTGTTAGCTGCAGCAGCATGTGTTTTATTATTCTAATCTTCACTGTAAGACCTGCTGCTGGAAGCTGGTGTCAGCTCCCAGGAGACATTGTTAGAATCTGACCAAATGGTCTCTGAAATCTCAACATATAGTACCTGAAATGATATATAATAAACACAGGTACAAGAACTTGGTTCACAAATAAGAGAAAAGAGGTGGAATATGTAAAAGAAAAATCTAACATGGTAAATAATTTGAATATTAGAAAAAAAGCCAGATATCTGAGTTTCCATTTTGTTCTGCTTCATGAAAATACAATAGTCTGTCTTTGCTACTCAAGCAACATAGAATTAAATACTGTGCTAAAAGTAATGTTGCTACCTGTTAACAATATAATATTAGGGAATATTGAGAAATGGCTTAATTTGATTTACATTTTCATTTGTCAGAGTTGCAACACAGAAGTATAATATGGATAACTAAAATGCTCCATTTCTTTTTAAACATTTTGTAAGATCAGTTAGTCTATCTGAAAGCTTTTATTTTCTGTTTACCTTAATGTGACACTCTGTTAGTGTTCAGAAACCCTACCAAAAAACCAGCACAGAAGGTAGTCCCTGTCTGGATATATATATATATATATATGTATGTGTATATATATGTATGTGGCCTATATATATATACATATATATATATATATATAATGTGGCTGAAGACTCAGCTGGAGTGGATGGGCATTGAGATGCTGAAATCAGCTGTTAGGAATGCACTTGTATTGTTTTGGAATGTATCTTTCCTTATGCATTGAAGAGGCTAAATTTATGAAGAATAAAAGAGGATTCTGCACAGATACATATTAAATATGAATGGAATCTTTTGATAGACAATTTACAGTAACTTCTGTGCCACAAAAGCATTGCCAGGGCTTTTGATACTCCTAATGCCTTTTAATCTTTGAGGAGAACACACTGATTCTTCTAGAATTGCTTTGCTCCCCCATGCACCTTCAGCAGTGCTACTCAGTTTATCACCTCATGCTGATATGGTAAACTTGGTGCTCTCTTCCTTTGTGCTGTCCTTTTAGCAGGTTCCTTGAACCAATCCATGAGCCAGGAGACATACCCAGGGTGACCAGAGTTCACTGATTGTTACAAATAACCAGTTGTCACATTGGGGTGTCTGACACTGAAGTCTCTGCAAACACCTACTATTTAAAGCATTCTGTTTTACCTTGTCTGCAATGGTAAAGTGTTGGCAACAGAGCCCTGATGTTCCATTTTGGTGAAAAAGGGGGACCTGCTGCTGTGCTCATTGTCAGGCTATGCTGACTGTATTCTCACTGCTCATTCTGATTCTTTATATGTTCTTTTTGTAATTTTCTGTTTTATCTTTTTACAGGCTTCAAAATACTTTCTTGCAAGTTTATCTTATTATGGTGCTGCTTTTGCAATATCTCATGAGACAGTAAATATAGTAGGCTAGGGAATAGACATCACTTGATAACTGAAGTTGAAGAAATGGAGTATGTGAAGAGTAAAAAAAGTACTAAAGGGAGTGATACCCATGTGCGTGGTCTGTATAGAGAGTGGGGAGGTGATTCAGGAGTCTCCTTTTGCAGCCAAGTGTTTGCAACTAAGCTCCTTCTCTTTTGTTATAATCTGGCCCCTCTCTTATGTGATGCAACCTGATCACCATCCTTCCTTTCAAGACGAGTCTAGTTGCTTCCAAAGCTTTATTTTTCTAGCATTAGAGTAAGTTGGAATGGTTTATCTTGACTTTGGTTATCTTGACTTTCATTTGGTGGGATTATGATTGTACCCTAACTGAACTCTGATTGTCTTTTCACTTGGTAATGCTGAGATTGGTAAATCTTATGTTCATGTACAAAATGGTTTCCTTGTTAGGTAATGACCTCATGAAGCATGAGATTCACCAATCTGCCCTATATGTCTTAGACTTACTATTAAAAAGAACCTGTACAGTGTATTATAAAGGTGTAGAAATTCAAATAATGGTATACCTATATATGTGTAATTGCTTCATAACAGGTGTAAGGTCTGTATTCTGTCTGAGCATGGCTGTTTTGTGGCCTGAAATCCCAGAATACAGAAGATTAAATGTTGACATACACATGAAAATGTGTTTGGTTTGGAAAGCTACACTAGGCTAGGCTGGATATGGATCAGAACAGCTGCTTCAGGGAAAATGAAACTGTCATCTTTCAGTAGAGTAGGAGTTACAGAGACCATAAATTCAACTTTTTCCTCTAGCTGAAGGAACAAATCTCTTATCTGTCAAGTACCTGATACACTTAATTTTGCTATGGAAATGTTGAACTCATAAAAGAACATTTGGAAGCTTCAGCTGCTGTCTTTAAATGCAGCTCCTGCACTCTGTAGTAATTGTTGTGGTCTCATTGGCTTTGAATGCTGAAGGTGTTGTTCTCCAGCATACAACTCCACAAGGTTTCAGGTAAATCTTTACAGGCTTAAATTTGTAGGGTCCTTAAGGTCAGTGGAGTCCTGTGGTATCATCTTTAGCAGCTATCTTAGGCTCACTTAGAATCTGTTATGCATATTTTGACATTTGTGATTTTGTGCAATACTTTTATGGTCAGGGACTGAGTGATGCATGATGAATAAGTTAATTTCACTTTTCATTTCAGTCTTGCCTGAAATATGCATGCTCGTGGAATTCTCATCAGCAATAGATTTGCATTTTTAGAAGTACATAGTCAGAAATTGAGATCAGGCACAATAAATTAAAAAAAATTAATATGAATTTATTCCTTAGCACCTCGGGTAATTACTGTAATAGTAATTGTAATATAATTATTTGTTTCTGTTTTACAATAATATAAGAATTGAAACATAATATGAACAATAATTTTTTGCAATAGTGTAATTTTTATGTGCAGAGTAAGGCAGCAGTCTGAGTCACTCCATAACAACTATAATGTCCTTCTGTAGCTGCAGTAGTGAGGGTTCATACTGAGCCTGGTTTCAGAATCATAATAGAAAAGGAGGGACTCTTACAGGTGGAATGGAACCTTGTTGTTTTGGAACCCACTGCTCTTGGTTTCTTGACAATTACTGTACTATGACTTTTATGTCATTTTGAAAAATATACAAATGCAGCTTGTGCTGTTATAGTTTAATGACTCTTCAAGCAGGTGATGCCTGATAATACTGTCAAATCCAAAGCCAAGCTTTCATTCTATCTCATATTTCTTGACCAATGTAGACTTGTGTGATTCACAGAAAGTAATCTCTTCACTCATCTTCCTGATCTGATCAGCTAAAACTTGTTTCCCAGTGAATGGAGGAGCCATATCAATATAGCAGAACAATGTACAGACCGAATTCTGCACTAAAAGCTCTCTTTGTAGCCTGAGCTGGACTAAAGATTTGGAATGTATGCCTCTGTAAATGTAAGCTTGGTAAAGGGCTTTCATGAAGCAGCTGTAGAGGTGGAACTTGCATCCCAGTGTGGTCAGAGCAGGCCTGAATAGACCCTGCCTGCTACTGCATCACAGGAAGAGTTGATGCTGGTCTGTTTGCAAACTGATGGGAAAATAGCAAGCAGGCTGTGAAATCTGTACTCACAGGTGCTTCAGATCACTCCTTTTTGATCACCACAGATGTATTTGAGGGTTTAGCTTTGCAGAAATAACTGAAAGCGTGAGTGCAACTAGTGGATCCATGAATTTGAGGTTCTGTCCTGGTAAGTGTTTAGTTTGGTGTAGTAAATATTCACACTTTATTTTGAGGAAGTGAATTCTATTAATCTGTATAGTATTTCAGATGGGAACTTGGTAGATACAATTCTGTAAGTGGCAATATTTTACAGGATCAGCTATTGGCACATGGATAAGATATTGCAAGTAAGTGCAAAGGAACTTTGAATTCAAAATCATTTGTGTTTCAAAATGAATTATTAAAAAATAATTTTTTAAAGTGAGTTTCCACCTACTGGATTCAGCAAAGCATTTTGTTTCAAATGGGGGGTCCCTAAGCCTAGAAATTTCAGGTTAGAAGTTGCTTTCACATTTAAGCTTCATCCCACTTCAGACTCTCTAACAGACAGATTCAAATACTAGCAAACCCTAGAAAGTGTGGATCCAGGTCCACTTTCTTCATTGGAATGACTAAATTGAGCCATAAAATCTCATTTCTGTTTGCTGTAAGATATAAGTGCTCTTTCCCCTTCACTACTGTGCTACTGTGTTGCACTGCAAATGGAGTTACGTGATGCAGGCATTGAGCTATTGAAGGTGTTATCCTTTGGCTGCTCAGGTGTGGATGTAGTGATGTAATCTGTCACTCCATCTCAGGCATACTAGTTAGACAACTGAATTGGAGAGTGACTATATTAATTTATTGATTAACATACCAATTTCCCAGTGACCCATTCTTATTCTTGCTTGAAAAATCAAATATATGTGGCCTTTCCTTTATGTTTGCACAATGCTTAGTGTACTTTGGACCAGCTGTGGATAATACTACTACTACTAGTAATAAGGAGTGTAATTAAAGGCTCATGGTTCTTTAGTTTGAATGTCAGTTTCAGCATTCTTTAAAGGTCACTGAATTTTAGACAAGTGATGGGCATTCAGAACTCAGGCCTGTTTTAGAATCTCTCTAGGTGTTTAAGCAGAATTCTGTAGGATCACTGACCACATAAAAAGTCTTGTTCTTTGTATTTTCTCTTCCAGGACCTACACAAATTTCATTTTTCCCTCCTAAGGCCTCAGTGTTTGTTTTTTTTCCCAGTAGAGAACATTACATTTATTCAGAAAAGTACATTTCAAGTCAGAATATTATGCAGACACAAAACCAAGTAAAGGCAAAATACAGAATGGAACTGCTGTGTAATAGTATGCAGATCCCTCATTTTGCATATTTCCCAGGGCATTTAATTATATCAGTTACAAAAAACCAGATGCTTCAGGGCTCTAGTCTCATAGAAGTATTAATGAAATATATATCTTGAATTCCCAAGAAAAATTATTCATATTTGTGACACTTGTGCAACCCTATTGTCCTTGCTATAGCTGCTTCACTTCAGCCAAAATCAGAGTTTGGTCCTAACCATGCTAGACATAAGATCAAAAGGACAAAAAAATCCCTTACTTGTGCAGCACTGGCAAAAGATAGCCTTTTGTATAGGTCGGTCTGTATTTAGTAACAGCAAAATGCAACTTTTCATTCACTTAAAAAGAAATGAGAGGCCAATAAGGGCCTGTCTATTTTTAGGCATACAAGTGACTTTCTTGGCAGGAGAAAATAGCATATGGATGTCAAGTTCAGGACTGATAGCTCTGAACAGAAGTATAGGTCTAAAATCTGCAATACTTCACATGTCATGAAATCTTTTTCTTAGTTGGCAGGCAAAATGATGATAGAAGTCTGTGGATTCTAGAACAGGACATGATCCCTGTCTATGTAAAAAAGTCATTGTTGTGGTAGAAGTTTATTAAAACAATGGAGTTTGTTTTTAAATGCTGAGCTTTGAAACATACGGGTCTGTTGTATTTTTGCACTAGAAAATTGCAAGTTATCATTCTTTGTGCTTACTACTGCTTCGTTTCTCATTAGGAAAGACCATCCCAAAGAATTTTTAAATTAAAACAAGATGCTGATATTGAGGGGAAACTAGCACTATAACATATAATGAAGAATGAGGAACATCCAAGTATGTTAAGTCTAGGCTACTTAGTGTAAAACTCATAATCACCATTCCTTCCTTTATTATTTTATTTTTCCTTTCCGAGATGATGGGTATTCCTGCGTGCAAAAGTTTGACATAAGTCTGCAACATCTAGACCAGTAAGAACAATAACACCCTTTAAATAAATTAACATCTAAATAATATTAGATAATCTAGCCGATATAAATACATGATATACGAAATCCAACGTATGCTACATTTATTTTATAGCAGGAAATGTTAGACACTCAAAATCTGGTCTTTGCTTTTGCCATCAGATCTCTGCTAGGATTCCATGGAAGGCAACTTTATGTTTGATGACTGAGAGGTTCCAGCTGTGAGCATACAGTTGTGTAGCAAGGTGCACTGTACAAATAAGCAAGGTAAATCAGTAGCAGTGCTAAGTAATTATCCTGCTGTCATGGATCCTGCTCGTGT
The DNA here is from genome assembly GCF_036169615.1 of Heliangelus exortis. Lineage (NCBI taxonomy): Eukaryota > Metazoa > Chordata > Aves > Apodiformes > Trochilidae > Heliangelus > Heliangelus exortis. Next base: position 6,871,816 of record NC_092427.1, read on the forward strand.
CCCTGAGGGAATTGCTCTGTGCCATCAGAGACAGATGTAGGCAGAGGCTGAATTTTGCCTATGGGAAAGAAAGAACTGAACACTTAATGAGGAGGGTTTGAGGCATGCCTAAAACTCAGTTACTTAGGAGTAACTGAGTGGTGGTAATGACAGGCCTTACAGCCATCTCTAGCATGTGGTAGGTGAACAATGCATGTCTTGGCTAGAAGTAGACAAAAATAGTTAGAAAAGGAAGGAGTATTGGGTTTATTTCATATGATTGGTATTAACAGTTGTTCATAAACCATCTTTTCCTGTGTAAAATCAAGTGTAAGTGATCCTCTAATACAAGTCTGAATTGCTGCTCTTGCTTTATTTGATAGATAAGTGGTTAGATAGATAGATAAGTGGTTGCACATCAGCCCTTTGAAGGAACCCAACTGCAGTCTTAAATGTATTTTCAATCAATTGATGTTGCATCAGTTCCACAAAATAGTAACTCAGCTGTTGCAGGTTTGCCTCCTGTGCAAAGGCATGAATCTGTTAACAGATTTCATTATGAATGCCTGATGTACCAGTAGAACTTGGATTTTCATGTATCAGGAATTTGCTCTGCTCTCCCAATTTAAGAATGTGCTGCTTTGATTATTGGCAAAGATGAACTTGTAATTCTTTGTATCTGGAGCAGAAAATCAAGGCTAATGAAAGAAAATAGATGTTTAATATTAATTAAACAGTATCACTTTATTGTCTGAAATCTGTGAGGTTGTAAACTACTACTGAATTAAAGCAGACTTCTTGCACAGCAGGGAAAGTGATAATAATCAGAACCTAGCTTCATTTTCCTTAGGTTTTCTTTACTTCTGCCAGAATTCGTAAAATATTTGCATGTTTTAACTTAGTAGGCACAAAATATAAAAAATAAAATGCAAAATTGCACCTGATATAAATGTTTTAATAACATTTATTTCCTTGACTGGGGAGGTTGAGAGTGTTTGGTGTTTACTTCTTGGCACTTAGCCTCTGTGATTTTTCTGTTCAAGTTCTTTTCCCTGAAAGTTGAAGCTTGTTAGATTTTAATACTTTTTCAATGCAAAATTCTGTTTGCAGATGACTCATCTTGACTTTGTATGTCTGCACTGTAGGAGGAACTTAATAACAGTGAAATAATCATATAAATATCTGTTTCTTTACAATGTAATCTGTCTCCCAGCTGACAGACATGCTTCCCTGGTGCCAGCTCTGGGGAAGCAATGGTTGTACTAGATGAGGAACAGGAGCATCTGAGAGTCTGTGGCTACACAGAGTGGTAGCAGAGAAAATCTAATGTGACAGAGGGTGATGTTATTGGCACTGCCCCTTCTGAGGTTAATAACACAGTATTAACCAAAGGACTCTTAAAGTAGCACCAACAAAGCCATACAATGTGTGTCCTAGATACTTCTATTTGTTCCAAGTTATCTTGTGAAAAATGCAGTTTGATAAATTAATTTACTAGTTCATTTGGAAAAGATACTATTTATCATTTTAGGTGACAAGCAGTGATATAGCTGTGATATTATGCTCTGTTTACCTGCTGTGCTTCCCTGTAGTGGTATGCAGCTCTTGAGTATTGTAAAGCAATACTCAAGATTTGATCAATCTGTTATTGTGCCTTGCTGAAAATATTACACAAAGACTAGTTTAAAATAAAAACAGTTAAAAGTACTTCGAGGTTGAGTTATTTGGTGTTTATTTTCTTTTAATTTGTTGTTGTCATGGAGGGAATGTTACTTGGGTCATAAGGGTCTACAGTTATTCTGATCTCTATTTTGCATTCACAGATTTTGATACCCTACTGCAGTGTCAGTTGGTCAAGTCTTTTAGGTTTAAAGATTAGAAAAGTTTGAGACATAGCATTGAAAGAGTTGTACAACTTGGGCAAATCAGTTTTGTTCAAGTAAAGATTGTCCTAAGTCTTTGGTAAGGACCAAAACCAAAAGTCTAGAGGTTAAGGAAGGCCAGATAACTTTTAAGAGACCCTAACCTTCCTTTGCAAACCAGCCTTCTCCAGAAAAAACATAATTTGTTCATTATTGTTCTTTTTCCTTTGTTTGTACAGAAAAAGGACAGAGAAACTTAGCTTCAGAGCTAGAAGTAGATTAGTCAGTGCTTAGTCAAAGAAGAACGATCAGAAATAACCAGCTGTATTTTTCCTAGACAGGAAAACTGCAGAGGAAGGGGGTTAGTCTGACAAATACTGTAAAAATAGACAAGAAGCATCTGCCTTCCAGGAACTGCTACAGAGTAAGTGGCTTCTGGTACTTCAACCTTGAACTCTGACTTTATGGAGAGATCTCTGGGCAATATTCATGCTGGGTATGGTGCTGAGAACACACGTAACATCCACTGCAGAACAGGATTCTCAGCTGACTCCGAAAGGAAGATTTCTCATCAGATGTGAAGACTATTTATTTTCTGCTATTAAAAATTATGCATCAAGGAACTGTTAAACATAATGTATCTTTTCAATATATCAAGGTGAAGAAAATATACCTCTAAGTGCATTGTTCTCAGAGCACATTTTTCAATGAAAATTTTAAATGGCTAAGGAATGACAGTATTTCCCCAGGCTCTGAGAAGAAAAGTCTTAAATTTTAGAGGGAAGATGTATTATAATTCAGTGGGAGGTTTAATAGAATGGAAATGCAGCCTGCAGAGCCAACTAAGTGTAGCTGGGGAAAATCAGAGTAGCTCCATGCATTCTTAACACAGGTTAATGTACACTTGAGATGCTGATCTCCAAACTTGTAAAGAGTTCCTTAGAAATAGTTTTTGTGGAAACTACATAACTTACTTTACCTTGATCAAAAGAACGATTTGTGATCCTTCCAAGATAAAAATGCTCTTTCAAAGCAATGAATGACTTCAGTTATTTAATAAGGGATCTGTAGTGTTGGGGACATTTAGATTCATATTGGGTGTGAGTAGAAGGAATCTTAGAAAAATGGTTCTATGGAAAACCAAAGTAACTAGCATCAGAGTTGGCCAGGGCTGTGGAAGCTAGTAACAAAACTGCTACCGGTGGCAGATCACTTCCTAACTGAGGAGTTGGTTACAAAAATCTGCTAAAAAGCTCAAGAGAAAATAAGACAGCCCATAGTGGCATTGCTTCATGTTGATCAGTTTGTACGTGTGGAAGTGCATGCTGCTGGGGATACAGAAAGGCAGCTGAAAGGCATCAATCTTAGCTTGTTGTTTTGTAAGGGAGTGAATGAGGGCTGTATGTATGCCTGGAGGACTATTGTCTGTGTCCTGACTTGTTAGACATCACTATTCTCTGGCTCACTGCTGTGGCTAACATATAATGTCTAACTATGTGGAACTAATAGTACCCAAAAGAGCCAATTCATTTGCTCATCTTTGTGGCACGTGAGAAAGCAATAATAAACTGTGCCTCCTTTTTCTTTAGCAAGACTCAATATTTCTGTGTGTAATTAGCTGCAACAAAAAAAGGAGAGATTGTTTGACAGTTCTCTCTCTAGCCATGAAAAAATAGGTCAGCAAATTAATTTGCACAGACTGTTAGTTGAGGAGATAAAATTCATTGCTCTGTGCCTTTACTGTGTGAATTCTGAATGTGGGAAACCTGTAGTTTCTATGTCTGCATGGTTAAAAATCCCTTGACCATGTGATAATGAGATGTGAGCAGCAAAATGATCCAGTTTTGTTATTTTGAATCCTGGTGAACACTCAAGCAAACTCTACTCAATGGGAGATTTCCTGCTACTCTCCCACTAAGAAATATTCACTGGGTTATCTTGTGTACATTTCCCTGCTGAGAAGCATCTGGTGGATGGAAACAAGGCTTGGATTTAAAAGCTAATGTTGCAAGTAATGGCTTATGGAATCTTTTAGGCTTGAAATATCCTAAATGCACTTAATTTATAGGGACAGATCTTCAGTTGTGAGTACATAGTGGCTTTGTTGCAATTTGCAACAGATAAGCATCTGGCCCTAAAGCTTATCACAAATGATAGGCTGAATTGACACTAGATGAGGTGTTCTCAGTCTTGCATCTCCTGTTAGCATTTTCTTATTTTTTTTGATAGTAACTTGTCTCATTTTTTGGTGAGATAATGTTTGCTTAAGGCAGCCTGTTTGAACTCTCACTAAGATTTTCAAATGCCGAGGAAAAAAGGTGAATTAACACTAACTCAGATCCTGCTAGGTTCACAGAGACCAGGCCAAGAATTTGCTCCAGAGACTGTTCTAATCCTGGGCATAGCCCAAGCTTTCTTTGTAGCCTTGGGAAAATTATTTTACTGCTGTAAGCTTACTCTCCATCTGCACATATCAGGTTTTGATGCATGAAAAAGTAACTGAATTTCCTGCCAAAATATTGGAGTGTTTTGCTATATAGTAGTTGACAGGTTTGTGTGTATCCTGAATCTCCCATAGTGACAAACATGCTCTGAATTTTGTATGTATGGTTCTAGGCAGCTATTGCAGGCTGCTTTATCCCAGCACTAGACCTCCTGATTCCTAAGATAATTTCCATTGATTTCCATTCTATTTCAAACACACAGGATTTTTAATGCTGTTATGGTTGTAGACTGAATATGTTTAGATGTATTTGACTTGCTGCCTGGGAAGTAGTAATTTTAGAGCTGAGTGATGTGTTTTGGGTTGGTTGTTTTTGAGGAACATGGTGTTACTCTTGTTTGTATTTTGGTGGTGCAGTTACCCCACTTGCTGCTGAGCTGGAACACAGTAGAGGCCCTGGTGGATAATGAAGAGGGAGAGGAGTGCAGTTTTTGTGTGGTGGTGGATGTTGGTGCAACATCTTCACATTTTGCAGTGCCCCTCGAGGTTCATGAAGTGAGGTACTTTTTTCCTTTTGCTTTTTTTTCCCCCTCCCTTTGATAGGTGGTAGAGAAAGGTAAATCCTATTCATGTTTGTTTTTCAGTTTTTGGGAAACTTGTTTCTTTTTTTCTTGGATTGTCATTTTCTTTGGTGAGATAGATGTTGGAAAGAACATTTTATGACTTAAACCTGCTGTCAGATAAATTCCACAGAAAAATAAAATAATACAGGAGAATTTCAGAAAATAACCTGACTTGCATTCTAGGAGCATGAAGTTTTTGCCATCAAAGAAGAATCCTTATGGAGGCTGACAGTTTAAAAAATTTTAAGGTCTCTCTGAGTAGCAAGTAAGATGGTTTTATCAGGAACATATTTTCTTTCAAGACAGAACCCATCTTTTTAACTGCATTTTTGACCCTATGTTCACTGCAACTTTTCATATTAGCACAAATCTGATGTTATTCTTTGTAGGGCAATGCTATGTTCCTTGCATGTGCTTTTACTTCTTTTTTTTTTTTTTGAGGGGGGTGGGAAAACTCAACCTAGTTTTGAAAATACAAATTTTGAGTAACAAAGCTGAGCACTCCACAGTTCAGAAGGGAGGTTTAAAGCTGCATCAGAAGTGCAGTTGGATTCCATGAGGTCACTGAATGTCTTCTTCTTTCTTCTTTTCCTCTGTGCTTTTTTGTTTTGTTTTGCAAGGTGTTGAACAGTTATTTGGGATTTGGCTGGTTCACATGTGGCCTTCAAAAACTGGGTTAAGACTAGGTTGTGTCTTTCATGGAATATGGATTGGTCACTGCATTTAGTACTCTGTAGGATGCTGACACTTTGTAACCGAGGCTTCACAGGGAAGTGGATGGGATATCTAAAGGGTCAGAGTAGCTAAAGCATGTATGTCACTGGATATTGCAAATTGTGTTTGAGGATGTTCCCCCTAAGCCTTGTAGCTGTAAAACTAAGCAAGAATCCATTTATGAAGGCTACAAAACTCTACCAATGTGAACACTGATACTGTCCCACGGGATGGTGCCCCAGGTGGCTGAAAGTTTGTACCTATCTATTTTAGAATGGAGAAGAAAGTCTTGCTGTGTTCTCATAGAACCATAATAAACAACTTTCTGCATGTAAAGTTTAACTTTGTCTTCTTCTGGAACCTGTGAAATAAATGCTGTTTTGAAGTGACTGTTAGGCAGAGTGGAGTTTAGTGGAGTTCATGATTTGTTGCTCTTGCTATGTCTTGTCTGCATTTTCTGCATAGTCTTCCTGCTGCAATGCAGTGTGCTGAGCAGAAAAAAAAAAAAACTTGCTAAATTTTGCTCTTACAAAAAGCAAGCCAAAATAATACTCAAAATTCTGTAGCACAGGAAAATAAGTTTGCTAAATATGGTACTGACTTAAACCAAAACAAAAATTAAGCCTGTTTGAAAATTAAGGCAGATAGTGCTTATCCCTGATGACATCCATTTTTCATGATCAAATGCACATCTCTCACTGAGTGTACAAGGTATGTGTTTCTGTCATGATATATTCTTTTTTTGAGCCTGCTGTACTTGTCATTTCAATGTTTGGTATGGAGAGGAGCTTCAGGTAGATGATTTAAGGAAGAGCTACACAAGAATTGTTGTCTTCCCTAATCTCTGCAGCTATTTCAGCCTCATATGGCATGGTCAGCATTTGAGGATGTGCATGGGATTGAGAGAAATTATAAAGAGGGGTTCTTAGGCACAGAAGATTATGTGCTGACAGTGAATCTATAGGTCAATCTTGAGAAGCTTTGGTGTCTTGTTTGTCACAAGTCATGCTTGTCAAGTCTTTGAAACAAACATTGTTTACAGAACTGCTTGCAGTTTTCACTGTTCTCATGTGAAGTGGCAATGCTTGCTGTCCCTGGAATAAGGAAAAGCCAAAGACTTCTCTTATCATAATATGGGCAGATGAACTGAGTGCTTTTAAAAATGGCAGGTCTTTGATTTTTTCTCTCCAGTTGAGTATTCTTGGTTTCACTGTCTTATTTTATAGTGGTGAGTACAATCAGCCTTTCTTTTAATGAGAGTCCTATTCATGTGGATGGACCTGAGGATTTCCATGACTTTCACATAATTCAAGAAAACAGAGAAGCTTTGAGTGGGGGTGGACTCTTAAGTGGAGCATCAAGGGTAAAACCCACCAAACTTGGCAGAACACCACTTGATTAATAAGGAGGTGATATTCAATCATGTCCTACATGATATAGAACACATGGGAAAAAGAACTTGCCTAGTTGGGTTACAGAGCTGCAGGTCTAATAAATTGCTTTGGAAGTGTGAATGGCTAAATGTAAGCATACAGATATTGTGATTTAAAGCAAGAGCACAAGCCATGTGGTACTAAATACTATGTAAGGAATTGCATTGAGTGGATGCAGTGTTTCTAAAAATGCATTCTCAGCTTCAGATGAAGTAAGCTCTCAAGAGAGTTGGGTCAAGGGTTATAAAGCCAGGCTTCACTCTTGTGCACTACAGTCAATTCCCTTGCAGCCTGGCACAGCCAGCAAGGTTGCTTATGGCAAATAATGATACAAAGCTAATTTCATTCAGAAGTGTCCCAGATGGTCAGTTTTTGAAACACTCACAAACCTTTGGAGAAAAAACACTTCTGAAGGTAAAAAATTGCATTTGCTGATGCTTGTGTTGTTCAGCTCTGTATTTTTTTTTTCCTCCCCAGAATTTCTCATGCAAGTTTAAATAGGTTATTCATCAAAAGCAGAGGACACATGGAGACCTGACCTTTGCTTGTAATGAATCTGTTTAACTATCAACCAAGTGATAGATCTTACTTCTTAAACTACAGTTAATTGTGATATTGCTACCTGTGCTTTACAGGCAGTTTTGTAGTGCACAGCAGTTTTATTCTGGAAAGTGGCAGATTTGATCTTTAGCTTAAATGGGTTTGTCTTTGGGGTCTGGTGAGGAGAGAATGCAGATCCTGTGCTTTCCCTTTCCTGGTGTCCTTCACATTTGCAGTGAGCTGGAAATGCAAAAAATACTAGTTACTGCATGATGCAAGAACACCCTTTAGCCCTAAACATTTACAATCTTTTACGAAGTTTAGCCCTGAACACTTACAATCTTTTACAAAGTTTTCTCCATTTTAACTTTTTTTTGTAGGGGTAAACAATGATTTCACCAGGAGTTTAGGTCAGATGCAGGGAAACTAATAAACTAAATCTCACTAATGATGCTGCATAGCTCTCCTTCTCAGAGGAATGTATTTGCCTTAATTTCACTTGTATAACTTTAATCAGAATTCATTTTTACATTTATGTGTCTTGTGATACTGAGAAAGTAAAGAAAAGGAAAGAACATCCTGGGTCAGCAGAGGATGTTGAGGAAGGGTTTCTTTTTGGGAGATACTTGGTATTCCTTATCTTCACGGTAGTCAGTAGAAATACTTCCACATATGGTGAGATCAATAGCTGGGAATATTTCACTTTGCAAAAAAAGTACATGTAATGCAAAGAATAAAAATGTAGAAAAGAACTGATTAGGGTATGTTTCCCAGTTCACTGTTATGTAGGTGCCACAAAACAAAATGATACCAATAAGCATGCAGTCTAAACCAAGCACCGTGCCCTCAGCACTGCAGCTGGTTAGAAACAGCTGACTATAGTTGTTTTAGCTCAGGCAAATGATAGGCTCTAGAAAATCTGAACTCGGTTCTTAGTTCTGGTGCTGCTGGCAAGTTGCTTGATTTTTCTGTCACCACCTTGCACTTGGATTTTGAGGGCTGCACTCAGTTCTAGTCATTCTAATTTAAGATGAAAAATTAGAAATTATACATAACTTAGACCTTTATATGACTGATGTGACTGTTAATTTTGTTTTCAGTGAGATTATTCACACCATATTTATAACCCTTAATGAGATCATAGGTTTAAACTTCGAGATTTTCAGGAAAGAATATATTTTTTAAGTGTTGGTATAGTGTAGAATATAGTATAGAGTTCCATCAGTTCAATTAAAAATGACAATATTAGGATATTGTCCTGGAATGGGACAGAAATGACAGAAATGAGAGAAATACAGAAGAAGCTACTGAGGCCCCTGAAGGAGGATTTAATGCAGTTGAATGTGGTGTTTTTTAATATCTTCTTCTTAGTTTCATCTATTGAAAAAATAATAAGACCATTCAGAATTCTAATACTGTGTTTTTAAATCATTGTCAGTCCTCCTACTGAAGCTGGGAGGACTGTAAAACTGGAGGTGGCATGAGAACCTCAGCCCAGGGAGGCTTTTAGTGGATTTTTCTTTTCCTCAACAGGTCCAGACTGTCATCTGCCAAAGTATGAAGAATTCTAAGGAATATTTGTTCTTCCTTATTTAACACATTCCACTTGGCTTCTGAGGCCTTCTTGGAATGTTTTCTCTTTGGTTGCTATGCTGAAATCCATAACTTTACTGTAATTTTCTGCACATGAATAATTTGTTCATCTTGCTGTGTGCAGAATGAGTAGTGGTGGTGTTCAACTCAAACTGGAAGACAGACTGGAAGAAACTTAGGAAACTAACCTTTCATGTCCTACAATTATATGTAATGGGCTTTATGTCTCCACTGCCTCACCTGTTCCCATTCTTATATTAGGAGAAATATAATGGCTACTTAGAAAAACATTGCTTTTTTTTGCTTTTTGCTCTCTGGAAGGACAAAAGGTTAGAGCAAAGAGGGACTCTACATTAGTGCAGGAGCAATTCTATTGTGTTAGTGTCTGGAAGCAAGAGTTTAAAAAAAACTGAAAAAATATGTATGGTACACAGCTTTTCCTATCACTTCAAGTAAATTTATTGTCCTGATAAATGAAAGTTAAAGCTGGTGTTTTCAAAGGTGCCTCCATCCTGGCAAAAGTATGACTTTCTGGAACTTAACTTCTAAACTGATCATGTTATTCTGGTTGAAATGTCCATGAGACCTGTGTGTCTTCAATATTTGTTAATCACTTTCAAAGCTTTAATTATTTGTTTTGTTGCAATAGAAAATCTGAAGTGATATAGGCATTTTTATATTAGTATTATTTATTCCATTTCCCATGTGAAAGTAGGAATATGTCAGTACAATATGTGTTTAAATACACATGGAGGAAATTGCAGTGCTTTGGTTATAGTATTTGCTAGTACAGTTTTATGTACAGTATTTAGTAATATATTGGATATATCCTCTATGCTCTTGGGCTCCATTTACAAAGGTTGTTTGATAGTCTTAAGCCTAAAAATAGTTCTGGATGCTGTTTTCAGTGTCTAACAGCAATACAGAGGTGTGGCAAACCTTATTTCTCCTTACTCCAAACTTACTACAAACTTCTGTCTACTTAACATACAGGAAGATGACAAAGTTTGGTTACTCACAGTTATTAAACTTCTTATCTTTTCCTTCATCAGGCAAGGGCATTTGGCCTCTGTTGTTTTTTTGACATAGTTTGTGATCCTGAATCATGCTTAAAAACTCACATATAGGGTCTGCCTCTAATGCCATGCCTGCTTCCACTGACACTGGTGAAGGAACTAGAACATTGTGTTACTTTTCTGTTTTGTGAAATGATGATTAAATCTGAGCTGGTTTAGCAAATAAGGTAGTGATTCATAACGCTGCACATAGCTTGTGTTGAATTTAGAGATTAGTAAAAATAGCAGAGGTAGCTGCTTTGAACAACTGTCAAGTTTGCAAGTCCAAAATTCTTTCAGTTTTTTCAATTTCTTCCCTGGGTTGCTTGGATTATAGAAATCAGGATTACACAAGTAGGAGTAGATTATAGATTATAATATAGAATTGATTATGGATATTTTATATAATATAGATAGGTATATATAAAATGTGTAACATATAATATACATATGTTATAGATTAGATTATAGATATAGGGTTATAGAAGTGTAGAATTGAGCTTTGAAGGGATGGTATGAAAGCAGCAGAACCTGGAGACATGGAATCTTAATGCATTTCCACTCGTATGTGTCAAATGAAACCCTTTTTGTGCCTCAGCATTTTTTTAAGATGGAAGATAGGTAAATTAACCAGCAGATTAAGAAAATGAAGAAACCTCCTCTATCTTATGCTCACTGTACAAGTGGTCAAGTGGAACTGCTGATACTTCATGATATGAGTCTGTCTTGTTGATGTAGTTCATATGGTTAATTGCCTGGAGCTAGGTCAACCACTTAAGTAGTGCATTTCAAAGCAATTGATGTTTGTTTCAATGGTTTTCAGTCCCTAGCAACTGAATAGGTTGTCATCTTAAAAAAATTAAATTAGATTTTCCAGAAGCACTTGAGAAAGCAATTGTTTTGTAATAGAGGTTTACAACAGGAAAAAAAAAAAAAAAAAAAGGTTGGAGGATGGGAAGCAATCTTATAATCTTATTCTGGAAAAGAATGTTATCCTAAGTGATGTTTTTTGAGTGAGAGACTGATGATCATAAGAATGTCAATCTTATGATCAAGAAAGACAGGAATTGTGCTTGCCTGGACTCCAGCCTCTGGAGGAGTAAGCAAGCAGTGTGCTCCTGCTCATCTTTTCCAGCTGGGGAGAATGGGAAAACAGATGCAATAAAATTTCAGTTTTCTGTTGTGATGCTACTTATTCTTAAAGGAAGACAATTATTACAAATTCAGAGTCAACTCTGGTGCATGCAGTGGGTTGTTGAGATAAAAATCAATGGAAAATATATCCTCTCTGATAATCTTTTTTTTCTTCTTAGGTATTCATCCTCTGAAAAATAGGGAAAACCTTGTCATCTGCAGAAGCAGCCTTTATAATAAAAATTCTGTTAGAATTAAGTTACATGCTTAGTAATTTAAGATATTGCAGAAGTTAAAAAACTTAGAAGAACCACATATTGCCCCTTTTTCACTCCCTCCCCTTTTTTCCCATCCCTGTTTTTTTATAGGTGCTCATTTGTTTTGAAATACAAACAATGCTCTGTTCAAATTCTTAAACAGCACAATTTGAACTGTTCTGATGTCTGAACACTATAGTTTTAATTGCAATTTTATTATTCTTAGAATAAATCTTTAAGTAAAAACTTTTTCCCATACCTTCTTCGTTTTAAAGGAAATTTATCTGTAATACTTTCAATACTTGGGGACTGGCAATGAAAGATTTCAAGCCAGTGGAGTGTAACACTGTGTTTGTCATGGTAAAAGGAAAATTCCTGTGTTAAAAGGAAATTTTTGATATTTATAAAGTCACGGTTTGAAGTTTATGAAGTTTTCAAGTTTGAATGAATACTCAGTAACCATTCAGATTTTTGGTAGGAAGCCTGTGAGCAGTAATGAAAAGATATTGTAACAGCTGCTTGTGAGGCATATTTTTGCAAAAAATATCTTTGGGAAACACAAAATGTTGTTGAAGCCCACTTCAATAGAATCAAAGATAAGAAGCTTGTTGTGTACCTGAGAAGTGTATTAATTTTTTATCATGTACACTCATCATTTGACCTGCACGATGATTTAGGCATGTGTTGAGTTTGCCCTGTGTAGCAACACTATAATTGTCAGAAAGAAAGCTGAGGATGATATTAGTCCTCATGGGTACTTCCAATAATAAATATAACTGAGTTCACTAAATAACAGTCCTAAATGGGCACTGGTTTTTGAAAAGAGAAAAAAATGGCAAAATAATTTCCAATGAAATATTTATTTTATTAGTGCCAAAGTTCAGAAGGAATCCTACAGATTTACAGCTCTGCTTTGAAGCAGTCTACTGGAGGAAATTGTAATTTCAAAAATTACACCATGAGTTAAATTTATACCAACTCAAAACACCAAGCTGTTTTAACAGGCTGTGTGCTGTATACTTAAATAGATTAAAGCAATGTTTGTGTCAGAATCTGAAGGTGCTACCACTGTGGAGATCTACACCATCAGCTTTTGCATGTCACATGTCAGCTGGGTAGGACACGTTGCTATTAAAACAGCAAGACTATCAAAGGAAGTGCCTTTGAGGTGTCTGTGATCGATTCTATCTGGTAATTAAATGGTAATTATGCAGCAAACCATTCATGTGAAAAGGCTTGGTTAGGGCAATATTGGAAATGAGGAGCTTAGGTAGAAATAAGAGTCTTCCTAGGGGATTCTGTGTACTTTCTTAATCATTAAAATCAGGTTTTACAACAAAAAGGTTTTTGTGCACCTGGAAGAAGAAAGATCATTGAAAGAAATTGTGTAGAAATTTCCAAAGTGACAGAAATTCCATGAGGGGATTATAGAGAAACTTAAAACTTTCCTGATTGAAATGTCTGGCATAGGACTTTGCAATAGGAAAAGTAATTTAAAGATTCCATTCTTTAAAGCATCTCATTGCATGAGAGGAAATGTTTTTTGAGCTAAATCGATAGCCTGTGGTGGAGTTTCATACTAAGTAAAGTGCTTTCCTGCAGAAATACTGGAGATAGAGGATCAGATGTGAAAGGGCTGAAAGAACTTCTTGTTGAAGCATATTTTATAACCCTGATACTGGTTTTTTTTGGGTTTTTTTTTTTTTCATCTCCCAGATGCAATGTTTTTTTAGTGGATAATTTTAAGTTGGCTTAAGTTTTTCACATTTGTTTCCTGATACGGACTTTTTATCGTGATTTGTAGAGTCTTTTAAGACCAATTAAATAGTTCAACCCAAAGGGGATGGTTGAACTCTGGGTTTTGCTGCACTAGTGGTTTCATAGCATGAGCTTTTCTGGTTCTGATTTTGTAAGTGAAAAACATTTGGAGAAACTTGAAAAATCTCACTTATATTTTTGGTAGCTAATATTTTGCCTAAGGGGAACAGATCCTTCCAACTTATGCAGTGATTATTTCCTATCCTGGAATAGTGCCTTCTGATGTCTTAGCATTTGGAAGTACAAGTGATACGTGATATAAATTATTCAGTGTTCTTGAAATATCTTTTATAACATAATACAGCATAGTCTTACTGGTGGCTGCAAGATGTACTTGGCCTGTGGGCTTACTTTGTGCAGACCTGGCCCTTCTAGGAGCACCATGGCTGTGTGTAAGCCATAGCACCTGAACTGATCACCTAACCTGCAAAAGAGTAGGTTCAAAGCTTCATTGGAAAAAGCAGCTTTCTCAGTGGATCTGTTGAGTTAATCACATTTTATTTAGGTTTCTGAGTGAATGCATTTCAGCTCCTTGATGTGTATTTGCTCATGCAGGTGTCATGATACCCACCTAGAAAGAGGTGTTAGGAGTCTTTAAGGAGTCTTACTGTAGTTTGGTTCTCCAGACATGTCTTAAGCACACCCCAGAATTGGTAACTGACTCATCTTTTACAAAATAATGTTCTGCTTTGTACAAAAAATATATATATAAGTTTCTGTGTGTGTGCCATTTCTGAAGTAGTTCTGAATTAAAACTTAGGCTATAGACAGACATCTGATATCAATCTGTCTGGCATGAGAAACCTGAGTACTTCTCAGTATTTTCTCATCTAATGCATTTTATCCATAAAAATCTGACGAAATTGCATAGACAGCCCTCAGCTTGTTGGTATACAGTTTAAGGATCACAACCATTAGGCATTTTTTGACTGCTGGGCTTTATATTTTTGCTAATGGGGTAGTCTGGGTAATGCATGAGTATTGAATTGCCCTATTACCATTAGTGGGCTCTGCAGAGGAGCACAACAGCCACAAATAGAAACCATAAATACATCAATGGAGTAATTTTAGTGAGGCTCAGTTAACCTTATTTAATATTAGAGGAATAACTTATAAAAAGTTATGGCATTATGGTTTGGTGCTTTGTCTCTTCTTCTTGGAAGAGGCAGCTCTTTGGAAGCATAAACCTGTTCTCTGCTTTAAAAATGTTTAAAGCTAACCAATAATTGAACATCATCCTTTACTAACACACAAGGGACAGAATATAGCAGAATTTTGGAGGCCTCTGCTGGTATCTACTTGTACTGAATGCAACACAGTTAACAGGATTTAGGAACAACAAAAATGGTAGCCTAAAGCATCTTCTCTCTTGCTTTGTACCTACCCCCACTGCAAGTTCAGCATCCTTGTGACAGATAATTATGAGTACCCTGGTGTAAATAAAAGTCGGTGTAGAACTTCCTGATGTACACCATCTACTGATGTCTCCAAAATGAAGAGAACTGGGATGCCTTCCTTAGTAGAAGAGGAGATGGCTGTTTTAGGATAGGATCCACTCTTTTTCCTCTCTTCTGCTAAGGATTTTCTTTTGCATGGGGATGAGTCCCTGAGAACCATGTAGTATTTACCTCACTTCTTCAGATTCATCAGTGATAGGACACAAAATGGCATTAATTTTTCTGGTTGACAGCCTTTCTAATAAGCTGCTGCTTATTAGAAGCTTGCTTTAGTTTTTTATTTAGCTCTACCCTAACAGTATTTAAATGGTGCATTTTTAATGTGACAGACCTTAGTGATCGGTATCATTAAAATGCATTTTAAGGAAAATCTTTTGAATGATTTATTCAGAAGATGAAGAGCATGGACAGGAGGTGATTGTCTCTTGCCAAACAAAGTCACATTTGAGCATTCATATTGTTTAATGACATTAAGAAATCACAGAATTTGCAATTGTTGCTATTAATCTTTCTTAACGAATGTGAGGGGTTTTGGACCATAGTTATTTAAAAGCTGTTTTCAGATAGGAAGATTCTGAATTATTCATGTTGCAGTCATGCATCAACATGTGTATGGGTCCCTTGAGAAGCAACCAGTGCTGTGTATTCTACTGTTTGTAATTTTTGGTTTTGTTATGTCAACATTCTGTGGGGAGACTGGCAACTAATAAACCAGTGTAACCTGAAAACTGCTCTCATAATGGTAGACATGGAAAAGATAAGTAATTTGATACTTTGGAAAGGATTACATTTTATTTGGTTTTTAATTTTTTCTACTTATCTCCTTGCTAATTTCATTGTTGTTATCTTTTAAATAAAATCAGCTGTACCCATTGAAATAGATCTCTGCAGACTGTGTATAATGGCTGTTGCTATGCAAAGCAATATTGTCTGAAACTGAGGAGAACCCAAAGGTTCCTGGTGGTTCATTTTACTTAAAAAAACCCCACTTTTCCTAATGGTGACTGCAACAAAGGTTAGTTTTTATTTATTAGACTATCGGCTCTCTCCCAACCAAGTACTCTATGAATAGAGCACAGGAATACAAAAGCCTTTCAATAGTTTGCATGCATAATGACATAGAGCAGTACAATGATAGCCTGGATTTATGTGTGTTGGGAGCTATAATGTATCTGGAGAGCACTGCTGTCCTGAATGGAAATGCTGTCTGCCCTGGAGCTCTGCGGATTTTTTCTATTTGGGGACATCCAGGTATTTATTTAGGCAATAGTGACTTTTGGGTTTCTTCCTGCAGTGGCACTCAATTTGATTGCTGGCTGCAGGGACAAGCTTGTCAGTTAACACAGATTAAATCAAACAAGGATCAAAGTGATTTATGGATTTATTAATGACGTAATTAACTGGCAATTAGTAAATTGTACACTGAGGATCAATGTCAGGAATGCAGTGGATAAACCACAATATTAGACACTTTTCAAGTATTCATATGCAACAGCAAATCTCTAAATACTCTTTTATAACTCACTGTAGTCCTCCAGGGTTATGTCTGCACCTCTGTCACCTCATTACAACCTTCTCTGGGGATGTGCTGGACCTGTTGCACACCCCTCCAGATGGAGATGTGGGTGTTCTTCCTTCATGTACCTGCCAACCCATATCCCCCTGGGGTCCCTGCAAGGTGATAATGGACACAGGGTCCCTACCTGTT
Organism: Heliangelus exortis; assembly: GCF_036169615.1. NCBI lineage: Eukaryota > Metazoa > Chordata > Aves > Apodiformes > Trochilidae > Heliangelus > Heliangelus exortis. The sequence goes on from NC_092427.1 coordinate 6,888,432, forward strand.
GTACCCCATACTATTGCCCCACAGCCTGGAGTGTCAGCCCCTCATAGGAGCTGCTCTGCAGATCCTAGGCTGGGGTTGCAGTTCTGGTGAGGTGAATTCTGGTAGTACCAGAGCTGGTTTTGATTACTGCTGTTCCCACCACTGCTTCCCTGCTGTTATTACAAGTGTTTATGTTTCTTCATTTAAAAAATTTCTTCATGCTTCCCCTTGTGTAATTTTCTTTAGCATAGTCAGTTTTGGCCACAGGCTTTATTGAGAGTATTTTGTGTGTTGCATTCCCTCAGAGTGCTTACACTTGCACCTGTATCTTGGCAGCTGTTCCTAAGGCCATTTTGCCAAGGGTGGATCAGGCAGGCAACTCCGCAAATGCTTAAAGTACTCATGGTCCTGAGATTATGAAGCAGTTAAAGCCTGGAGAGTCCTACTGCTGAGAACTTCAGGTTTGACCTTTTCCCCCATAGCCCAAGAAACCATTGAAGTGTCTAAAGATGCCATACAATCAGAACTGGAATGAAGCTATTTAGGTTGAGCAATGGGTTACATCCCCCCAATTAAAAGGCTTTTGCTGCACAAAATTGGATCCCTGTGCACATATTTCATGTACCTTCACCCTGCAGCTTTGTGTCCTTTGTTTCTATCCAAATTTTCACCAAGCTCATCCTGAAACGATGACCTTAATCCTGACATTTTGTTCTCTCAGGCAAGGAGTACTGAAGGTTCATCCACTTTCAAGTGTTTCAAAGAGAGTTGTATTCTTATTCTCTGTGTTACAGATCCAGCAAGAGAAGCCAAAACATAGTGAGATGATTTGGTCCTACAGGGATCTTTACATTTTACATTATACTGTCTGAAGTCACAGAATCAGTAGCAGAGCTAAAAAATGTGAACCTGGAGATCAGACTGCCAACTCCTGGCTTAAGTGACAGTCAGGCACATGTTTATATTCCAGCTCTGGAATTCCTACCTACTCCAACCTGCTTAAACTATTCTGAAGTTTCAGCTAGGAAAACTATTGAAATTTTGACAATAATTGATATTAAGCATGCATACATGCTTCTTCTTTACATTAGTCTTCAAACAGGTTTTTCCTTTCAGTAATAACTTGAAGTTGAATTGGTTTTATATGGATCTCCGTATGAGGAAGGACCTGCAAAAACATCCTCATAGAAAAAGAATTGTTCCTGGCCTTCTGTTCTTTGTGGTGAGGAGTAAGAGTTGCAGCCTTCAACATTTCTGGAAACCCTGGGAGGTGTAAGCATTGGCTTAGCTAAAAAGCTGAGTAATTCACTCAGAAAACAGTGAACAGTCTGCAGAGTGCTGGGGTTTTTTTCTTCCCTCTGAGCTCTGCCAATGTATGTTATGGAAAAAACGGCTAAATGGGGAAACTCATGAAAACATTTCCTCAATTCTCACCTCCCACTCAACTGACAGTTCAAAAGCTGAGTCAGAAGGGCTAAGAATTGCTCAAAAGTACTGGTGGAATTTGGCATGGACTTTGGAGACAGGATTTCATCTTCAATTTGTGGTAGAATGCCTACTGCTGGCATCAGCTGCCATAAGTCTTGATCACTGATGGTCCTCTACTGAAGGTTAATGGTGCCAAGTAATTTTTTTTTCCTCACTTCTTTCTAGGACTTTTTGATATTGGGAATCCTTTGAGGCTCTGTTTTGGCAGAGGAGTAACAAATTAGGCTGTTAGATCCAGCTTCTGTGCTTGCTACATATTAAAATAGATGGTACTGTCCATGGCTACAGTTGACTTAAAGAATTGAAATATTAATGGATTGCCTGTGTAATAGTAAAAAAGAAGTGTTAAGTCTATGAGCACCAGTTTTACTTCAAGGTTTGGGTGTTTTGCAGGCTGATGTCTGCTTCTGTAGAATAAGATGCAATAGCTTATCAAATTCAGAATTTCAGCAGCTGGAAGTCAGCCATAGGAGATTCTGAACTTTGAACCACCCTGGAAAGCTTTGGCTTACTATAAAATTGTGTTTAAGAATAGTTAGGGCTCATCTTTAGGGTTCTTTATTAAGGTAGTTGTCAGTCCTGTAATTCATCAGTCTGCTATGCCATAGCTGTATATTAAAACTGAGACAAGAAGAATAAAGATCATATGGTGATCATGGAAATAATGTATAGTGGGGGGGAAAAAAAGGGAACCTTATTCCTAACAGGTTTGGTTGGTTTTTGGTTTTGGTTTTGGTTTTGGTTTTGGTTTTGGTTTTTTTGCTTTATCGGAGGACATTCTTGGTACGTCAGAAGAGTGGGAGGAATGAGAGATTGGGAGAAATAGAAGTTTCAGAACAAGAAGCAGTATTATATGCATTATTTATTTGCATTTATTTATTTACATATGTTTAAATTTGGATACCAGTTGACATAACCAGGACTGCCTTAGTGCATGAACTAGAACATGAATTGAAATAGATTCATAATTGAAATCAGTTCTTGGATTCAGCTGAATTGTCTTGGTCATCTCCAGGATGACTTTGAATTGTGTAAAGGTTTGCATGGGATTCCTCAATAAGAGTTGAAAAAAGTTTCTAGGAATTTTTTTCTCATCAGCAAAATTGATATTACACTACAGAAGAGCAGTATGAGTTTTGTACTCATGTGGAAATTTCATTCTGGTCTTTTGTGAGTGTTTTCTCTTTTTAATGTAAAATAAAGGCTGGTCTGTTTGAACATGCATGGTTACACTTTTTGCTTGGATAAACAGAACTGGCATCATGTTAGTGTAGAACTTAATTCTGAACTTTTTATAACCTCTTACTTTATATTGATGTGTTAAGTCTTGTTCTGGGGAAAGGACTTACTACAGTGATACTGTTATTCAAGAAACTCTAGAGCATCCAATATTTATTGGGGAAATTGTAATGTGTCTTTAAAAAAAATCCTACTTATAAGTTGAGTATTTATACTATTTTCTAAAATATGTTATTATGGTAGACAATAGGGGCATGATTTCTTTCATTCAGTGAATCTGTTTTGCCCACAAACAGATTTAAATGTAATTTTTTTTTTTGTTGGTAACATTAATATTTGTGTTTCAAGGTCTGCATTTGTTACAGTAAGTTTGCTGGGGAAAATGAAGAAGTCTGTTCCAGGGCTGCTTGTTATGCATATGAAACTTTGTTTTATATACCCATTGCTTTATTCAAGTTATTAAAAAAAATATATATATTTTTTAATATGCCTATTGGATCTGATGCAAGGCCTTTTGGATTGAATTGCAGTCAACTGGAAAGAGAAAATATAAATGCAAATGATTCTGCTCTTTAAGTTTTAATGCCAGCAGCCTTTGTGTGGTACAACTAAGGAACTCAAAATTTTCTTACAGTTTAATAAATATGTCAGGAACATATTAGATGCAGCCCTTTACACTCTCCAGAAGTGAGTCTGAAGCATCACTTACATTTGTACTGCCAGTGAGCAAGTATACCAGGGAGCCAATGAGTATACCAGAGAATTTAAATTAAAGATGATTCTCATAAAGTTCAAGTTGGGTAAGTATGTGGATGATGTCTTCATTAGGATTTTTGTGGTTTTCCAGTTTCTGGCAGGATGCTTCCATGTTGCTGGAACCTAAAACACTCTTGGCTGTGTCTGCTGCTGTCAGCTGTGCTGCAATCCTGACACAGCATCAGGCAGGAGTGATCTGCAGCTGCCAGCACTGATCCATCATTCTTCTGGTTGCTGGATACTTGGCTGAGGTGTCATTTTGTTTATCTCAGTTGCATCAATTCATGTGACTGTGCATTTCTGCTCAGATTTTGGGTGCTGGAGATCCTGGAACAGAACTGTCATGGCTTGGAAATAGTGGAGGAGGATATGGCAGCAGCAAGACTGGGACAGCAGCAGCCAGAACTCTGTGCCACTGTTTGGTTAGATGGGAGGAGGTGAAGGGATAAAACTTTGGAACTGCTGGGCTAAGTCTGGCAGCTTTCTCTTCCTGTTTCATCCTTTTCTGGTGACAGATACGTAATTTGTCAACTGAGTAGCAGTTTGGGAGAGATTTACTGGCTGTAGATACAATCTCTGTAGCATTTCATGGACATGTAGTAACTGAAAACCCAGAACTTAGCAGTTTTTATCTCAGCTAGTCACATGAGTATCAGGCAACTGGGGCTTCATTTTGTGGGCTGTGAAAGAAAGTCTGTGAAACATAGATATAATTGCAAGGCTGACAAAAGGGTTTCTTAAAGCCCACACTGTCTGAGAATGCTTGTTTATAACATGTTCAGCTTTAATGGAAGCTGCAGTGCAATATTTCTTGTTTAGCCCATTTGACCAGTATATAGAGTCATCTTTATACCTTGATTTGTGTGGTACAACAAAAAGATTATAGACAGCATGATTGTATAGAAACTGATGCTTTCTAAATCCTGGAAATCATGATAAAGTTCAAACCTTCAGAATCCTGAAATTCAAATCAAGATGTTGCAGATTGTTTTTATCATAATTAAATAGGAAGGTGCATTTCTTCATGTCACTGACAGTGTTGTGTGAGAGGTGTTTCTCAAAATCTCTATTATATAGCAGAACCTAAGCTGTTCTGGCAGAGTGAATCATGTTTGCATTACATGAATATATTATTAATAAAGCACACATTAATGCTTTCTAAGTCTGGCAGAAAAGGTTGGATGGTTCCAAAGCACCATTGCATAGCTAAGAGTAAGATTGCCACAAATAGTATTTGGGTTTAAGAGGCTTAACTTTTAAACCCAAGGTAAAACTCTTCCCCCAAATAGTAAGGAAGTTGCAAGTATTTCTTGATTGAATTTGCTGTCAGAATTAAAACATTGCAGGAAAAACTGAGGGGTTAAGGACTTCCTAGCAGGGAGTTTTACAGGGGAAGATTCTCACCCAAGTAAGAATTTCTGTTTGTGAAGAGACTGCCTGGAAGACTTGCTTCATCTAGGAATTTTTATTTGTTCATTAGAAGTGCAAAAATCCCTCCTGTGCCTGTCTCCAGCTTTGCTAGCAGAGTGAAAAAGAAGGCAATTCCCATAGCTAATAAATGACACATAGCTATTAAATATCACACTTATTTTTGTGCCTCTTTCCAGATCTATCCAATAGTTCCTTAGTCACACTTTTTAGTAAAATAATCTTATTTTAAAGCCCTTTCTGGTGTTGGATGATTTGAAAGTGTGATAGACCTTGGGTGGTCTGCTGCCCAGGAGCAGTTAACACAAGTAGGTTGTTAAACCTGGACTGTCATGGTTGAAGGATCCCTGAGCATCTGTGGGGTATTTTCATAGTGTGCTCCATATATCATGCCAGCTTTCTTGGAGAACTCTCTCTGTTTTATTGCTGTGTATTTTTATCATATGGTGAAATCCTACCAAGGATACCTAGCAAATAATCCTCTGAAAGATTATCTAATTAATGGGAAATCGGAGTCATACAACTTGGCTCTAGAGATGAAAGGAACCTATGTGTCTTCATGCAACAATGTCCCTTTGTTATCTTTTCTTAATGAATTTCAGGGATGTAAAGTGATAGGTCAGAAAGGCTCTGAATCTTTTCATAGTTAACCTATAAGGTACTAAAATAATGAGAGAGTTACTTGTGAGAATATGGATAACCTTACCAGTTTAAATGAGATATTAGGCATGGCTGAAATTGCTGATTTCTATGGAGGTTTCCAGAATCAGGACTACCTTTTGATACTTATTTATTGATGACATTGATAAGGATCCTTTTTTTAATGCCTGTTATGGCTAAATCCTGTTATGGATTCCCTGTCCCTATCACCTTTTCAAGCAGCACACAGCAAGTGCTATGCTCATAAGTTTGCTATTATCCATTATAATTAACTTTGAGGTGTGTACATTCATCAGCAAAAAAGATAACACCATGATTCAAGGTTTTGTTCATTTACTTAATAAAACCTTTATTCTTGTGGTAATAATTACCATGCTTCTATAGAGTAAGAATCCTAGCAGAGTAAATAGAAGTCTGCAGCTCCAGCCCTGCACACGCCTTCTATTGTAACTCACAGGTTTGCAGAAGGTGGAGGTTTTCAGATGTAAATGAGGGAAATCCTCATTAGGGGGAAAACTGGGGATTGCAGTACAGTTTTAGAATAACCCCGTGCCCTTTTCCCCTTTATCCAAATCATATGGTGGCACAGAGACTGTTCAAACAGCAGACAAGGGCTAAATCAGATGCAGAGGCACATCCCCTTTATTCCAGCAGGAACAAGTGTTGATTGAACACATTTGCTGAACATCCCCTGAGCCAGGCAGCTCTGCTCATAGCAGTCGCCTTTGCTCTGGAGGGAGCTGATTAACTCTATTTAAATGCTGCAGCAGCCACGAAAAGTAAGCCTGAAAGGAATATGAGAAGATGAAATATCTATCTGTCTACCTGCCTGTCTATAAAGAAAATACAGGGAGTGATTAAAGACGAGCCCTGATCTTACCTCATGCATTTCCTTGCAGGTCATTACAACAAAAATACACTGCTCCCCAGTGTCATCTTACTCTGGAATATCTGCAAAGAAGTAGTAGAAAATTTACATATATGTTATGAGACATTAGGAGAAGCTCCATATTCTCTGTATGAAAAGGGTGGTACAGGAAAGAGGGCTCACACAAAAGGCTCGTTTCCATTGTGGGCAGAGAGACTGAAGGATGTGGATTTATTGAGGTAGTTGAACCACATGGTCTCTAATTTTGTTTGCTTCAGGAGGTGCACTCCCAGTCCAGTGGGCTACATTCAGCCTTAAAGAAACTCATTCTTCCTTTGTGCCATTGCAGATGGTTGTGATCAGCTCACTGCAGAGAAGTAGGTCCACCCCCTAGGAGACAACACTGTTAAAACAGCAAATCAAAAGCAGCAAGGTAAAGTGATAACAGCACATGAACGAGGTGCCCGTTTTACATTATAATACCTACACCAGTGTCTTCATAGACCTTTGCAGTGGAAAAGTACAGTTTTTTTATAAGAGCTGACTCCTCGTTTTTGTCTTCATGTATTTGTTCTAAAATTGCTTTGATCAAATAGAAAACTAGGAAGATCTAATTTATTTTTGGGTTTACCTCAAATGCTTTAAAGAATATAGATCTGAAAATAAGAAAATCTCTGAAAATAAGAAAAATCACTGTTATAAGTTTTCATGCATGTGATACTAGAAGTTGCACCCTGTCTACAAGGATTTTTACTGGTTCTCCAAGTGCATAATGCCCTGAGAGGGCATAATGTTTGTGCTTTGAAACTCAGCTAGAGGTGGATGGAAATGTTGTTATCCTAAAATTTTTTTTTTTTTTATGAATAATATCCAAAAGGAATTAAGATATCAAAAACTGAATTTGAAATACGTGCAAAATGCTCACTTAGAATATGGAAATGTAAAAAAATCTACTTTATACATTAAAAAAATCTACTTTATACATTAAAAAAATCTAGATACTTCTGCATGGAAAATGAATTATCATGTAGTTCCTGTTTTCCAGTGCAGATGAATTTTTCAGGACAGAAAATTTGTTGAAACTGTCCTTTCCTGCACTCAAGACACAGAAAGCTGCCTTATACTGTTTTTCATGAAAATATTAATGTTATGCTGGGTTGGAGTATTGACATTTTTCACTGTTCAGTGAATAACAATGTGACTGATTTGTATAGTATTTCTTTCTTTAATAAAACTGAGGAAGGGAATACTGCCCCCCCATTTCACAAACAATAGCTGTAGGAGAGATATGAAAGATTTGTGTTCATTTATACAATATTTAAACTAAGAGCACTTCATAGCATGGGGAGATGTCAGTGTTGTCATGGAAACAGCTGAAGACGTGTCATAAATGGATGAAGGAGAAGTCTTAGGCTTGCCCAAGCTGAAGCCAGCACCTCATCTATTGTTTGGAACCTGCAAGCTAAGCAGCTCAAATGCTGCTGCTCTGTTTTGCTTTGGTGGCACATATTGTATTAGATAGGAAAAGGAGTAGCTGGCTTTGAGTGGTTGAGTTTGAAGACTTTGTGTAAACCTCTGTACAATTCCCTTTGCTTTCCCCCATATGAAGCATTTTCTGCTGATGACACAAGGCTGGGAGCTGCAGAAGCATCTGGTGGTGATGGATGTTGACAAGTGTGACTATTTTTTTGTGCTCTTTGATGTTTAAGTCAACTCTTACTTCTTCCAGCTTATCCCACAGGCTAGCTCAGTATTAGCACCCCTCTGTGTTTCTAGAAATCTTGTGCACTGCCACATCTCAGCTCATTGGGTTTACATTCTCTTCTCCCAGTGTACGTGGATTTGTGCCTACAGATAGGTGGAAAAAACCATGGTAACATTTTTGTTTTGTGATAAACTGGTCCTTTTCTTTAGTTGGAAGATGTTTGCAATTTACTAGTTTGCATTTGTTTTGGTTTGATGTGAATTATGCTTTGTTGCATTTCACTGCAGCTGCTTGAATTTTTAGTAATGTGTAGGGACTGAAGGATTGGGTTTGGCCAGTTGCAGTTCTTTGTTTGGTTTTTTTATTTTTTATTTGAACAGCTTTAGGGGCGATGCTTGTTCTGCAGCAGTTCCAAAAAGCAAAGGAAAAAAAAAAAATATAATGCACAGAAATCTGTAAGAGAGGACTTTAAAAGTCCTTAATATGTCTTTAAACTAGAATAGAAGTTATATAATTCATTGACCAAGTTCTTTAGGAAATCAGCTCATCTCCTCTGCAGAACTTGCTGTGCAGGCAATTTTTTTGTCTTTTTTTTAAGTAATTATACAGATCTGTGTAGTAAGATACAGTTTTCTTTCGTGCTGCTCCTGGTTATTTTTATTCAGCCGACATTTCTGTCTGGTTGTAAAATAAAAGGTTGTAGAACAAATTGTTCTTAAAGCCACATTAGTACTTCTCTGAGAAAGAAATGTTATTTTCATTATCCTTGCTGTGTTTCTTTCAAAGCTTCAGGATGAAGCAGTACCTTACTGATGTGGTGTGATTTGGCATCTTTTGCATATGGATCAGAATTTCTTTTAGAGTTGATTTTATAAGGAATTGAAAATATTTGCAAGTTGTGGAAACATGGGATTAATAAACATGGGAAGACCATAAGCGCCTACATTTTGTTAGAGTAGATTGGCTTCCAAAATAAGACTTTTTTGTTGAAGATCTTTAAGTCTAGAGCTTTGGAATGAGCTCCCTTCCAAGAGTATATTTAGGCTGGATAAGACCAGATTTTAATGACAAATTTGGCATTAAAATCAGCTAGAACCAACAGGCATATAGCTACATTTACATTTTGTCATTGTTTTTCATTTCTCTCCTTGTTTTTCCAATGGCAAAGCTATGTTAATATTTTGCAAACTACAGTAACCATATGTTCCTGTGTGGTGAGTCATTGCAAGTCAAGAAGTTTTTGTAAATATCATGGTATAGAAGAGGGAGACCAAGCACTGTCATTTTCAGTGGTTTTGCCTTGGAAAGGGCCTAGAAAAGTCTTCCACTGACAAAAAGTCACTTAGGTTGCAAGTCAGGTGCATGTCAGTTCTGCTCTAAACCTTCCCTAGGTATTGAAGCTTAGAAACTTTCTCTTTAGTTTTGATGCTGTTTCATGCTAATCATAAACCTGTATAATTAAAAAAAAACACCTAAAACAAACACAGAAGAGGAGCAGCCAAAGCCCTTTGTTTGTTAAAAGGAGGGGTATGCTACTTGACATACAGAATTTTATTCTGAGAGAGTGTTTCAAACTTTTCAAGAACTTGGTTGTGCATGGAAACCAAAAAATAATTGCTTGAGTTTTGTTCAGATGATTTCATGTGGTAAATCGCAATGTACAACTTTGTAATACCACCCTGTCTTGTCATCACATTTTTTCTGTTGTTACCTGGACTAATTTTATCCAAATAAATTAAGCTCATCTCAGAGAGACAGGGCTGCAAGTGTTCAGTTACTGTGATCAGAATTAGCAGTAGACTTGTCAAGTCAATTACTCTAATGTTGGACAGATACAAAGTAGTGTAGTATGTCAATCATGTACTGTTTTTTTATTTTTTCTTTTACAATTCTGCATCCTTCATGGAAGCTGTTGAAATATTCCTGGTCTTGCTGAGTACAATTTCATCTCTCTACCTGTTGTCAAGACTGTGCAACTCAAAGAAAACCCTAACAGTCCTAAAATGTTTTTGTGAGACAATGAGCCTTACCTATTTCCAATATTTAGAATTACTGCCTTCCAAAACTACTACAAAGCTTAAGTGAAAACCACAGAACAGAGAAAGTATGTCATTAGGGCTTACATTTCAGTGTAATTTTTCCTTACTGACTTACAGAGCCCACAGCTAACTTTATATATTATGTTTGTTTGCTCCTGAGTTGTGTGTACAGTGTGTCCGTGTCATCCTAGCTGAGCAGGATTGATGAGAGGCTTCTTCATTGAGGCCCTTAGCAATAGACTGCTAAGATTAGCAGGTTGTCTAAGGAAGAGATTTGTGTGAAGGGTTTGCAGTTCCTTTCTACAGCTAAATTCAACAGAGAGCTATCAGACACTTGCTGTCAGTATTTCACCTATAAAGATAAATAACATAACCCACAAGCATTTCCCTCCCTCCTCCTGCCATTTGGTTTATGTAGCAAAATTGTCTGTGATCAGAAGTTGGATCTTGAATTAACTCTGAGAATTAATTCTCTGGGAGAATTTGCACTGATTGGTGATCTGTATTAATGGAGCATTAATAATCCAGTTCAGACTGTAAAATATCTTAAGAAGAAGTAAAGCAAGAATCTGGTATCTTTTAGTTGAGCTGAAATCCTGCTAACAGAACATGCAGAGTATTTTTTAAGTAAAACAGCATGGGCTAAGAAGGTCCAGCAAAGAAAGAGTCCTCTGGGTTTGGACATTTTGAACATGCATTTGGAAATAGAAAAAGTGAAATTATTATGCCAGAACGAACCAATATGCTTTCCACTGAAGGCAGTGCTAAAATAAAACTGTGGGTGGATAGTTTTTGTGGCATAAGAGCTGTAGGGAGTGCCTATACTAAAGAGTAATACTTGTATGGCTTCCTGCCTTCTCTTTTGGGCTTGCAAGGTAACCTTCATTAAGAAGGAGTCAGCAAGCATAATTTCCTCTGTGCTTAGAGAACTCAAATAAATGGCTTTATACATATTAGATCCTAGTTACATCATTTATTTTGTGAGCAAACTTCTGTCTTTCAGAACCCTGTTGTCTTGGGTGGAAGTCAGTATTTCATCAGTTTGCTTACACAGAGTGAATAGGAATATATAAGCTTGCAATTTCCTCCCTTTCTATCATAAATTTTACTTGCACTTTTCTGGACTATTTAATTACTTTGTGCAATAAAATAATCTTCCTTAATAGAGATACAAGTGTTAGCTAGATGTCCCTTTGATCAGAGCCTATAATTTGATATGCTGAAATTTATGATAAAGCCTGCCAGTTAGTCTAAATGAATAAACAAACAAACAGGTGATGTTTTCAACCATCTATTGCTTTGCATCCATCTGACCATAGAAATTAGTTTATAGTGTAATCATTTCCACAAACTATCTGATGAAACAGTAAATGGAAATAAACATTGATAGGATATTATGAAAATGCTTGAGGATTCAGTGGTACCATTGGTGTTTGGGCATTTTTTAAGGTATATTAGCAAAATTGACAGTTTTCCCAATTTGCCCTTAGTACAAAAATAAATGTTACTTTATTTCAATATAATTCTTTCACGTCTGAATTTTAGTACTTTGTCAAATATACCACATACAGGAATTCTTGAACATATGAACCAGTAAAGGGACCGTGAGTGATTTTGTTTTTTTAAAACTGCAGGTTCTTAGAGTGTGGGAATGGCCCTGTATGAGTTTTACAGGTAGATGTTAAATGGCAGGAATTAAACTCTTGACTTGTTAAAACTGAAGATTAAATGGAAAGATTTTATGGGGTATGGTATAGATAATTTCCTATTTAGCAGTACACAGAGGTGTCCTCAGCATGACATGCTTTGTGCTTTTTTTTTTTTTTTTTTAAATGTGTGTGTAAAACCAGATTTTAAAGATTCTCCACTCATTCACTGAGGTATCTGGGTTGGTTTGCTTTCTCTAATCTCACTTCATGACAAAAATATCTGTAATCTTGTGCTACATTCTGGCAGTCTTCTTAATTGTACTTGGCAGCTTGTTTTGGTTCTGGAGCAGCTCATTGGACCCCTGATTAAAGGGGGGGGTACTGTGATTTGTGTTGTGTTTCTGAAATGGACAGGGACAGTGAAGAAGGCTGTGAAGACCACTAATTATTTTTCAATTCAAAGCTTTTCAGTTCCAATCTTCCCTGATTTTCATATTTCGCTTATTATGAGAGTAAATGTCACGAGTATGAATTTCTTCTGGCTTTGTCTTCTTTGGTCCATTCTTTGCATATTCTGCAAAGTCATGCTTAGGGACATTGATAGAAACCTCCAGTTTATTAAAATTAGAAAAACCTGTCAATCTTTGCATTATCACATCATGCTCTGTGCCCGCCAGCTTCCAGGTTAGAGTGGCCATTCCTTTTTCTTGGATCCATTGAAGCAGGGTTAGACACAGATAAGCTCCAGCCAGGATAGTAGTCTTAGATTCCTAAATCACAAATGTGTATGTGGAGAGATTTTATTCTAATTCTGTTTTTCCTCCTCAAGAACAAAATGGCAGGACTTGACCACCTGTTAGTTGAGGGAGGGACCAGACAAAAATACCAAGAGAAGTGGCAAGCACATACTGTGTTTTACCTTCGTTCCTTCTGACAGATTTCCTGTTGCACTTGTGTGATTTTGGAGAGAAAAAAAAAAAAGGAAAAAATGAAAAAAAAAAGATGACAGATCTTTATGCTAGAAACTGTTAAAAAATAAAAAAGTATCAACCTGTCTACATATTGCCATTTGCCTGGAAATGAATGTAGTTTTTAATAGCTCTTTCTCATTATTTATTTTGGGTGTCATCATTATTGGGTGTCCAACTGACAAAGTTGTCAGTATAGGCTCATTTTTCTGTGTTCTGAATTCAGAACCTTTTAAAGGTATCTAAAATGAAAGATGCTTAAAATAGTCACCTTTGTGTTCATGGAATCTCACTGCATTTGTGCTCTGGAGGTTTCAGCAGGACAAAAATGAGCTTGTACTAACCTAGTGATGAGGGTGCAGTAGTTACATCAGTTTCAGTAGTTACAATTACAGTACATTAATGCAAGTTGGTGCAAAATTATTTTCAATATGAATTTTTTTTTCAGCACTTGGTACTCTTCTGAACTACTGTTATATTTCCTTATAGAAGGAAGTCTGCTTTGGTTCCAGAAGTCTGTTGAAATCCTTCTAGTATAGAAGTATATTATCTTAGAGTTTAAGCTGTGGGAATGCCATAAAGATCATGCAGATAATTTCTAATTGGGTTACCATTTTCTGTAGTTAAAGTTTGCAGTTCTAAAAGTTAAGGCAGTGCCTTGAGAATGTGATATATCGTAAAAGGCAGATCATAGTACTAAAGACTTTATTCAAATAAGATATTCATGGTGCCTGCTGTCACTCTTTGCAGAATTATTATTATGGATGCTTCCATATGGTAAAATGATTTTCCCTGTGTGTAACATCCTGAAGTGTGGAAGTACTTTCCTCCCATTTTATAGATATGAATCCTAAAAAAGGGAGTGTTTAAGGGTTTTGTCAAAAATCATTGAGTATGACAGGATGATGTGTGAGACTGCCAACCATCTGGGCATAGCTGCCTTTTCAAGCATTTAAACTCTCTGTCCAGAGTCCAGTTGTCCTGGCTCTTAAACTTATTCTGCATCACTGATCATTAAATATCTCCTAAAATCCCTGATGCAGATCTGTTTCGTTTGCTGTGAGAGAGGGAAACTTCTGTAATTGTTTGGCTTGATCTGTTTTTGAGGTAATTGAAAACATGACTATAATGGCCTCAACTTCCTCTAAACACACGCTAAATGAAAAAAGTTAAAAACCATAAAATATATTGGAATGTATTTGGAAAAATTTCTATGGTAAATAGAAAAATGTTCAATTGATTGCTGCATCTATTGAGCTGCTTAAAATTTTACTGAAATTCTAAAAAAACCAGACCTCTGCTCAAAAAATTGTATATTGAAGCTCACATGAAACTCCAGAGAAAATATTATTATTTGTCAGGTCTGTATTATAAATAGAAAATTCACCTCTGGAGTATTTTGGGTAGCAGATACTAAGAAAAAGTTCTTGCAGTTAATGTGGAAAAATGAGAATTTCACCAGTGCTTTTGTGGACTGGTTTTCAATGCTTGCCTTGGCTAACGTATTGATTTTCTCTAAATTTAATAACAAGAGGAAGAATACAACTTGAGTAGGCTTAAGCCACAAATATATAATTTCCCCTCCCCCGCCCTCCCCTTATTTAAGACCTATAATTAAGGTACAGGATAGTTGAAATACTTATAGGAAGAAACATGATGTGTGGCTTTTGAACTTGAAATCCCAACCAATACAAAACTCTTTGGATGTGCCCTAGGGTTTGTGGTTTGTATCTTTGTAGCATGTTCAGAATTAGGTTTTACAATGTCAAGACAATTATTTGTGTTTCTTAGAAGTATTTTCAAACTGGACTTACTTGTTTTTTTGACAGTGACATTGATGATTTGTTTTATTGCTCCTGATATCTGATACTGTTAAAAATGCAATACAGTCAAGTTTGAAATAGTAGCAGAAAAATAAGGAATGAAAAAAATATGCTAAATCTGGAGGCTTGGCATTTGGACTTTTTTGATATATTTCATGTAGTCAAATTTGGAAAAAGTCAACTTTAGCATCGTAAAATTAAACCATGAATCTTCTTTACAGTAGTGAAGACAAAAACCCTTGTCCAGGGCAGAAGGGATACAGTTCTCACTGGTTATGTTATTTCAGATGTGTCTGTGTTCTAAATAAAATCTAATTAAAAGTAATTTTTAAATAGAGACACCAATTCATAGCATGGTACATAGCACAACCAACAATACTGATATATTTATTGTTCAGTTAGTCTGAATCCTTGTGTGTAAATTCTATGTTAATCTGAGCTGTAGCTTGCATACAATATCATTCTTTAATTATCTTTTGGAGACAATCTCTCCATCTTTCTAATGTGACCATAGGACAGGAACTTACAGACCCTGAGAGCAATGGCAGTGTTTAATCTCTTTTACTAAGAATTCAAAGCCTTCAGTGACTGGTAAGGATGTTTAGCCTATGCCCCAGCTGTTGCAGGTCTGGGGATACATGTATAAAATATAAGTTCACTAGGTCTTCATGAAGCTTCGAGAAACCCATTTGAGTAAACGTAGTAAATGAGTTCTCTTCAGTCTTCTGACTTATTCTGTTAAGAAAAGCAGACTTTAAAGCAACTCACTGAAGTCCTAGGAATAAATTTTTTATGCTGGGTACAACCTGAATACTTCCAGCTTTGCCTCTAGTCAGTGGAACACAAAAGATGGAAGATATTTTGCCTTTGAAGAGTCTCCTAGGTCATTAAATCTGAATAACCTTCATTTGGATACAATGAGTTACAAATCTTGGCCACGGGGCTTTAGAAACAGCTGTTGAGTCTTTTTGATACCACTCAACATTTCTGGTAGTTTGTAGCCTTTTTTTTTTACCCAGAGTAGCACACATTTCCTATCTCAGTCCAGGGCCAAACTGCTTCGTCTGGTTTTGGAAGATAGTTTCAGGCTCAAAATTACAAAGCCTGGGGATTGTAGGTATAAGCTGCAAAAGCTTCCCTGCATTTACTAGCATTTGCAACATTCTAGGCCATTTCAGTTGTTATATTTGGAGTTGGGGCATCAATAATACATAGTTTCATTAAAAAACAATGTGCTTTAATGTCATTGCGCCGAGTTATTTTGGGTGATTCAAGTGCTCACATTTGAAATATAGCAGATTAGACTATGCAGCTGCATATTCAATTGCAGGGAGTTTGCACTGTGAAGGTCTTACAGACCTTCAAGTTTTATTATTCCTGTTCTTAAATGCTAAGGCATGCATTTAGTATCCTGATAGAGCTCAAATGGAACTATAACATATGGGCCCTCTTTTAGTTCCTGCCCCCTGGAAAGCCAAAACTAAACAAAAAATACCACTTCTCTATTCCTCTGATTTATTTGTATTCTTTTTTTTTTTTTTTTTTTTTTTTTTTGGGATGATCTTGTCTGAAAACAGAAGGTTGGCACCTGAGAAAGGAAGCAGGGGAGTATGTGAAGCAGTGGGATGCTGGACAGGAGGGCTCCTGCTTTCTCCCAGAACCTATCCTGCAGTGCAGGGCTCTGCCTGTGTGTGCTGCAGTAAAACCCCTGCAGGGACTGCTGAGCAACCCTCAGAACTGCTGTTAACTGTCTTCTTGAAGTTGCCTGCTTTCTGCTTCTACAAAAAGCTTTCCCTGAACACATGGCTTCTTGTGTTCGTCTCTAGCTGTGCTAGAAAGAGTGATAGACAAAATTGGTATATTTGGCTGGCCATTTTTTAGTGCTGTTCTCTCTGAAGGGTGGCAGCGAAAGCTTGCTATACATAGAAGATATTTCAGCAGTGGTTAAAAAAGAGCCCAGGCATTATGTTTTCTGAAATCAGGAACAGATTTACCCTCTAGGTGTGTGTGTGCCTCTGTGTTGGCTTGGCTTTTTTTATTTCCAGGATGCTGTTGAGGACTGCCTACTGTGTGTTGTAGAGAAAGCTGGTTCACTGTTTTCTCCACAGGGATTATTTTCTCATCATTTGATAAATTCCATGTTTTTTCTACTAGAATTGTTTCATGGCTCAGGATTGCGCAGTCCTGTTTGGTTGCCCACTCTGCTCTATGGGACACACTGGTGGAGGCATGAGTGCTCTTTGGTAGTAAATGTGAAGATTAAAGCAAATTAAACAGAAGTGAATCAGGAGACTCAGTAAGCTTTGGGACTGGGCTGCTCTGCTGTTGAAGACCAAGACATTGCTACTACTGGTGAGCACCATGGTATAAAGAATAATCAGTCTGGGAAAACTACGTCTGTGCTGCCTGTGTGAAATACTGTGAATATTTAAGCCCTGAAATGGAAGACTCCTGATCTTTTACCACAAGGCTGAGGAAGCAGCAATACAAATAAAATCAGAAAACACTTAAAGAGAATTCAGCTGAGTCTTCCCTGAGGCCAGAAATCTCCTTGTGCTCTGCTGCTGTTCATTCTTCCCAGAGTCACTTATGACACCTTTCAGGCTGGTGGAAAAATGAACCCTTTTAGGAATTTCTTTACAAACCATTCATAAATTCTAACGAGATCAAGATCCAGGTTTAATATACATTAAATTAACACTTCCATTTGGTAGATATGTACATAATAGTATAATGGTATTGTCCAAAAATAAGGGTCTTTACCATGTTGATGCAATTGTGAACTGGGAAAATGAGCTGAGGATTTTGTATCCATAAGGTTGGTTCAGTTTTTCAGAGACTTTGGATAGAAATGTGAGTGCAGGAGGATGTCACTGATGGATAGCACTGGATCTGCCCATGTAGATTAGATGTCTGGAAGATTTGTGCTGAGATACTGGCTGTTTAGCCACCATTTGTAGCAGCTGGGCTCGTTGGACAAATTTTAGGCAAGTCCATAAAAATCCTTAAATTTTGCTCTTCAGGATTTTGGGGAGGAGAGAAGATACCAGAGTCATGTCTGATCTTTTCCTTTGTCTATTGTGAGGGATTTTTAGGAAGTGTTACTCATTTGGTTTTCTCTGCTTGGAATGTATTTATTTTAAAATATTTATTGTAACATTAGTTTTTGATGTTTTACCAACACTGGGCAATGATCACAGACTCTATTTTAGTTTCACTTCTGATTCAGCACAACTTCCAGTTCCTCATGCCTGTGACTCTGTACGACCTGCAAGATACACATGGTACTATATATAGAAATAACCCAAAACTTTCAGAGGTTTTCAGATTGCCTGCCTGATTTCTGCTAAGTACAGATCATTTCCTTTGAAGCTGTGATATTTTATGTGCTGAAATACAAATATACTGATTTCAAAGTTAGCATGATGGAGTGATTGTCCCATCAAGAGGAGCTTCCCAAAAATAATTTTCCCCTCCGTGAGTAGAAAAGAGGAGATTTTTATGACAGATGGAGGAGCTGTTTGTATGGACCATCTCTCATTTGTAGCCACATTCAAAGTATGTAATCCCAAAGTTTTCTGTTTGGGAGAGCTGGAGACAGAGTTAATTCCTCTGTCCTATTTCTTGCCTCCTACATTTGTGCAAAAAGGTTCCAGGGTGCCCTCCCAGTGCTGTGAAGGAAGTGAGAAGCCTTGTTGAGGACAGAATGTGTGTGAAAGGGGAATTTTTTGCTTCTGTGGAATCACTTTGGGAAAGGCTGAAGGAATTAGAGCAAAATCTGACCTATAGGTTGGCAGACCTCACAAATTGATTTCTCTGTGCAGGTGGAGGCAGTGGTAGATTTGTGGCTTACTGTGCTGACTCTACTTTTAGCTTCTGACAGTGTGCAGGTTCTGTTTACAAATGTCAGGAAAAAAGCATTCGGATTGTCTGCTTTATTATAGAGGTAATAAAATGCTGTCCAATTTAGACAATAAAATAGCTAAAAGCAGGCTCATGGCAGTATAGGTGCTAAATGTGTGCAGTGGCTCCACAGCATTTTCAACCTGCCTTCTCTGTTCTTCCCTCATTGCTTCCTTCCTACCATTCCACTGATTCAGTATGGAGATCCCCAGGGTTTTTCACATCAGAGGCTTATGTGGAAATAACTGAAAATGTAAATTGAGAAGATGGAAGGTGAGGTTTTCAGCAAAAACTCTGTGATCCATTTCTGCTGTGCTATACATCACTTCTGGAGCATGGCAGTGATCCTGGAGGCATAAAGGAGCACTGGTTATTCCTTTGCCCAGGACTCTCAAGTCCTTGGATGCTAAAAGGCATTGAAAATCCTTTCAGATTTAGTGCCTGGAGTGGGAGCCAGTTGTTTCTATTGAGGATGTGGTCAGTCTGTGGCAACCTGCATTTGCTGATGCCTGTAAGCCAGTGTTACAGTGGCTTTCATTGCCATAGAGCCCACACTCAGCTGTAAGCTGGGGTGACTTTTCCTTTTAGAAAACCAAAAAAAATTAAATAAAACAAAACCATATATTTTCAGTGCTTAAATGGTCATTGCCACTTTTACTGTGGCCTTTTACCACTACAAATTACTAATAGTTAGCTTGTGTGAAAGGCAGCCCTTTGGAAGTATTTCTTCCAGTCATGTTCAGTAGCTAGCAAAAAGGTTTAAGCAGACTTGTGATGCTGTTAGCCAATACTTATAGTTTTTCATGACTTTTTCAGATAGCTGAGGCCAAACAGGTTGTGTGTTAGTGCTGTGGATATATTCACAATGGTAGAATACATAAAAATAAAGACAGTTCTCATGCTAAATACCTTATACTTTAAATCACCAAGAACATTCTAAAGGTGTGGTTATCTGTATGCACTGCATCACCTGTAGAAATTAATGAAAATTCATGAAATTAATTTTTAAGTGAACCATAGAGTTAATTTGTTTTAAGTCTGGATTAGAGTGGGCAAAGAAGCTGTCAGTTTAGTGAAAACTAAGGACCCAATTCCACTACAGAGGCAGGCTAGAAATAGAAGTAAAAGTGTGGCTTTGATCTACATGATATGAAAGCAGGAATGACAGGAACATTGCAAACTTGTGTGTACCTGTGAATGCCCCCTTTTTTTGCTGCAACTTCTGAGTTTTTTGAAACTGTATGCCTCTAAGGGGCATACAATGAAAATCTGGTAAGTAATATATTATTATGCATTGAAATCGTGAAATTTGCAGCTGGATGACTGCAAGCTAGTGTCAACTTGTCAAGTGTAGCTCTTGCCCAGCAAGTCTGACCAAGAAATGTAGCCCCTTTTTTCACCTAGGAGATGAAGTGTGGGAAACTGTGATTTAACAAGGAGGAGATGTAAATCCATAGTAACTGTTTCAATACTCTTTAACTTCCAGGAAACGGGAATCTGGAAATGAGCTTTATTTTTCTTTGTGTTTTGGCCAACTGTAATGATAAAGTCCAAATATTTGTGGTGTCTGGCTTACCTGTGGCCACAGCTAGGTCTTGGATCAATAAGAAAATGGTAATTCTTTCCAAGTTTTTAATTTCTGTTTATCCAGATAAGTGTCACAGAAATGCAGCTTACTGTTACTGAAAAGAGCATTCAAACCATAGCAGCCGTGTTCTGCCAAGCTGCTTTAATGAATACTGGAATACAGAAAATTAGATATTGTGTTTGTCAAGCTAAGATTGACAAAGTCATTGCTGAGTCTGTTGTGTTTGGGTTTTTTTTTTTCTCTCCAGTTTAACTATTATTATTATTTTTGAAATGTATTTTTCTTAGCAAGTAAGCTGATAGTTGTTCATGAAGGAGTAGTGAAATTAATCCTTTATTCTAAATTCTCTTAGTACTGGAATTTGAGCCCCGTGTGTTTTATTCAGGGAGCACCAGTTTTGTTAGTCCTGTTTGCACTTAAAAGTCTACAAAACACAGCAGGAATTCTATTGCTGCTCCATGCTCTTGAGCTTGATGTAACCATGGTGCTGTTGTTCACTTGTGAGAGCTGAAGTCTGAAGAAGTCTCTCCTCTTGGTGATGCCCTTGGCAGTCACTGCCTGGTTCTTTCATGGTGTTTTGGGCTACTGAAAGGTATTTTTCCTTGCACAGTGCCTCTTAAAATTGGGAACTGTGAGGCGATAGAATCAGGATGCACAAATAAAAATTAGAAAAATTTAGTTTTCTCTAAATGTTAGCCCATGTTTAAAGTCTCATTTATTTTTTAAAGGCAGCATGCAATCAAAATCGGAGCTGGTCAAAAGTTTTCCTGCTAATGCTTTTGCCATCATAAATCACTGATCTGATGGAACTTGAAGCATTTCTTGGGGCTGTGTCAATTTACCCTAACTAGGCTTTTTGTCAAGAAGAGGACACTCAGGAAGTCCAGATGGTCCTGCAAAATTTTCTATCAGCCATTTCAGGTGGACTTCTGTGCCTACCTGGAGCAAGGAGCACTTTTGAGATATGTGAAGTTTTTTTAGAGTTGGAAATTGTGGTTTCAACATATTTTTATTCAAAACTGCATCTCAAATGAGATGCAGTTTTCAAAACCAGACTGTTCTGAATGCTATGCTAAGGTCTGTCCCATTATGTTTTTGTAATTAAAAAACCCCCATCTCTCCTGTGATCTAACCATGTCCTGCAGCACAAGACCTTCCCTGTAGACCTTTTTTAAGAGTTGCTCTGGTCATTCAAGTGAAACTAAGCCCGTGTGTTGAAACTAGTGTTATAGATCTCAGATAAGAGAAAAAAGATTTGAAATAATTCTAAATAATATTTTCTTTCCTTTAGCTGTCTCCGTGATGAGATACAGTGCATCATCATTTGGATTTGCTGTAAGTAGAGATAAAATTTAAATAATCCCTCTCTCTTCTTTTTTCATTGACAATGCTGTATTTTTTCTTATTCTAAGTTCAAGGCAAGATGTGCAAAATCAATGATGGATTTGAAAAAAATACTGTTGATACTTTGGAATATCATACCTTGGAAAGGATAATAATCATACTTTCATTATATTTTTTCAGATTCTGGTTACTTAGTCTTGTATTCGAGGTCGTGTCAATACTGATATGCCATCATTGATGTGATGAGCAAGCAAAATTGCATTGAATGACAAACAAAATTTCTAATACTCTGTCTTTTGCTTTCAAATTAAAAGATTAAACTGATAATGTAGAAAGTTTGACTGAAGGCTGAAAGTTCTTCCAGTTGGACAAGCCTGGGTTTTGGTGTTACCTGACATCATGTCTTCATTATCTCGAAATATGAACATGGCAGTTTTGCCAATGTTACAACATAATCTGTATATAATAGGATTTTGAAAAAAAAAAAAAAAAAAAGATGTCTTGGTTTGAAACAAAACTTTCTATTTCAGGCAATTCTGCAGAAACTTGGAAATTTCTTTTTCCTCTGCAGGAAAAAGGAATGTTTAACAGGCATTTTCAAACACCTTTTTTTTTTTTTAAATAAAATCTTTGCATATGAATCATGTTAGTATTTTAACTCTTGTGTTGCCACACTGGCAGATTGTGGTGGATTTTTTTTTCCTCAATTTCTTTGCAGGTGATGGATTACAAATGAAAGGTTTTTAATCCCTTGATTGATTTCCTGAGCTCTGAATCGTATCATTGCGCAATAAAACATGGCAAAAACGTGAAGATCAATTTAATAACTGTAAATCCTGCTTTCATTGAAATGATGTATTTGAAGCTGCTTTGTGCCTGTGCATTACTTTTAGTACAGGGCCCATGAAATGGCCCACAAAACAATTGACTCTGAATCTCTTTCAGTTTGATGCTACGCTGGATGTTTTGTCATCAGCAATAGTTTTGTGGCGTTACAGCAACGCAGCTGCTGTGCATTCTGCACACAGGGAGTACATGTAAGTACACCTAATTATTTCTGGCTTTAGTAGAGGCCTGTAGAGCTTTTGCTGTCAAGCTGTGATGCTGCAGATTCCAGAGCTTTGACTAAAAACATTTTGTTGTGTCAGAAGATACTCTTTCCTCCTGCCAACTTACTGTTGTGTCCCAGACATGCAGCTTTTCCTTAGACAAATATCTCTGTGATTGTGATTTTCAGTTTCTTTTTAGCAAAGATTGTAGTTTTTAGGGCTTTGTGAATCTCTCTTTTTTTAAAAAAAAATTTATTTTATTCTTTATTTTTCACATCTTGTAGCATCTGTATCAAATGAATTGTGTTTGCAGTCCATAGTCTACAAATCTTCATTTTGCATCTTACTCTAATATAGTATGTATTAAAGTTTTATTTGTGCTTCCTTTAACAAGACTGGAATATGAATTTTTCTTTGCAAACAACTGCTAGTGACAATATTAGAAATTGAGGTTACAGAACATCTGATAAGACTGAGTCTATATTAGTGATATGATAGTAGAGTGACACAGTTTATTGTAACTGTTGTGCAAAAAGAGACACACACCCTTTTTATTAGAGAACTATTGCTATTTTCATAAGCAAGAGTATGTCAATACTTGCATGTCTGTATGGAAAAAATATAAAGTATAAAAAAAATATAAAGTATATATATAAGTATATATATAAGTAAAGTATATATATAAAGTATAAAAATATGCAAAGTAAGCATATTTAGTGCTTGCTATATAGATCCCATGAAAATATTTAATTTGCAGTGCATTACTGGTCACAGAGAAAATTATATCCTGGATCACTGTGCATTGTGGATCATTTCTGTTGACAATGCATGTGGTAGCTGAGAAGACCAGGTAGAGATGGGCTCAGGAATTGGTTCAGCTAGTGCATAAAGAATAAGACTTTAAACTCCTACTCAAATTTTGGGCATGTCTAGGTAGAGGATTGCAGTTCATTTATGTGCGTTAGGTATGTTCTGTGCTGCCATTGCTAGAAGTATCCCATGTGGCTTGTTGGAAGATAGTCCAGCTATCCCCTGGAACAGACTATAATTTTACAATAAAGTGGCATAAAGTATTTTTTTTTCTGAAATATCTCTAATGAAGTCCCTTCTGTGAGAATGAAACCCTGATGAAACAAAGCTTTTTCATAACTGGTAGGATCAAGTAAGGAAAAAAAAGCCACACAGAGGGAAGTATATCTTGTCTTTATAGTCCTCTCCTAAAAACTAAGACAAAATTAAGTGGTATTTTTACATGGATTAACTCGGGCTCATGCAACAGCTTGCCAGTGCTATGTGTTCCTTTCTGGCAGGGCTCCATATCTAACAGTTTGGAATAAAAGGCCATAGAAGATTGATGTGGCATTGATTCATAAAAATAAATCCAGAAATATGTGATTAAAATTAGTGTTTCTGCTCAAATTTGGAGATCGTAACAGATATTTCCTGAGTATCTTGCTTTTGTGGGCGTCCACAGAGATTCCTGTCAACATTCAATTACCATATTTTTGAAAACTCCTTCTGTTGAGCTTTTTCAAGTGAACCTTGTGAAGTACTTTACAGAGAAAATAAATCGCAACACAAAAGAAGATTCAGTATTTCCCTGTGGCCTAGCCAGTGAACAAGCTAAGTAGCAAACATATATTCCTGCTTTTTATGCTAATTTTTAATTTGCTTTCATATAATCCCTCAGTTTTACATAAGGCTGAATTAAGTCAATGAATTACTTGTCATGCCCTCTAGTTGAATACAGCTAAGGTTAGAGCATGAGATCAGTACTGAGTGAAAGAATGGTACCATATGCTGGGAATATGTATCACTGGATAGGCAGTCTGGTTATCCCTCCATTTCTGAAACTGACAGGAGAATCATAGTACTAACAAGCATTAGAGATTATTTTGTCTCTTAAAGCAATTCTTTGTCAGATTTTTGAGGGCAGCACATTTCTAATTTCCTTTTGTGTTTAATAAATGTCTTGTTTAGAAGATTGCATGTAATTACTTTTCCTCTACACTGGGAAAATATTGCATGACTCCTCTTGTCTGCTTGCTTACCTTGTAAATAATCTTTTTTTTGGTCACATGTGCCTCTAACTACACCTGTTCTGTCACTGTCCTTGTTTTCTGTGTGCCAGTGCCTCAGTGGGGAAGTCTGCTCTCGGACTCTTGGAGAGTTTGGTGCAAATTGATGGAGGTGCTGTGGGTTGCTGTGTGCCCAGCTATGCTTTGCCTTAGCGCAGCAGCCTGTGCAAAACTCAGGATTTTAGCAGAAGCATTGCTGATGTTTACCAGAGTAAGGTGTGCCAGAGTGACTTCGGTTTAGTTCTTTATCCACAGGTCTGTCTTTTGCTGATTTAAATACTACATTTGCGTGTGTATCCCAGTATTTCTTAGCTCCTCAACAAGGAGGGCAACTTCAGATGCAATCCTGACTCTTAGACGTCATTGAGAGAGAACATAAAGGCAGAATGAAAAACAAAACTCCCAAAAAAGACACAGAGCCTGACTCATGTTGTGCAATGAATTAAAGGCTCAGAATAAGATGCTAGGATATAACAGAACTGCGTAATCTTAACATGTAGCCATATGGGAATCAGAAATGCAGCATTTCACAGAATGAGCAGTGCAAAAACTGCTGCTTGTGCCAAGTTCTGCAAAGCTGAACCAGTGCATTTCTGTTTGACTTCAGGGCAATGGTACTGCTGAAAATATCAGGAAGATTTGTCCTGCTGAGTTTAACTCAGTTTAATGGGTTTCATTTCTGTTAGTTCATTTGATTTCTCTCATTTTCTGGGGCAAGATGAAAAGGTGCTTTTTAAGTCTATATGTGACCAAAGTTACACAATGTACATTTTTGCTGATTCTCATAGGAGTTCACATGTAGGAACTACAAAATATATTTTAATACACCTCTGTGATTTGCCCTTCTTGAAAATTCTGTGATATTGATGGCCTGGGAGGCTAAAGCTGGCAG
The DNA here is from genome assembly GCF_036169615.1 of Heliangelus exortis. Lineage (NCBI taxonomy): Eukaryota > Metazoa > Chordata > Aves > Apodiformes > Trochilidae > Heliangelus > Heliangelus exortis. Next base: position 6,913,888 of record NC_092427.1, read on the forward strand.
GCTTTTCATGTCTTATTCTTGAGAAAATTTCTTAAGTCATTGTGAAAAGTTGTATCTAGTTATGATCAAGGTGTGTCTCAAGTTATGCTGAAATTTTTATGCTTTATTTTTAAATATACGAAGTGGCTTTGAAAATATAATGAATATTCACCAAGATCAGGTATGAATACTGTAAGACTGTAGGCCCTGTGAGACACTACTTGCTTCTGGCTGGCTCATTAATGAAAGTGTATGTAGGAGTTGGATGAATATTTGATGTGTTTGTTACTGGTACTTTTTAGATAGTTTCACACTTCACCATCTTTCTGTTTTGACAGTCAAATAAAAGAGGGTAAAAACAGGCTACTGCATTTGCATTTATTTTAGAAGAGTGGTTGAAAGAATTGTAGGTCTTCAGGCAATCCAAGAATTGGGAACATACCTCAGAACAGAGTCAGAGGATCCAGTTCATGAGTGCTTGATTTGCTCAGGGTAATCTGCTGGGTTACAGGTAAACATGCAGGAAACTTTGAGGTGCTGAACAAACCATCAACAAAGCAATGAAAAAGATAACCAAGAAAGAAGAGTGTGCTGATGTATCTGTAGAAATAATTTTGAACCTCAACAAAAGATGAAAATTTATGACTAAACCAAAATACTTGCAATTCCCTATTTTTCTTCATGGGAGGAAGGAATATACTCTGATGTAATTGGTAAACCAGAGTCTGTAAAAATATGGTAGGTACTTAGTGGGAAGAGTTCTGTGCTGCAGAACAGCTGGGGCTGGCAGGTACCTCTGGAGGTCATCGGTACCTCTGGAGGTCATCAGTCTAACCCCCTGCTCAAAGCAGGGGTGATCAGAGCAGGTTGTCAGGGTAAGGGTCTGAATCCAGTCATCTGTTTTGTGATTTGAACATTGAACTATCACTGATCCATTCAGGATGTGCAAAGAGATCTGAATGGTCCCTCCTTTCTGCTCTCTGTAACAGGAATACAAATATTCCTGAATGTTCTGCCCTTTATTAAGCCTTCAGCAACTTAGCAGCTTATTGGACTGCTGAAACAGAATAAAACTCTGTTGAAGGAAGAAATTTATTAAAATTGATGTGGTAAAAGTGTTTTTTCATGTGCATAAATAAACCCAGTAAAGAGCAATAGAAGTGATTTCTTAATAGAAGACTGAAGCATTAGGGACCTGGAAAAATGTCTCATGAGATGTTGAACTAGTAACTAGCTACACAGCCAAAGGGCAGCTCTTTGTTCCATTAATTCAGGACTGAAGGACTTGGATTGGACTTCTGGGACTATGCATGAAGAGAAAGTGAGAAATACCATAAAAAAGTCAAGACTGAGAAGACAGAATAACAAATGTTGGGCACACAGCCTTGTGAAGAAGCTGTAAAAGATGGAGTTTTTTATGGGTAGTTGACTGGAACAAAGGAAACATCTGTTTGATTCCCCCTCTGTTCAGGAAAACAGAACTTAGCTCATGGTAAGTAAATTAAATAAGATGGCAGCCTACTGAGGTAAAATGGAGTGGTGATACTTCTTAGATTATGAAGCAAATCCCTGTTGTTACATTACATAACTATAATCTTGCATTTCTATACTATGCAGAGCAAGGCAGTATCTGCTTATGTCTGTAGGTTCCATTGCTCCTAGGCTGTTTTAACTAGTGGCTTTTGTTTGAGTTTGTATGCAAAAACCTAACTCTATGCAGCACATTTAACACAGCAATTTTTGACAGTTGCAGCTGGTGTTTATTGTATATTACTTTGTTGATGGCACCAAGTTAAATTCTGTGTTTCCCAAGAACCAATCTGTTAACATCTTTCTTAACCCGGTGCCAGAGTAAATAGGAAACCTTACTCATAATGAGCATGATGGTTGAAGCCAAGAGCAGAAATCTCACATTTCTTTCACTGTTGTGTTTGATGCTTTTTTTTTCAATTTTTTTTTTTTTAAATTGCATATAACTCCAGCTGCTCTTTCCCTTATAACTACAACAAGAAAATTAAGTTGTATTGGTTACAAATAATTCAATTCCTACTGAACTTTAATTTTTTTTCTTATATTGGTGAAGTTATTATCCAAAACATTGGCAATGATATTAAAATAATAAGTATTGCATTGTGGCAAACAAGCTTACAGATATCAGTTATACCTTCACCTGCTGTAGAGGAACCTTTTGCCAGGAGAAAATAGTAATCTGTGTCCTTGATGGGACAGAATATGCTTTTGGAGTCCTCTTTGGGGGTAAGATGACATTTTATCTGGAAGAACAGGTGGTGTCACTTATCTCTGTTCCTCTATTCGTATTGCATACCTCTTTTCACCTTATGCTAAGTTTAAAAACAATGGATTAAGAACTGGGAAAGTCTTGCAGTCTTTGCAGCTTTGTAGTTAGACATTTTTAAAAAACTTTGCTGTGTGTCTGTACATTTTACTCATCCCCATACATTATACCTCAGATGTGGCAGCTGGATTTGATGCTGTCAGGATGCTGAGCCCATTGGCCAAAGGAAAAACACCTGCCCTAAGGCTTTGATTCTTAAGAAGTTCTCAAATCATGGGGAGAATGAACCCTCATCTGTTTTGACATCCAAAAGAGCACAACTGTAAGAGCTTAATCCAAGAATTTCCAATTTAGTTTGAGATAAAAGCAATCTCACAAGAAAGATACTTAACTACCCTTCAGGAGTGAAGTGATAAGAAAACTGACTCAGAATCAGAACAATGGATTCAACAGTTTGAAAATCTCCCACATCCTTCACTCCCCTACCCCTATGTTGAATTAAGCTCAGCTATTCAGCTGTACATCTTTTTTCCAATCTGCATGTATATATATATGTAGCTTCAGTTTATACAAGTGCTCAGCACTGCTTGCCTGGTGGTTTACTGGGGCTTTCAGTTGTCAGACAAATGTAGGAATCCTCTATGTGGATATCTATATATATGGATTATCCATTACATAGGGGGGAGGAAGGGAAGGGAAGGGAAGGGAAGGGAAGGGAAGGGAAGGGAAGGGAAGGGAAGGGAAGGGAAGGGAAGGGAAGGGAAGGGAAGGGAAGGGAAGGGAAGGGAAGGGAAGGGAAGGGAAGGGAAGGGAAGGAAATTCTATCCCTTTCCTAGGAAGGAAATTCTGTCCCTTTCCTCAGACTTCATGCAGTAGGGGTGAAACTTAAGACTATGTAACAATATGGAATAGGAATAAAGATTTTAGAAACTTTTTATTAATAACTTTTATAATACCCAATGACTGCAACATTACCAGTGTACCAATCTCTTTCCTTGGCTGCTTGGTGCGTATTCTCCATCAATTACCTTTTCACAGAGCATGCCTTGTGTTCAGCTTTTGATTTTAAGTTTCCTGTTCAGGTAAATGGGGCAGTGCAGCACGTATTAGTGGTTCAGATTCTGCTCTGAATTCGTGGATGTTTACCAAGTAGAAGGGTACAGCTTAGCCTAACTAAATGAGCACTCTATTTAGGTAGTGTTGAATGAAAATAATCCATTTGATTCAGACCCAACATATCAGTTACATTTTAAAAACTGAGGATAATTTTATCTATGCCATACATACATGCATACATTTCATATATATATATGAAATTTGAAGCACAGATGGCAAAATCCACACCCACCCACAGTTCAGGGCAAACCTCTGTGGCTGGAGGAAAACTCTTTTGTGATGAGGGAATGAAATAGCTAAAAGTGATGTGGAAAAATTTTAAATGCATCGAAATACCCCTCAAACTGCAAATATCTAAGAGGCTACCTCTGCAGCTCTTGTTTAGTTCTCAGCAACCATGAGGTGGTCATCACATGTCACATGTATGTCTCTCCTACTCAGAAAAGAGTTTGCAAGTAAGTGTTCACCTGTTCTTGGATATTTGCTTTATAGGAGGGGGGATGTAGTTTCTTTTTAACCACAACGAAAATTTCTAAGCTGCTCTTCTGAAACAGTCAGCTGAAATATTACATCCAGCCGCAGTGCTGAAGTTTTAGAGGTCCTTCATTAGGCTGACTTATTAAACTGCATCGGTTCTCCATAAATCCATTATCCCATATTCAGGCAAAAGTGAAGCAGTCATAAACTTTGCTCTTACCCGGGCAGAAGTGCATGTATGCATACATTTATGTACACAGGCACACAAAAATCTCACGTATAGAATTTATATTAAATATGAAATAGCGAATGTATATATTTATACATTCTAAAATCTGTTTCTAAAACTGTGGCATCTGTAGACTTGGCAGTGATATTACTGGAGCTAGATCTAAAATCTATTTAATTTATGAAGGCCTTTCCTTTTACTTCACTGGTTGTTGATCAGGCAGTGTTTGTGTATACAACCAAGTATTTACACTCATACATATAGAATAAAACCAGGAATATGGTGTTTTTCTGTACTGGAATTTGAGAATTACCATACCCCAGAATTACCACTATACCAGAAATTTTGAAAAGGCTTTAACTTCCAGCTTCAGGGGGATGTTAGGCTCTCCAAGCTCCTGCTGCGAGGCTGGAAGCAGTGGTCAGCTCTTCACAAGCCAGGAGGACTGGTTCTGTGTAACATAAGTGCAACTCTTCAGTCTCTGTAGACCAAGAACTTAGAAAACAGGCCCTAAGAGTTTTCAAAATCTCTCAGTTATAGGAATGTCTGTTAGCTTTCATTTGCAGATATCTAATACCTGGACAATCAAATTATTTATGGAACTATTGCCCCAGTCCAGCTGCATGATTTTAAAGGATGTAAATAACCTGTTCTGCAGAAGCTGGTTGAATTCTTGAGGATAACAAACACTTGGGAAGTCCTATAACATTTTCAACATTAAGTGGATCCCTAGTATAGATAATCTGAGCCCCAGATATAAACAGCATTTCCCCTCCATGTTCTTTTAGAAGAGGCTAGGCCATGTGATAACAGTATATTTTTTAATATAATAATTGAGAAATCAGCTTCCAGTGATAATTCGAACCACTACTCGAATTCTCTTTATTTTGTGATCTGCTTTGTTGGGTTTTTTTTATGATGAGGAAAAGGAGTATCTGTAACCATGCTGATCTGGATTCTGGCAGTTGCAGGTGGATTATGGAATGTGTGCCATGAACAGAGAGCCCACTTTGTTCCTTTTAAAGTACATCTTAAATTGACAATTGAGAAAAATGTATATAGAGATAGAGAGTTAGAAAGTGAGTGCATAGTGCATGCTCAAAAACATTCTCCTAATTTTGACACAGCAAGAGGCTTTTAGGCAACTGCTTTGCATGTTGTGCCATCTGACTTTACTGAACAATTCCATATATGAATTTCACTCTACCTCCCACTAATACTAAAATCTTTTCAGATCATAGGGAAACAGAAATTAGCACATTCATATATTTTATTATATTATACTTTTATAATTTAATTTTTTTTCTCACTTAAATTCCAGAGGTGTCATTAGAAGGTTTATTCAGAGATTAAATTCTTTATCCATCATAAAAGTGATTTACTCAGCTTTGCTGAAGAAGCTCACATTACTCTTGGGCTTAGAGCTCATAGTGCTCTTACTGGCCTGCAGCTCATTTTAATGCTAAGTTACAGCTCCTTGCAAAGTAATAGTTTTAACACTGCCTCTCCACTCAGTGGTGAAAACAGCCTGCAGAGATTTTAACATTTCCTTTTCTGTGGGCTATTAAGAGCCATTAATGCTGAAAGATCTTGAGAGAGCCTGCAGAAGTAGAGATTTGGTGAATAAAAATTCATAGGATCATAAGATAATTTGGTTTGGAATGGGCCTTGGGAGGTCTCTAGCCCAGGCTCTTGCTTAAAGGAGAGTCAGAATCTGTGAGATCAGAATAGGTGACTGGGAACTTTATCCAGTCAGATCTTGAAACCTTCCACTCTGCAACCTCTCTGTTCCACTGTTCCCAAGGAGGAAAGCCTATTTCTCGTAGAAAAATATATGATGGTAATATTTGTAAGAACCAGGAAAAGACAGAATTAAAATTAAGTAAACCAGCTCTTGGAAGGTGATGGAATTGTTTGTAGGAATTCAGAGTATTCTCTTTTACTTATAGTTCTGTAGCTGCCAAAGAACTGAATGAGGAACTGAATCTTTTTTTGATGGCAGGTTTGCAAATGTGAGAATATAGTTTCTTCATCAAGAACACTAATACACATGCTACTGGTTTGTAATGTCTTTTCTTACAGTCCTCTGTTCCATTTTTCTCTGTAGCTCTCCTGAAATTATTAAAATGTTTTCCATTAGTAATAAAAGTGATATTTCCAGTGAATAAGGTAAATAATCTTGATACAAAAGATAGAAATTTCAAACAGTGAGAGCAATCAATCACTGGAACAACCTCCCCAGGAACTTGGCAGAGTCCTCATCATGGAAGATTTTCAAGATACAATTGGACAGGGTGCTAGATAATTTCAGCTAGGTTCCCTTTCTCATGAAAGGTAGAACCAGAGGATTTTTTTGAGCCCCTGGGGCTGCTCTTTGTTTCTGTGAGGGTATTTTACATTAATAAAAGTAATAACAACCCAAATAAAACATATAATAAAAAAAGATAAGCAATCTGAGATGCAGCAACAAATGAAAAAGGTGGGAGAATAGCACAGTATTTGATTAGAAGGTTAGGGTTTTAATACTGGATTTTAGATTTATCATATGTTAATAAAACTGGGAAGTAATTAGACTGCTTTATTCCACATGGTGTCATCACAATTCAGGGACTATGTTAATGAACTTGAAGAGTGGTGGTAAGGTTGGGTTCCAGGATGTAACAGATATGCTATGATATGTATGTGAGATCCCTTTTCTTCTCCACTGCTCCAAAACAACTGTCTCCGTGAGGTGCTAAGAGGAAGTTAACACAGTTTTGCAGACTGTATTTGTGTGCATCACTAATTTTTACTGATTCCTTAATACTGTTGCACCACCTTTGCTGCCTATGAGAGCAGATTGACTTGAGAGGAGCAATTACCAAGAGCTTCATTACAAGCCCTTGTTAGCACTGTGTCACTGTATCCCATTTGCCAGAAATACAGCAGGATGATAATTAAGAAGAGCCTTGCAGTGATTGTTTCAATACCAGAGAGCTGGTATCAGGAAAACTCTGTCACTCTTGTGTAGCTTAGCCCAGATCTCTTTAGAGGTAAAGTGTTCAACAGAGCTTGTCACTGGGGATGTATTTGTAACTTTATTTATTTTTTACAAAATGTTACAAGAGAAGTTTCCGAGAGTCTAAATCTACAGTCATCAGGATAACTGCTGCTTGCACAGAAGAGTGGTCCCTTTGGCTGGAATGTGAAGAGTAGTCAGAGTGGTGAGAGCCATGCTAATGGTAAAATTGCTGTATTTGGTTGAAGATTAATCACCAGAGAGATCTGTGTGAGGTTAGTCCTTCATTCTATAATGGAAACATTACACAATTTTAATCTTACAGCTACCTGTATTGAATTATAATAAATAAATGCACATGTAGGACAGACTTAGGGTTAAATCCATGAATTAGAAGGCTGCTTTGCTGTGGCTGCTAGGTGCAAATGTATTGAATATTAGGACAACATCTCCTTAGCAAATTAATTTTGTGATAAATAGCAATGAAAAATAGTTCACCTAGTAGTAGGAGCTTAAAAATGGGCAGTTTATGGATGTGGAACCTCCTGAATCTCCAGAATTCTCAAAGCTATTCACTTAAAAGCTATCCATTTAAGCAAAACAGCAGATTTTTAATTAAGGGAAAGACTTACTGATAAATCTCCTTTTCTGGTTTCCTTATCAGCTGTGAAAATTGATAAGGAAAATGATAAGCTCCATACAGGGAACGTGTGGTAGAAAAGATGAGGTGGCAGCTAAAGAAGGCTTGGTGGTTTCAGTGTTAAAATCATAACAGTAAATTTTTTTTTTTTTTAGACAACTTAATAATATAGTTTTAATTACTCTTACATTCATCGTGCCATTGCTTTAAGAAAAAAATCTTTGGAAGTTTAAGCTTTAGTTGACTTAAAAGTTGACTATTGCCTGGATAATCAGAGAGATGCCAGCACCTCGTCCTCTCTGATTTATACTGTTCTTCTTAAACTGTAATGCATGCTGAAAGATTCCAGAAAGCTTGTAATTTCTGAAAATCAAATCATGGTTTTCCATTAGCTTTTAAAATGTTTTGACTAAATTTTCTCTATTCCTCTTTCTTTTTACAAGCAATATGTTGCATGGAACTGGAGGTGATTTCAGAATTACGCATTCTTCTTAAGATCTTTTCTGTTGCCTTTTAAACCTGGAGCGTTCAATTAATTTGTCTTGTAGACCAATCACATCTCTAATGATGTAGTAGATAATTGGTGGCAAATTCTTATACTAACTCATGTAGAAATGGCTGTAAAATAAATATATGGTCTCCAATAGATGCTGGATATGTGTAGGTGGTACTCGTGACATGATGGATTGGCACGGGTGTCACTGGGCAGAGAAGTACAGAGAACTCTTGGCAAGAAGATATCAGTGTTCTGGTGTATGATGACATTCAATGGACCCCCAGTTATCCCAGTGTCTGAATTGATGACAGTGTTCATGGGGGACCTGGAGATCAAGGACCAGTTATTACACTATGATTATTCCAAGACAGGGGTATCTATAAACCTTCACTAGGTTTTCAGTCAAACCTCACTTCTGTATAACTCTTCTTTCATGAATTTTTTGGGTACTTCTGAGTTGACTTGGACTTGTTTAGAAATGGCAGTTGGCTTATCTAATTTACTGGAATGTTATTAATGAAATTGCATTTGCCAACAACCTTGGCACTAAGAACCTTCCAGTGCATTTGGAAACATGATTTAGTTACAAAGCAGTTGAGTAATTGTTAGCAGATGAAAGTTAGCAGGCTTGTATTAAAGTTTTCATTGTCCAATGACTTGAAAATAAAGAAGCTTGCAACAAGCAATTACAGTTTGTTCATGATGTACTACAGCTGAAATAACAGATTAATTTTTGGGAGGTTTCTTATTTTGTACATTTGTTGTAGAATTTTGCATGATTTGCAGTCTAGATAGAAATGTATTTTTCTGGCAAATGAGACTGAAAGAACACACTATGCAGTATTTTGTTACAGTAGTTTTCCAGATAAGTTGACACACTCAAGAAGACAGAAAACATTTATTTTTTCACTTAAAGTACTATGCCATTACTCATGAATTTTGCATGCTTGTGGATTCAAAAAGCCAGCATATAAAGGAGATGCTAGGCTTGCTAAATACGGTGACTGAATGCTGATTCAAACCTCAGACTGCATTTCTGTCTGCTATTAATGCCCTTGTCACTGTTATTAACATCTTCCTTTTTTTCTTTCTACTTTTAGCTATTGCTGGTTAAGTAGGTGTATGGGAATTCTCTTGACACAGTAAAACTGATCTGGGGAATAAGAGAAGCAGCTCAAGGTTGCTGGAGTCATTACTAATCTGCTGGCACAGGCAGAGATGAAAAATATTTGCAGTTAGGCTTGGGTGGCTGGAGAGTTTGCAAAGATCAGGATAACCCTGAACTCTCCAACACTGATGAGGACTGAATCCAGACAGTGGTCAGGGCAAGTGCTGGTTCCCTGGAGGCATTAAACTTGTGCCAGCAAAGCTCCTGTCAGGCCCCTAAGGAATGTTTGCCTGCCTCCTTCAGGTGTGTGAAAGGAATAAAAAGGATGCTAAGGGAAGCTGTTGGTGCTTTGCTATCTTCTCTTTCCCAGATCCTTGATATTGAACTATAGGTATTGGCACAAGGAAGTTTAAGCTGTTGTTTCCAACTCACAGATTTGTGACTATGTTGGTTTAAGCATGCTGGGAATGTTGGAAAAGCTTATCATTCAGTATTGCTTTCAGATGAAATGTCAGCATATTCTTGCATGAGGTCCATGTGTCTTAGTCCAACCTGTCACTGGCTCAGCAAACGGCTTTAGGCAAGTCAGGCAACTTTTGTGGACCAGGACCAGTTCTGTGTTTGAGTCACCCAATGCCTGCATTTGTCTTGAGCAAATAAGCAGAACTTTTGTTATCTTTGTTTCTGTACCTCATCCAAAAAATGAAAATAATCACTGCATCAGAACCTATTGTGAAGGTACGTGGAGTGTAAGCTTGTTAGGTTATGTCTATGCTAAATATTACAGAAGTAAAGTAAAAATGTGGTACTGAAAAGTTTGACAAAAGTAGGTCAGGAGGCTCCAGGCAGATCCCTGTGCAGATCCATTCAGACAGAGAGAAACCACAGATCTTTGGGAAGAATCTATTGCAGAACAGAGGCCTGACAGCAAATATACAATGAATAATGGAAATCCCTCTCATTTTCCATTTTTTTTTTTTTCATTCTTTTTGTGAGATGAACTTTTTTCCCTTCCATGTTGCTATTTAATGATCATCCCTCACGGCAGGACTGTAGAGAATCCATCCTCTGAGTTTCTTCCTCTATCACAGATTATGGGTCATATTTTTGCTCTTCTGTTTGTGTCTAGGGGAAGGGCTCAAGGGTAATCAGATTGTCTCAAGCCTTTTCTGCTTACTTTTTACAAGGTGCCGCCTTTTACAAGCATGAAGGCTATGTTGTGATTTGCTACAAAGGAGTTAAACATGTGTCTTATGGGAGGTGTAGCCAATTTTTGCCTACCTGAGATGAGTACCTGACCCAGCATACCACTTTGTTGCTAGGAAGGATGCCTCTGTGGTGTTTGTTCTCCTTTGTAGAAGGGCAGTCCCTTTACTGAGGACTTTTACACAGGTGTGTAGTGAGAGGACAATGGTTTCAAACTTGAAGAGGGAGATTTAGGTTAAACATTAGGAAGAAAATTAATTTGTGGGTGGTGAGACACTGGCACTTAGGGTTGCTCAAAGAAGTGGTGGCTGCCCCCTCTGTAGAAGTGTCCAAGGCCAGGTTGGAGGGGGCTTGGAGCAACCTGGGCTGGTGGGAGGTGTCCCTGCCCATGCAGGGGGGTCGGAACTGGATGAGCTTTAAGGTCCCTTCCAACCCAAACCATTCTTTGATTCTATAACTTCTCTGAAGGATTCTGTAGGTTGTCCAGAGCATGGTTTAGTGTTGCTTGTGTTAGGGAATAAAATGAACAGCTACGCATCTGCACCACTGCTGCAGCTGCATCTTCTGACCTAGACACAGAGCAATGCCAATTCAACTTCAGTCTCTAGACTGAGCTTGATGTGAACATTACATGTGCTGCCAGCCACCAGATGGCCTGGTGTCTTGGGTTGTGGAAAATAGTAGCATGCTACTGGAATAATTACAGCATCCATAAACTGAGCCAACAGATAAGTACCAAATGGTCACAGAATAACAGTTTGGGTTGGAAGGGACCTTCAAAGGTCTTTGAGTCAACCCCCCTGCACTGAGCAGGAACATCTTCAACAGATCAGGTTGCTCAGAGCCCCATCTGACCTGGCCTTGCACATTGCCAGGGATGGAGAATCTACAGCCTCTCTGGGAAATTGGTTCCAGTGTTTCACCACCCTCAGTGTTAAAAATTATTTCTTTGTATCTATCTATATTATATCCTCCTTTGTCCTATCAGAACAGGCCTTGCTAAAAAAATTGGACCCATCTTTTTTTGCAAGCCCCTTTTAGATAATGAAAGGCTGCTCTAAGGTTTTCCCAGAAACTTCTCTTCTCCAGGCTGAAAAACCCCAATTCTAATTCTGATCTCTGATTGTATCCATAAGCTTTCAGTTTGCTCCTGGCTCTTTCTTCAGACAGCTCTTCACACCTTATCTATTTCTTGATGCAGAGGGCAACACCTCCACCCCTCCTTCCTCACCCATCTCTTGATGAATAACAAAGGAAATACAACTTTTAAAGAAAAAATATGTAGATAGAGCTTCTTAATACATAGCTTCTTAACAATTTCATGCTTTTAACATTGAAATTTCTGTTATAGTATATCTGTCTATAGTATTAGAATTTATATGCAGAGCTGTTAGTAAAATGGAGTAGTGGGTATATTAATACTGTAATAGGCTGGCTATTATTTTCTGTGTAGAGGAAATGAAAGCCTTGTATCCCATAGTATTCCACAGCAAGAGGAACTCCATCTCAGAGCAGTATAAATCTGTATTTTAAACAAAACCAAGAGTTTTGTCTTTTGCTGTGGACTGCTGGATGTGCATTATGTGCTCCATAAGCTTCATTGTGCCTGTGTCCTTTACAAAACTTAATTATTCTCTGTTAATCATTCTCTATTGCTTTGTCTTCTCTTCATTAACCCATTTATTAGCTTTCTATAAGACTGGATTGTAAACTCTGCAGGTTGGGAATAAAGAGTTTTCATTCTGCACAGCACCAAATCTGATGATACTCTGATCCTTATTTAGGTATTGAGAGAGCCTTGTTCAATCTACAAAGTGAAGCACCTAACCTCCTGTTTGTTTTGGTTTGTTTGTTTGTTTTTTAATATCTGCACTTAAAACCTCTTTTCTTGGAGATTTGAGGAGGAAACAGATGTTTCAGGTTCTTTTATGTTACTGACCAGATTTACCCAACATCTGTCCTGGTTTAGTAAAAAGAATGAAGTTTCTTTGATTATTTCTAGTGCAAGATCCTAGCAAAACAAACAAAAAGCAACAGACCTCTAGAGGTCTCTATGATAAATCATCAGGATCAGAAGAGATGTCTTTCACTCTGAAACATCATCTGGTGTGCCTTGTCTTCTCAAATGTAATACAGGTTTTAAGAACTGAAGGGGAATCAGACATATCATTTAATTCTCTTCTTTTATTCATGTCTCTATGTTTGGCTGCTTAAGGATTTTTTATTACTAATACTATTCTGTTGTGTGTAACCCTTCAGCACTGGGAGAGGTGACAATTCTAAATATGTTCTTAACATTTTTCTGTATTTTTCTCTTTTCCACCCCCTCCCAGAGCTTGTGTTATCTTGGGTGTCATATTTCTCCTGTCATCTATATGTATTGTGATCAAAGCCATCCACGATCTTGCGAAGAGGGTGCTTCCAGAAGTGGTAAGATGATTTGTGTTCTTTAAAATGTTCTCTTTGTTCCCTGCATTGCCAGTGATACTAAGAAAGCCCAATGTCTCCTTCCAACAAACCCCCCTGACCTTGCAAAAGCTGTAGCAGTTGCATATGCTGCCTGGCTGCACATACTGGTCCTGGCATTCAGTCAGTACTTTTTCCCTATACAATGGAGTCTACTCTTTGTGGTTTGTTGGTTTTTTGTTTTTTGGTTTTTTGTTTTTTATGTGGGCTTGACCCCATCTTTTCCTCTTTATGGTTTCTTTTGTGGGCCAAATCTTCCTCAAAGCTCCTCTTAAAGCTTTTATACAGGACTGTAAGAGTTCACTTACAGAGATGGGGTCTCTCTGGGCTTAACAAAAGTGGTAGAATTTTACAAGAAGAATGTTTCCACAGTCCACTGCTCCAGTGGCTTCAGTATTTCATTTTTAATATAGAAAAATATATTTTTGGATTGTATTTTTTTGTTTTCCAGCCCTTGCCTCCAATTCCAGAGCCGTGTGTGCATAGCAGGAATGAAACAGGTGAGGGGAGCATGCTGGGTGAAAGAGCTGGCTTTTCAACAGGCTTACCATGGAGCATCACAAAGGGCTATTCTCCTGCTCTCTGCTCTCTTTTGAATATGAAACCCAGCTCCTACCTTGCCTATAGTGCAGCTCTCTCTCAGCTCTTCTCTGTCCTGTCCTGCTTGCTTCCTTTCAGTGGTGGATATTAACTTCCCTGAGCTCTACTCATCCAAGCCAGCTACTCACTTGAAGAGCCATTTGGCAATGGTTCTACTCCCAGAAGATTCTTCTTGATGTGCTCAAACAAAAGGAAGAGTCAGTTTGGTTATTGTATATGTCACCTGGCTTGGACCTTTGTTATTCAGCCTTCATAAAGTCTATTTGGTCTATTTGAAAGTGTGTGCAGACTTTGCACTGGGGCTTTACCCTGCGAAGTACCTCACTATATTAAGTGAAGAGAAACCTAAACTCCTGGTTTTCAACCAGGAGATGGAGGCAGAGCTGGGAAAAAAAAAAAAGCCAAAAGGAATTTCAACTTGTTACCCACTGCTGACAGAGTGGATGACCTTCTAGGTCCTGTGCTCTCATGGAAACTTCCAAGAAATTGTGCAACTACTAGAGAAAGTTAATTACAGTAATTAAGCAAAATTTGAGCAATGTTGAGTAGCATAGCAAAGGCCTATTAATGCATTACTGAGCTGCAGCCAGATACATCTCTTGGCTGCAGTTAATTCATGTTCTCTGCATTTTACTTTTCCTCTTTTCCAGTCTTCATAATTTACTGCCTCCTCAGCTCTGCCAGCACAACAACTTGCACTTGTTCACCAGCCTGGTTGTGGCAGAACTATCTAGGTTAGCTTAAACACTTTTAATAGTCAGTTCTCAAACTCAACCAAATTGGCAGAGTGATGGAGTGAGGGAGTGATGCTGTTGTGCCAGTGAGGCTGAAGGAGATTTTGGTAAGGGTGAGGGGAGACTCTCCAGTGATGGCCTACAGCTAAAGGACAGCCTCTTCACTTGGCTGCAGTTTGACTCTTATTTAGTTAGAAAATGAAATATATAGTCTTGACTCTGAAGCAGAAGTGAAGAAGGGAAGCTGCAATAATGCATCCATTTGGTGAATTTATGGTAGCATAGATCAGATGAATGTGGATCATGGAATGGTTTGGGTTGGAAGAGACCTTAAAGATCATCATGTCTAAGTCTAATTTGTTGTGGGCAAATGCCCTAATACTTCCAGCAGTAGGGACAGAAGTTTAAAAGGTGTTTCATATGTATCTCACTCTTCCATCATTACAGCTACTGTCTACAGGTGAGGGCTCTGTTCTTATGTGGGGAGAAATGTCTCCTATTTGCAACATCAAAGTTATTTATGCCTGGCAGACATACTGTACTTCCTAATTTTTAGTTTTTAATTTTTGAAATGCACTTATGGCAGGAAAAATACATGATATCAGAGCTACAGAAAGGTGTCCCTGAAGAGAAGATCCTATTACATTTCCAAGTGTCCTGTAAGAATAATTTGTAAAGATCCCATTTGCCAGACTGCCTTCAGTTCAGACTGTAGTGTGCTAAAACTGTGTCAAGTAGGTAAAAGTTAGGGTGGATGCCATTTACATTTGACAGAGCTTCATCATAAATAGATAATTTTGTTCCTGTGATATTGGGCTGACTGTTGTTGCTTGTTTAGGCCATCAAGTGCCATCAATAGTTTGAAAGATGTACCTGGCAGGACATGGACTGTGGCTGACAAGCAGCAGGGTAAAAGCCACAGGCACACGTGTAGGAGATTTTCATACCTAGCAATTCTGCCTGGAAAGTGGGTTAGAACAAGGGATGAAAAAGGATGGTACTTCTGTTCAGTGTCTCTTAAATATCCTGGCAAGGATTCTCACTTTGAAGTTTTCAGTACCTCTCACTGTGGGAAACCAATTCAGTAAGGGTTGAATGCAGGTGGGATTTATCTGTGTAAGCTAAGAGTAGCACTGGAAAATGGGGATACCAAGAGAACAGTCATGGCTAGTGAGGTATTGTGCCTAGGAGTTGCTACATTAAAAAATAGTTGAGGGAAAAGCTTGTTTAATAGAAACCTTTCAATTATTCTATCTGTGCCTGCATCTGATGCTGATTTTCTGTTTGTGCAGTGCTCCCTTTGCTGCTCTGTCTCTCAGCAGAAATAATCATACTTCCCAGTTGTTTGGGTCTTTGATGATTGAGTATATTTTCAGCTAATCTACAGTTGCCAGGCATTATCATTAACATCTTAAAACACTGGAAATCTGCTCAAGTTAAATTAGTACAAAGGAGAAGTTTTTGTATCTGCTCCTTTATGAAGTCTTCTACATGTTTGACCACCATTGAACTAACTGCTATTAGAACTAGTGGTTGCAATACTGCAGTGTACTTTATCTGCAATGTATATGGACATATATGGAAAAAAATCATAGAACAGGATTTTCTGCTTATGATTTTCTGCAAATCAGTGAAGTAGACAGTTCTGGAAGAAAATAGTGACCTAAAATACTCTCTGATAATGAACTGTGTATTACTGAGATTTCATATTAGCATGCTACTCTGATGCCATGGAAGTGTCCCAGTGCTGGGATAAAGAACAGAACATGGATATCAAGGAAAGGTAATGTAACTCCAGTGGTGTTACAAACTGGTGTAAAACTAGGCTGAAGAGCACTGTACTAGATTAAAAAGTCATATGCTTCAACATAAGTTCCACATGTGTGTCAGAGCTGCATGAATTTTTTTGTAGAGTTTGCATCTTTATTAGTCTTTCTTGAAGCAGAGGTCATTGAAGATGTGGGTACTTTTCAAAGCATCTTGGGAAATTTGTGATGTGTGACTTCAATTTTAGGGGAGGCAACGTGGCTAAAACCCAACTAGAAAATGATGCTTTTGGTGTTCAGATGCTGAGCACAAATGTAGTCGGTCTTGAAGATAGAAATGGTTTGGAATACATTGCCCTACTCCAACATGATTGATTTCATCCTTCTCCAAAACATGATGTTCTTTTTACATCTTAATAAATGGTAAGCTTCAGTGATTTTGTCAGAGTTGAAAATAGGGAGCAGTTATAATTTCACTGAGTTAATTTTAATTTGTATTAAGTTTTGGAGAAAATAATACAATAGGGACAAGTTCAGTTCAAGAAATGACACAGATCAAGCAATTAGCTTTCAGTCTGCTAATTGTGAGGTGCTGTGATTAAAACCCTAAAAGCGTAGTCAGTCACTTGTGAATCATTCTGGATCAATTGTACAGAGTTCATTGTATTTCTTGTTGCATAGAAGATACATTGATTACCTACCTGTCAGTTCCTAATATGCTTGTAGCAAGAAAGATGTTTCTTTGGAAAGAATTGATGAGATCTTTATTGCAGAGATTCTGTTGTCCTCAAAGTGGATCTCAGAATTGCTTTCATGAAAATACTGCAAATGAGAAAGGACAGGATATGTAATTCACATGATCTGGAAATAATTTTATATTGTTTTGAACACAGATTATGTTTTACTTATGTGGACATACAGAAACAGGGCTCTTCATTGTTTTTGTCATTTCATAGGATGTTTTCAACTGCAGGTCTGACAATCCTCAACAGGATTCAGAGAACCAAAAGCAGAATGACAGGCTTGCACGTTCATGGCATTTCTAGCTCAAGTACCCCATCCTGTAAAGGGCTTAAATGTCCCCAGTTTCATGTTAGACTGCAGAGTGCAGCTACTTAATTCACAGGACAGGAGCTCAGGTTTAGCTCACTCAGGCATTTTTCAGTCACCTATTTGAGTCCTCATTTATTCCATGACGAATGTAATTTTGTTGAAATGCTGTGAATGACAGCACCCCTGATCTGCACTGGCACAGAGGAGAGGACAATTAATGCTCCTGACATTCTGCATATCTTAATACTGCTTCTGCCTTTCTTCTCTGCTGTGGTTTCTTTTACTTCTTTCTCTGTGTTAAATGAAAACATATTGTAGGTAATGTGTGTCACTACAGTTGCTTTCATAGAATTGCAAAATAGGTTGGGTTGGAAGGGACCTTAAAGATCACTCAGTTCCAACCCCCCTGCATGGGCAGGGACACCTCCCACCAGCCCAGGTTGCTCCAAGCCCCATCAAACCTGGCCTTGAACACTTCCAGGGATGGGGCAGCCACAACTTCCTTGAGCAGCCCAAGGTGCCAGTGTCTCACCACCCTCAGAGTAAAGAATTTCTTCCTAATGTCTACTCTCATTTTTCTCCCTTCCAATTTAAGTCTATTACTGCTTGTAATCACTACCTGCCCATATAAAAGGTCCCTCTCCAGCTTTCCTGTTCCCCCTTCAGTTACTGGAAGGTGCTCCAAGCCTTTTCTTCCCTAGGCTGAGCAACCCCAACTCTCTCAACCTGTCCTCATAAAAGAGGTGCTCCAGCCCTCTGATCACCTTCGTGGCCTTCTCTGGACTTGCTGCAACAGTTCCATGTCCTTCCTGGGTTGGGGTCTCCAGACCTGGACAGAGTACTTCAGCAGAAAGGGAAAATCACCTCCCTTGACCTGCTGGCCACTCTGCTTTTTTTGTAGCCTGGGATAGGGTTGGCTTTCTGGGATGGAAGCATACACTGCCAACTCATAGTGAGGTTCTCAGCAACCAACACCCCCAGACCTTCTCCTCAGTGCTTTCAGCATGAGCAATGCCTTTTGTAATTCTTTTAAATGATTCAGTGCCTTGGCAAATACAGAAATGGTATATTTCTCCTCTCAGTTCCCTTGCCAAGTCTCAGTCCTTGCCAAGGACTGTAGTTACTTTGAACTAGCCTATAGGGCAGGATAAGAATGACCAGATAGATTAAATAGTTTAAAAGATGGATAATTTTAGTTATAAATGTTTGGATTTTTGGCTCCTTGTAGTGTATTTTTTTTCCATGTATTACAACTTGGCCATGCTGGTTCAGGCTAAAGACCCATCTTTGGTCATCATCACCTTTCTTTGTACCTTTCTTTTTACTTTTATCTCCCTTTTGAGATGGGAAAGCTTGAAGAACCCACAGGATTTGAGGTATAGGGTTCACCAGGGATTCATACAATATGTTCAATTTTTGCAAATTACTAAGTTGATATTTTTACTGAACTTTTATAACTGTGGATTCCATCTCCTGCAGTTAATAGATTGAGAAATTATCACTCTTAGGTATACTTAGAGTTCTCCCTCTGCGCATTACTTTGTATTTATATAATAATTAGACAGAAGCCTGCCCTGAAAAATGACCTCCTGAGTCAGGAGAGTTGGCTAGCGAATTAATTATATGCTTTCTATACAATTCTATATTTGTATTAATTATACACAACTTGCTATCATGGGGAGAAGTTTCTTTTCAAGTAATAGAGATACATTATTAATCCTCAGGGTTCAAAACACAATCCCTAGTGGCAGTATTTTCAGAATTTCCAATGTAAAGCAGTGTTCTCTAGCAGCTTACCCATAGAATTCCACCACTTACTGTGTTCTTAAATGAATTAATTATATGAATTCATGAACTACTGGGGTGATGATAAGGTGGATACAGGAGAACTACTGCACCTGAAGGGATTTGTTTTTCCAAAAAGTCTGGAAACCACACATACTGCATATACACAGCGAGAAGTGTAATGGACTTTTTTTCTCCCACATTTTCTAAGCTGTTATTTTTAGTGAGCATCAGAAAATGTATTATGGGCCTTGGATAGCGGAGTAAATGATGAGAATAAAGCTTTCACTTCCCTTCCAGAGAGGGTCTGCCTGACGTGTAACCTTACCTTGAATTAGCAGAGATGCTTCATGTGCCTTCGTGGGCTACGTTGTGTGTGGGTGTGTGTAGGCAGACACAGTTTCTGCATCCATCAACACCTCTCCACAAGTAACTGTCTTGATCAAGCAGGGGCCTCCATCCTTATTTGCCTGAAAAGATTTTTAATTAAAGAATTGTTGGTTTATTTCTTTAGAGATGTGATGACATTTCCCCCTTCTCTTGGAACATGCTGGTATTGAAGGACATCTTACTGTTTCTCTCCTATTTTCACCTTGTATCTAGGATGCTTAGCTATTTGGGTAAGATTTCCTCTAAAAAGCAGCTGTACCTGTGCTGTGTAGGGCCCATACAGTGCCCTCAGCCTTTCCCAGAATTTTTATGCCACACTGTGTTAGATTTTTCATTCATGTGCTGTACAGTGGATCTGCCCAAACACTAGGCACATGTTTGCAATGAGGAGTAACTATGAATGTGCTATTGTATACCTGGAAAACTTGATATAGAAAGATCCCAAAATCCAAGAAAAAATAGTTTTTTATAGGACAGAGTGATGTACCATTAACAGATGGGGAGCCTTACAGCTACGAATTCCACTTTGTTCTGTGTTCTTCTCCTATTTTTCATATAGCTGTGAATTTCTTATATTGCTGTGACTCTTTATTCTTTGAGGGTCTGCTTCAGCATGACATGCTGCAGTTATTACTTCAGTTTTATATCATTGATCCCTAAGGAAATAGTTTTTACTGATCTGTTGTTTTTTGGTTTTTTTTTCCCTTTTGTCTCCTCTTTTTCTTTCTTCCTATTACACTTGCTGGAAGCGCTAGAAGAAGTAGGCCAGGTGGTTTTCTTTCTGGGGTTTGGAATTAAGATTTCTGATAATTGTAGCTGCTGCTCTATATTGCTCTGCTGCTCCTGACTTACAAAACTGATCAGTATTTAATATTTAGAATATAAAACCTTTATTCTGTTTACCCTTCCATGTAATCTTAAATGAGTATTTCTCAGATCATATAATTTAAGATTATTTTTGTCCTACAGTGTGAAGTGTTGGACCTCAAGTAGGATCACTTCTTGGCTAGGAAAGGATTTATTTTGGAGTTTTTTTTCCCCTCACTATCAAATTCCAAATACTTCCCCTATTGTTACTTGCTCTAACCTATGTCAGCCACAACGTAATTCCCACTAGGAAAAGGAATTGCCATTCCTTTATTGATGTTTCATAAAGCCTAATCCACAGACAGTGCTGACCCAGAGGATTTGGTAGGCATTCATTTCATTGCAAATGAGGAGGAAAAGTGATATTGCATGATGTTGGTGACATCATGCTTGGATTTCTGGGTAAATTTTAGTGATTGTTGATGATTTGTTAATGTATTGAGAAAGGGTTCAAAACTCAAATTAAGCACAGGTCTCCAGGAATGTGTTCTCTTTGCAATGCAAGTGTTGATGATTGCCTTCTCTCTGATAAAAATCCTCTTTCATTTGCCCCTTTACCTTCATGTCAGTTACTGTATAGCCATGGATAGTGTAAATATAATTTAACAGTAAATGATGCATTTTATTTTGACTGTTGCCACAAAGCATTACCAAACCTTTTCTTGTTTATTAAAGGCAGATAAAAGAGCCCATCCCAACCACACTGAGAATGACTGTTTTAATTTCACCTGGGGTTGTAAATCAATATCCATTTACTATGCAGTTACTGCTTGCATTTCCCTAGGTAATAGTATAACACATGTAATGTCAATGCAGTTTGGCATTTGTCCTCATTAATATGGCAAAGGACACTTTTTTGCAGGAGTAAGCAAGCATCATGCCGTATTTCTGACATTTTCTGCAGAACAAAGAAGGAAAAATGTAATCAGATTGTGTACAAAAGATGTGCAGCCCATCTGATGTGGTCCTTCCAGTGCTTTAATCAATAAAATCACTTGAAAGATTAGGCTGCATGCAATTCTATCCTATATCATTGATTACAGTTGAAATGGGAAGCTATGAGTGGCACAGTGTAGCTTTATGAGGTCTAATTTATTTACTAACTTAATCTTTTATGAGAAATACATCATAGAAATATTTAACCATATCAAAAGCTGAATTGTAGCTCAGTAGCAATATAGCAAATAATACTTGTGCTTATATAAATGTGTCCTTACAAGTATTCCCTTTTACATTTCTAATATATATATCTATTTATATATATATAAGTGTATTGCTTACCACCTGAAGTCAAAACACCATACACATTATACATCAGAATCCTCTTTTCTAATTGTTACCTATTACGTGTGGTTTGGTTGTGGCCTTAAACCAATCAGTTTAACCCTAAAATGCAGATTCTTCTTACAGGTCATGGGGAATGTTGTGGATACTTGAGCTAGCTACTAAGCCAGGGTTAGGAAAAACATATCAGCTACACATCCATCACTCTTTGCTCAAGTGATTGGTAGGGATTTCAGACTTTACCACAAAGTGAAAAGAAATTAAAGTTTGCAACTGCTGACACCCACCCTTGGTGGGTTCTGTGAAGTGTGGGTGGTCTCAGTCCCCTACTAATTGGAGTAGAGAGAGACACTTCTGAGGGGTGACAGATAATTTCTAATTATGTTTTATAGCTGTTTGATGCTAAAACAATGGAAGGGACTTCTGGGAAAATGGGAAGCACAGGTGATCCCAGAGTTTCAAGCAGACCCTTTGCAGGAGCCTTGAGGTCACCTTGGGCAGTTCTCTGGAGCTCAGAGCACCCCCTGTTCCTCTCCCCTCTGTCCCCCCCACCCCCACTGTCTCTGTTACCTGTTCCTTGCAGAAGTGTCTGTGCTGGGGAATTGCTTTGTCACAATGCTTCAGCACCAAAGGTACAAAGTTGAACATTCATAAGATTTTTAATTTTATTTTTTTTGTACTAATAATAGATCTTTATATCTCCATGTGAAGAGACTGTCTCCTATTTCAGACAGACACTGAGCTATCGGTTTGTTTTCTGACAGTCAAGTGCAATTAAAATTCTTGTCCCCTTTGAAGTTAGCTGGTGAGAGAGACCCTCTGGCTTCCCAGAAGCTCCCTCTAGACTGAAGACATAAACTGTTTATTACATAGGAGAAATTGTGATAGAGATTTGACCTTTTTTATTTTTTATTTTAATTTTTTAAAAGTATTGGTAATAGAAACATCTCTATTCGGATCTATCTAAACAGAATCCTTCAAGGGATTGGGGGGGGCAGCCAGTCCTGTTTGGTTAAGTAACATGATGCGCAGAGGGGCTTTTAGCACAGAGGGACCAGGATGAGCAGGAGGGAATGGAAAGTGTGAGGAGATGGGGATGGGATGGGGAGTAGGGTGTTAGGAGCTGACAGGCAATGGGGAGGATGGTGACCAGTCACCTGGACTGAAGAAGAGGGTATTGTCAGGAGTTGAGAGACAGATGGTGAGTTTCAGAGATGGGCAAAATTAATATTTAACAACACAAACTCAGCTTGATGGGGCTGGCCATGACATCCCTCCTGACAACAGCATCTGCAGGGTTCCAGAAACACTTCCCTGCCACCTCAGCCGAGTTGAGCAAGGCTCCTCAGGGAAGAGGTGCAGCACCAACTTCACCAGATGAGGGAAAAGTGGAATGTGAAAGTTGGTACCAGTAATTCCCAGCTCCTCTGGGACGGGGGAGGTGGTTTAGCTGTTGGGCAATTTGCAGAGGAAGCTCAGAAGAAAGCAGAGATGTTGAAAGAAACCTGCAGCTGTTGAGGGGCAGGAGAAACAGCTTGTTTTGGAGTCACACTAGAATGAGCTGCCAAGGAGGGGAGGAGCATACATAGATTTTAATCATAATATTGTATGTGTTGTGACCACTGGAGAGGAACTCTGAACAGGCCTTCTCCCTCCCTTTTACTGAACACTCAGTACTTCAGGTGAAGTGAGAATATTTTTACATCCTAGAAGTGGAAGTGAAGGGGCTGAAATGAGAGGATTTTAGGGTCACAGCTAGTGAGATGCATTCTAGGAAATGATTAGGAGCAGAGATCAGCTGAAATTTAGTTACTAGACTGGGAACTGGGTTAGAATATCTCCATCTAATAAGGACTGAAACATCCTCTGTGGCTTTATTTATTTATTTATTTATTTCCTACAACTGATTCAGGACGAGATCAAAGTCACAACATCATCACCAACAAATTTTCCTTGAGTCACAAGATGACTGCTGCTTTAGATGAAATCCTTGAAAGCGGGGACAAAACTGTTGTCAGCATTTTGGAGAACCCCTCTTGGGCTGCACTGGTGGGAACAAATGCATTTGGATAAAGTGGAGAAAAGCTGCCTGCTGGTTGCTGTTCCTCCTTTCCTAGGACTGAAAAAAAAGTGTCCTAAGAAAGCTTCCTTTTGGGAAGCTGTTGCAACATAAAATCTTGCATTAAAAAAAAAAAGCTAAATAGGGACTCTGCAGCTATTAGAGTGCTGTGTAATGAGATAGCAGTCCAGGATGGGCACCTTGCTTTGTGTACAGTGCTGTTTTTATACACAAAGTGTAAGATATAGGTGTCCTTTAATTAAAGTCTCGTGTACAGCAGTCGTGGCACCGAGGGAATACGATGAAAAGAAATGGAAAAGGAAAGAGCTTCATTGACCACCTTGGAAAGCCTTTATCGTATGGAAATGAGGTTAAATTTTTTTCTCCACTGGTCACAATTTGCTTGCTGCTTTAATTAAAGTAACACCAAGGATGTGTACAGTGATTCTGCTGAGCTGAGCTCCGTGCTCTTAATGACTGTCAGATGGGAGGCGAGGGGCACGGAGAGGGCAGAGCCGCGGGAAGATCCGGAGGGAGATGGTGCCAGATGGCCAGGCTTATTTTATTAATTTAGACCTCCATTATAGCTTCTCTTCTCTCCATTTCTCCAAAGGATGAGTTAGTTTAATGGGAATCATTTCACAGCCACGCTATGAAGTGGTTTAACTCTTTGGAGCCCCATCCTGACGTGTGGTGCATCCATGCAGCCAGTTGCTGTCACCAGCTGGTTCCAGCTCCTCATCACCGATGCCAGGTAGAGCCAAGCCAGCATTTTGAGCCATTTCTCTCTGGTTACAGCTCCTACCTATTCAGGCAAGAGCTGTGCTGGGCTTCCTCCGCTGTGTTTTGGGCCGATCTTTTACATCTGCAAAACCTTCTCATTAGTAGCAAGTAGCCTAACTCTTCTTCTTCCAGCTCTGGGGTGCCTGGACACCCAGGACACATAGCGAAGTACTGAGGGAAGTAAATAAATTTAAAAGGTGTTTTCTGAGTCAGTTTTGTCTTGCTGCCTCGTGTGCTCCGTTACTGAGGGATCTGTCGCCTCCCCGTGGCTGTTTCGGAAATCTGCACACAGCTGGGGACAGTGATTTAGGTGCTATGTGGAGTTACAGCTTTAAAGATGAAAAAAGGGGAATGTCACCACCTGAAAATGTATTCAGAACAGTCTAAAGCAAGAAACTCCTGAGGCGTTTGTGTTAAGAGCAGGGTTTTAATTTTCTTCCCTTTCTGTGTCCGCTGTGATAAGAAAGGGGCTCCAATTATTCAGGTTGTCTGCACTTTCAGTGGTTATTGGATTGGTATCAGCAACAAAAGGAGCTTGTCTTCTAGGATTCAATGAAAAAAAAGCACCAAACCTATTTCTAGTTCCTTAAGATTCCTCTAAAAAATTCTAAGGAATTCATTCACTTTATGAGTCAAGTCAGGAATCTGTGTCATGTTTAGGTCATGCTTGGCTTATAGACTGGTTTTGTGTCCAGTTTTTATCACAACTGTATAGCCCGGACAAATGGCAAGATGGATTTTTCACATAACTTGAGCTAAGTGACATGTGCACAGGAAAAAAACTGAATTAATCCCAAAAATCCATGGTACATGCTGCGATAAGAAAAAAACCAAACCAGCTTAAAATAATGTGCCATACAGAGGGTAACTTGCACTATAACAGGGAATAAGGTGTAAAATTTTCAAGATTCTGAATTAATACTTGGACTTTTGAACATCTGTGTCACTAATTTTCAAAATCTCCCATATTGGCATTCATAGTTTTTTTCCCAAACTACGTGAATTTTTAATTGTTTGCAGGTCCACCCCCAAGAATTTCACAAATGTAAGAAATTACTTTGTCAGCTGCCTGTAAAATAACTTGTAATAGCAAAGTGATTTGTGCTGTCACCTCCACTGAGTCTACAATGTTCAGTTCTGTGCTGGTAGCAGAACTTCTGCTCTGCTGAGGAGAAAGGTGCAGGCAGGAGGTGCCTGAACCCACCAGTAAGTTTCTGGGGAGTCTTTGGGGTGATGATGAAATAAGAGATCTCATGAAGTCATTGAGCATTGGCAAGTGAGATGCAAGAGAACCACAGCATTGAACAAAAGAGGCATGAATTTGACAAGGATTGCAAAATTCACGTCCTTATTGCAAAGTTTATCCAGAATTTTGGAGCTCTGTTGTAATTTCAGATCATCTGAAAGCTCCCAGTTTTCCTTGCTAGGCTGTCAGGAAGCAGATATTCCCAGGGCTTCCTTAGTCCTTCCCTAGCACTCAAAAATTGCCTGGGTATTTTCTAAGTACATTCCAAATAATTTTTATCCCACTGCTTGAGTTTTGTGCTCTTTTACTTCTATTTTACTTTCTTTGCCTCAGTAAACATTTCTTAATATTCAATATCATACCAGGACTACAGATAATGAGCTCATGACTGAAACTTTGAAAACTGTATGACATGTAAAATTGTATAAAAATCTATTGAATCATTTATTTAAGGATGTGAGTACATTATACCAGTAATCTAATTCTGAGTATTTTCCTAAGCAGCTTTTAAAACCAATTTTTTTCTTTCTTTGGGTTTTGAATTGCTGATGAAATAATGAAAATGGAGAGAGCTGGTGATGAATCATCATGTCAATGTTTACTGTCAGCAGGGACTTTTGCCAGAGTGTTTTAATCAGTAACAGGGTCCCAATGGCACTGGCCCACTTAGACCTGCAGGAAAAAAACCAAAAACCAAGAATTCTTGCTATTTCCTTTATTTGTATAGATGTTGCAGCAGCCTGAATTAAAGGTAATAAAGGTAAGGGTAATAAATTAATCTATTTCAAAGCTCTAATTTGGTGACAGTCAAGACTGCTGAGAGCTCGCCTGGGTTTCCCTGCATAGCCCAAGGGCTGAAGTGCCTCCAGGGAGAGAAGGCACAGGGACTCCCTTTGGGTACCTTATTGTCTCAACACCCAGGAGTGTTTCCTCTCCCCTAAACCAAACACAAAACAGTCAGGAGAAAGATGTGGGTGCCTCCAGAAGACCTTTTAGAGAATGTATGCTAAACCATCCATTACTCTTTTATGCCCTACAAAGGAACACAGCTTTCTCTGGTAGGAGCCTGGGGAGCCCCTGTTATGCATGCAGTTAAGAAATGAGGATCTTTCTGTAGCTGTGAAATTAAAGTCAATGGAAAATTTGTTTTCTAAGATACACCTAAACCTGACATTGCACATCAGTATCAAAAGTCTCACAGATGTAGCAGATGTTTTCTTCTTCTAGAAGGAAACAAAACAAATCCAAAGCAAGTGCAGAATCAGAAACACTATTAAATGGTTATTTCTCACACTAAAAATCAACAAAGGTCTGTTGAGTGGGATTCTGCTCTCAAGCCTTTATCCTGCATGAGAGGAGTTCTTTACTGGCTGCATTCCTGACTGGGTTACCAGGCAGTCTGCAGCCAGTCCTGCAGGTATGTGACCTCCTGATTCTGAGGAGTTTGGGTCAATTCAACATTTGTTGCTTGGGACTGTCATTAATTATGTTTGCAAATGCAATTACAGATGGCAATATCTGCAAAATCAGCACCATCTGTCATAAAAGTCGTAACTTGGGAAATCTTTGTCTCAGGTTATTTACTTCAGTAGCACAAATGACTGCACAGAATCTGGTTCTTTTTGTCATTTAATATATAGGGCATGACTAGAAGGTGTACTAATGCCTGACCTCTTTTCTTTCAGGATGATTTTCTGTATAGTGTCTCTGTTTTAAGTGGAATCCTTTGCACTGCCTTGGCAGTAATCAAATTTATGCTGGGAAAGGTCCTTACAAGCAGAGCGCTGATAACTGATGGTGAGTGTGATGCTGATCCTCTTGCATTTATGGACTCTTCCAGGGAATCTTGTAGACACAGAGGATCTGGGTGACCCCTGCATTAGGGCAGCTCTGACAGAGAATTGATATACGGAGGCTGCTGGGGAATAGAACATAACCCAAAAACTCAGAACTGCAGTTCTGAGTACCAGTAGCCTCTTACACAGATACCTCAGCTGAAATGGGCACTCCTGGTGAAAGTCCAGCAGTTAGTGTGTGGATAGTAAGCAGTGACAGAGTTAAAAATAGAGCATATAATAAGTTAGGTGTGTATTAGTCAGGGGTTAGACCACAGGGGGTGGATATATCACCAGTTCTTAAAGCCCTCTCTGCCTATGCCTGTGAGACAATTCCATCCCTACAGCTCAAGCAAAGCAAGTCTGTTGGCAAAATGCTGCCCTGCCTCAAGCAGAATCACAGCCCTGGTTCATACATTCCCCTACAGGTGTCATTTGCCAGCACAGGGCTTTTCCTACCACCCAGGAGATGCTGGTGGAGCATCAGCACATGTAAACCAAAAAGCCTTTGCCTGCCCCACGCTCCCCTGGCCTGTGTGGTGGGTGGCACAAGGGGAGTCTGTGTATCTTTAAGGTCTCACTGCCACTGCTCAGGTGTGGGGCATCTGCCTGTTGCTGGTTCTAGAGGTGTATTTTAAAAGTAGGTTCTGACAAGGTTCAAGCTTGTAAAACTTCACAAGGCCACAGGGATCTATTCTGCAAACAACTCAGGTCACAGCCGTGGCAGAAGATTCCCAGCGCCCTACAGATCTCTGCCAGATTTCACCTGCAAGCACAGGACAGCTTGAAATGCTCTGTAAACACACTCAATAGGGTGTTAATGGTTCATGGACTGTGCTAAATAAAAATATTTTATTCCACTGAAGATCTGACGGTAAGTAAATTCAGTTTTTAGTTTATTCTCAGGATACATACAGTTGCTTTATTTTAA
This sequence comes from Heliangelus exortis, assembly GCF_036169615.1. Taxonomy (NCBI): domain Eukaryota; kingdom Metazoa; phylum Chordata; class Aves; order Apodiformes; family Trochilidae; genus Heliangelus; species Heliangelus exortis. The sequence goes on from NC_092427.1 coordinate 6,942,232, forward strand.
GTAACTTAAACATACTCAACCTTTTTGGGTTTTTTTGGTGATGTGTGATAAAACATACTGTGAGTATTTATATCATCCCACTTATATAAATACTTCATGAATATTTATATTTTAAATACAAAAATAAGCAAAAAAAACCCACCCCAAAACAAACAAAAAAAAAAAACTAAAATAGCAGTGACTGAGCCACACTCTCCCTGCATTTGTGATTCTCTCTCAAGAGACAACACTCCTCAGTCTTGTTCCCTACCGTGGACGCTGCCACTCTTGGCTTTTGGAAACAAAAAGATCTCCAACCTGCAAAAAGGGCTCTGGAAAGGATCCTGGGGACTACAGACCATTGAGTCTGGCTGACTTTACTGTCAGAGTGCAAATGGGACATGTCAGCCATTTCAGAACTGTGTCTAGGCAGGAAAATGGTTAATCCTCCCTTTAAAAAAATATAGCTTGATTTTAAACCAAAGCAGTGTGGGTTTTTTTGTCAGCTGAAATCTTAGCTGAAGAATTCCCAAATAACTCTCTAGCTTTTAATTGCTCCCCTGTATGACATAGAAATATCTGCCCCCATAATTACATCCTTGTAATAATATTGCTTCTGAGCTGGAGATTACTCATTCTTTGATTAAAAAAAATAAGCTAAGTAGGTATACAATTACCTTGGTCTGTTTTTTGAATCTCTGGTCTCCTTCACAACTACTTCAGAAAATGGAGACTGATCTTACCATGTTTGATTGAATATCTTCTTTCACAAGACACATTTACATATATACTTTATTTATTAACAATCAGGAGGAGATAATGTGATTCAGCAGTTAAGACAGATTTAGCACTCCCTTGCATATCTTTTTTTAGGGATTTCTGTTTCCTGTTAATTTACCTCCTGCAATCACTGGCTGCAGACCAACAAACTGTTTTGAGAAAGAAGAGCATACATTTTTCTTCCAGAAAAATAGGTTTCTTTTCAGAATGCAAAAATCCTCTCATAAGTGTCAAGCTTTAATAACATTTCTTTAAAGAATAATTTTGATTTCGAGTAGGGTTTGACAAAAATATCTCTTTAAATCCTGAATATATGAATCCTAAGAAGGCAAAATGTTATTTGTACAGTTTGTAGCAAAAGCTCACAGATTTTTTTGTAATACACTCAGCCATTTCCTATCTAGAATTTGCAACATCTTGGAGGACAAATGCAGCTCTGTGACTGCTAGGGAATGTCAGCCAGCATTCCTGTAGATTTTAGATACCTGTTTCCTTCCCAGATTTAGCCACCTGTTTTTTCCTGTGCTAGCTTTAGGCACAGGACATGGTCTCTGGATTAATACCTGCAGCCATTACATGATTTCCTGCCACACCACCTAAGAAAGGGTTGGCTGAATGAGTCAGGAAGAGAAAAGTAGCTTTTAGATCATTTGCAACCATCAGCCAATAATGGCAAGAAAATTTATTAATCCTTCTTTCTGCATTTTGTACTGATGGATTCAAACTTAAAATGGAGGAGAGGAAGTAACAGTGGTTTAAATTTATGATTAATTAATTTATACTTAATATTCTTCCTATATACACCATATATATATAAAAATATATTTAATCAACATGCATTAGCAGCATAATTTATATTGCCTGGGAATAAAATGGGACCATTTTTTATATTTTATAGGATTCTTGTAGACTAGAATGTTGACAGAGTAACTGTGTCTGTGTTGGTTTAACTGTCCTGGTATAATTAATCCAATATTCAGGCATTTAAATGCCTGTGATACCAATTGTAAAATGTATTATTCCCACAATCCCAAAATGCCCCCAACCTCTTTCCTCTGCAAAGTTGGGAGCTGAAACCTTCATGTGCCACAGACCTCGAGCTTTTGCTTGCCAGGGTTTCCCTTCCATTTAAGAACCTCCTGACAAGGATCTGCTAGATCTTAACCACAAAACTGGTGGCTTATACAAGTATTTCAGCTGCAGGGGTTGCCAAGACAGGTCAATTTTTAAGCTACATCTTTCAGAAAGATTAAACATGGTGTAGGTATGGGCTGGCTGTGAGCAGTCTGGATCAAAGGAGATGTTGGTACACTGAGCAATATGGAAAGTTTCAGGTTTGATTTTTTTCATTTGCCAGCTGGGTAAATATTATATGCATTTAAATGAATTCGTTATTGTTGATTTTTAAATTTTTTCTTATATGTAGATGACTTTTTGGGTTATTGAGAAAAAAAAAATCAGAAAACAAGAATTTTGGGGAAAAAAAATAAAATAGTGACTTAAAGAAAACAAAACCCAAAACGGTAACCAATCAAACAAGAGTTGAAGGAAAAATGGGGAGTTCCCCTGGGGAGTTTTGGAGAGACAATCTTGGAAACAAGAAGAAAGGGATTAAAAAAGAGGAATCTAAAAGGATGTTCATAAAAATTGTGAATAATAGATAGGGTGTGCCTGAGGCAAAAATGGAAAATTTTCCTATGGTTACCCTATGTGTCCTCACTAATGCATGCATGCAGCTTTAAGTTATAGTGGTAAATGCATGCACATAAATACATGGAATGGGGTAAAAAGCTTTGTGAAAAGGTCTGAAACATTCAGAGAGGTTCTGGGGAAGGCGGCAGCTCCTTGCAGCTCACAGAGACCTCGCTGGTGACAACAGCTGCAGGAGAGAGAAATTCTGCACTCTCCCACTTAGCATCAGGAGGTGGAAATTGGGTGAAACACACAGCAGCTCCAATTGGGATCTGGAACAAATAAACAACAAATAAATTAATAGTGACTGACCTAATGGAGACAGAGAAATTAATACAGGGAACTCAGTACAGTGGTGTCACATCACCCTGCCTCCCTCTTCCTAGGTGAGATATAGTTACTGCAAATATCTTGAGGTTTGGTTCTTCCTTTAATTATTTTTTCCCCCCCTCTAGGTTTCAACTCTCTTGTAGGTGGAATAATGGGATTTTCCATCCTTCTCAGCGCAGAAGTTTTTAAACACAATTCTTCTGTCTGGTACCTGGATGGCAGTATAGGAGTTTTAATTGGACTTACAATATTTGCCTATGGAATCAAGTGAGTCTCTCCTGCTAGCAGGTATTTCAGTATGTACAGCAGATGGTCTGTCTCTTTAGTGGCATAATAAGGCATAGCCCTTATTAACTCCAGTAAAATCAGTCACTGGAACTTCTTAGACTACCTGCCAGTGCTAAAGCAAAGTGTGTGGAAAGGGATAAAAGATGGTGTGTCTCACATCAGCTGGAAAGAAGCCAGGACTTAAAAATAAATTGGAATAATTTTAGAAGGCACTTGTATACCTGAATTTAGGAATATGAGGTTTGAAGTATTTGCAAAATAACCACAGATCTTGGCTTAAATCAGTCCCTGCCGCTTTTATGGCAAATTTCTAAGTGCACTGGGTATTTTTTTCCAAAGAAAGTCTAAGTTAAAAGTAAGGTGCCCAAGTTTAAAGAATGACCTTGCAAGTCCTACCCTACACCAGCTTCTCTACTGCAGGGTAGCCAGCCACGTTTCAAGTGTTGTTGTTATTGAATTTAAGATGCTTTCTTGTTTCATGACACAAAAAATAGCACAAAACCAAGCTCTGCTATGTGCTCCATTGCTGCCACACTTTCCTTTAGCTGCAGGGAATCTTACCAAGCGCTTTGCATTTTTGTCCCCTTTTCTTCCATAAGAGAAAAGGGGAGATGTAGTGTCTCAGTTAAATGGAGTGGTGCCAATTGGGAAGCAGAGCTTGGCCAGGCTGCAGCAATCTGTCAGCTGGAAGCTGTGTGGGTTTGGTTTTTTTTAATTTTAACTTGGAAAATTAAATTCACATTTTAATGAGGAATACCGTTCTTGGAAAAAAAACCACTATAATCACTGTTTCCACTGTAAAACTAGCTGTTCTGCAAAACTGTAGAGGCAAAGCCCTACAAAAGTATTTATTTAACCTTAACCAAATACATCAGAAATGTTTTGTGCAGCCAGAGCAGCTCCTGCTGCAGACACACCCAACAGCGCACTCACCCCTTGTGTCACCAAACGCTAGTGGAAAGGTAGAAAAGTTCTGCTTTGGCAACCACCTGATTTTACAGCTGGTGAAGCTGCTGCAGATCTCTGCTTTCAGCCCCCATCTTCCAGCAGCAGCCTGGTGTGCAGCAGGTTGCCACTGCAGTTTCTTTTCCCCTGATCCCTGCATGGCTTCTCCAGTCAAAAGGGAGAGGTGCTGGGGGCTCCCACCTCCCAGTGCCACCCAGCAGCCAGGCTTCCTGAAGGAGAGCCCCGCTCCACACGGTTTGTTTTACACTCCCTGTTGGGCAAAATTAATTGTGGGGTGGAATTAATTCAACTGGGGGTTGGACTCAATGACTTTTTGGGGTCCCTTCCAGTCCCAATCACATTCTGTGATTCTGTGACCAGGAGAAGGTGAGACAAGGATGTTTCGACATTGGAATTTTTTTTTTCTTTTCTTTTTTTCTTTTTTTTTTTCCTTCTTTTTTTCTTAAAACTTATAAATGAATACTTAAAAGTAAACAGAACACCTCAGTTGCAGGGTTTGCCTTTGTTTGCCTCTTCACCAACACCCCTGTGCTCTCCTCTGCAGGTTGCTCATTGACATGGTGCCCCGTGTGAGGCAAACACGCCACTACGAGATGTTTGAGTGAAGCTCCCGTCCTCTCCTCTCCCAGGACTGTAACACCACAGTATCCTACATCTTGGCAAGTGGCGCCAATGGTATTTTACTAAACATGCAGTTTGTTTCCCGTGGTCTGTTTCTGTTGAAGTTTGTTTTAATGGGATATCTCTGTAAAACTGGCCTGTGTGCACACTGCTTGTGATTCAGCGAAACAGCAGCGAAATTTTTTTTTTTTTAATTTTTTTTTCCAAGTATGCTATTGATTCCTGTGACAGTAGAAAAGATGCAGTTTGCAGTTTTAACCCAGCTGCCATGTTGTGTATTCCGGAGTGAAAGTGTTCTTAATGGTGTGATAAGCCTGTGGGTAAAGAAGTGGGAGTTTCAGTTTGGTTTTTTTTTTAAATAATTTTCCTCTGGCCTGTATTTTCCCAAACACATGCTGTAACAGAGTTACAACCCTTGCTAACCTCTTTGGCTAACAGAGTATCCTATGTAGAGTCTGGACATCAAGAACTGTGTTGCTTAAAACACTTAAATGGCTACTTAATTACCCCCTCATTCAAGTAGATGCACAGAAAGAGCAGGTAGAAACCTCTCTATAATCAGAGAGATATTTCATTTTATTCCCGATTTAACTGAAACTTACACCTCTTCTATTTGAATTCCCTTTTTTTCTTACTGATACACCCTTCATAGCTTTGCATGGACCAAACAAGCACACACAGTATTACTGTACAGACCAAAGCCAAAAGAAGTGGTGCAAGGAAGAGGAGCTGCTTGAGGAGTGGGACTCACATCTGTTGTACTGTGTGCAGCTGTACCACCCTGTGTGACTTTGTGGTTGCTCTGTAGTCTGATGATGGCACAGCAGTGGCTCAGTCTGGTGGTGAGATACAGATCTATTTATTAGATTTAGATTGTCCTGTGAAGTGTTGCTCACCTTCCATCACACATCTTAAATATTACTTAATAGCAAGTTAAATTATCAAAGAATCTTGATGTATGATCAATAAAACTGCTATCTATTTTCTACAGTAAGTAATATTTAAAAACTATTTCCAGAATGTATCATAGAACCAAGTCTTCCTGTATAGCAGCCCATTAAACTGGATTATCTGGCTATTCCCATTTTCTCTTTATTTTATATATTCCAGGTTGGTTTTCACAACACAGAACCAATATTCTTGCTTCTGTTTATCACAGGTTGAAATAGGAGCACAGTAAGTAGCCAAGGATGTGACTTTAGACCACATGAAGTGGAGTAGCTGTACAATTAGATTGTTCAGTGACTGATGTACAGTGGGGACATGTTTTTTCTTTTACTGCTGCCTTGTGATGTATTCTCCATCTGTATTTCCCATCATATATCACTTAGGATGTTCTCAGCCACATCCTTAAGGAGCCTTAGTAAAAGCCAACTCCCAATGGTATGTGTAGGAAGACACTGCCCATCTGAGGGGCACAGTGCTGGAAAGGTGACAGACTGGAAAGAGTATTTGTGGCAAAATGAATGTTGTTTGTTCTGCTGCTATAGATAGTTTACACATATTTTGGAACAATTAAGTTTTGTATAAGTATTTGTATGCAAACTTTATATTATTTTGTTGCTGTCAGTGCTGATGCTGCTTTTGCCTTGCTGTCACGGGATGGTGTTAAAGATCATCCTGTCACTCAGCAGTGAAGATGAAAGTAAGTGCAATGCTTGGCAAGACAAAGGAGGTGCTTGCATTCAACAAGGAGTCCAGAAAGACTTTAAAGTGTAAGACTTGTCACTATACTCATCACAGGTGGATTGTTAAATATCAAATACCACAACAAGACCCTTTCTTCCTCATTTAATAATAGCATGCTCCTAATTTGTTATAATTTTGCCTAGTCTTGATATTTTTGTTATGCTGCTTCACTAACTCATGGTTGTATGAAGTGAGGTGTGGAACAGATACTTCCCCACTGATTAACTGGCCTTTGTCATCTGTCTTCAGCCTCAGAATGAGAACCAGGGCCCGAACATGACTGTAACAGGCATTTCATGGGTGTTCTAGCTTTATTAGTGCTGTTCACCCTCTTCTGCTTCTCCAGGGGCTTTATTACTTCTGCAGTCCCATTGGTAGCTGTGAGAATGACACTTGGGAATCAGTACAAGTGCTGCTCTGCAGGGCCACAGACTCCAGCAGCCTGTGTGTGGCTCCAGCTGCTTCCCAAAGGAAGTGAGAAGGTGTAACTGGCACTGGCAGGATACTTAGATACTGATGTAAACTTTGCAACACAGAAGCCCAAAGACCACTGAACACGTGCAACACCAACACCTAGCTCAAAGATTAAATAATTCTTTTAAAATGCTGATTGTGAGCAGGAGCACAGGGCTACACAGATGTGTTCCTGCATGAAGCAAAGGTAAACACTGAGTAAATGAAGGTTCACACTTCTTTCTGGAACTCTGGGTTGCTCTTAGAGGGTGTTTGTAAGTACAGACTCCAGCTGTGTGTAAAAGGAGAAGTGGTTAAACAAGTTAATCATTCTTTTTCTTATCTGAGTAATTTAAACCAATTGTAGAAACTTTTCAGTTACCACAGGTGCTTCAAAGCATTTCTGATGTTAGCAGGTAAGTACATAAAAATAACTGAAACACTTTTGATATTTAAAAGGAAAAAGATCAGGAAATAATGATTGTGGGCACCAGGGACACTTTGAATGATATGTGGCAATAGGAAAGAAAACAACAGCTCATCCAATTTACTGAGATATTCTGCTCTATCCAGCCACCCTCAAAGGTAACAGCTTCTATGTTAGTTTTCCTTATTAGCTGTCTGTGCCAGTTGATTTTTCCAACACTAATAAGTGTGCTTCCAGCTCAGCTAGGTGAGGGGGGACTTCTCAAAAGCTGAAATAGCTCAAAAGCAATTGCACAAAATCACCTAAAACTTGGCTCTGGCCAACATAACCCTGTGTGTGGTGATCACAGAGTGTGGCAGTGCTGCCACTCTTGGTTGTGCACAGCACACAGGGAATGCATCCTGGCCAGTGCAGGGACTGCAAACAGACACTTACACAATTCCAGCCAAACTTGGCATTGTAAATTATTCCCTGGAAGTGACTACAAATCTGAGCAGATGCTCTGAATTTGGCCACATTGCTTAGCAGAGAGGGAAGCTACCAGAACTCTCACAGTAAGGATTACACCAGCTAGCCATTTTAATAATGGCTAATGATAAAAGTTCCATTTCTAGCTAAATGCCAGTTTTTTGAAGCCAAATTGTCATAATGAAATCACCATACTAACATTATTTGCTCATTTAGTCCTGTTTCACTCTTAGCAATAGAATGTAAGCCATTAATAAGCTTGATCCAATCATGGTGCAGAACCAGACCCTCAAAAGAAGCTCCTTGCTGAAAATGTTCCAGGGGCAGACCCCAAACAAAAAACACCTCAGATGTGCAAATTCAGCTCTAGCTATACCTGCATCCAGACATGAGTCACAGAAAACCTCTTCCCTAAATAACACGGTTCGTGTTTCTGCATCTCCAGGTACCTGGGGGAAAGTGTAAATATTCCTGGCATCATTTTAGCCTGGGCCAGCTGATGGAGCTGGTAGGGCACTCCACAAGTATGAAGCTGCAGTAATATAGAAAGCAGAAATGTTTGTCCCAGCCTGGCACTGCTTCTGGTGGAGAGTCAAATTCACATTTGAGAAGTGCCTTCACTGCCCACTTTTGAGGCAGAGCATTAAACAGAGATTAATCAAAAGCAGCCTCTGCAGCAACAGCCAGGAGGAGATGCTGAAGCTAATTAAGCAGAAATTATCCCTGGGGTGCATTGATTTCGGTGGATGCTCCCTCGGGAGCCTGCAGGTGGGGTTTTTGCTGTGCTCACAGCACTGTGATTGATGCCTCCGGGGGGTGCTGCGGGTCTGCCACCAAGTGGTGCTGTGGCACAGCTCCTCCCCAGGGATGCTGTGGCGGTGCTCAGGCTCTGCTCATGGGGCAGCGCAGGGAAACACAGTTCCTGTGGCCTGGCATGCGGGGCCGGGTTGTGCAATGGGCGAGCTGAGTGACATGGAATAGCAGCCAGCTCAGAGATGGTTCCCTCCGGATTCCTCCCACCTCTGGGAGCCGATTTTTTCCTCTGGGGCAGCAGCTGATGCTGTCGGAGGCAGCGCTGGAGGGTCCCTCAGTGTCACCTGCTTGGTGCTGCTCACCCTGGAGACCCCGGTGTGTGCAGGGCATGGGCACCAACAGGAACCCATGGGTGCAGGGAGGCTGACAGGGAATTTTGTTTCAAAGCCTGCACAGAAGTGCTGCTCTTTCCTCCCTTATCATTCTGAACTCCCCTCTTTATGATGTGGGCTGTATAGGCTTGTCACCTGTCACCTCATCACACAGAAAGGAGTAAAGGCAACCCCTGCTCTGAACTGGCAACACACAACCAGTACCAACCTCCTTTTGCTGGGGCTGAGCCACCAAGCAGCATCCAAGCTGGCTGCCTGGCCTTGGGCAAATCACTCTTAATTCCTCCCTCCTGCAGAAGACGGAGGAAATGAAAGCTGGGAGGGGTTCCCAGAGATTCGGCAGCTTTTACTCCAAAGATCCACTGTCCCCACTGCTTTCGTTATTGTCACTTGCTAAACCACCACAGCCTCTCACCTTTCCTTGAGAGGTGACATTGCTGCTCCAGCAGTTTTTGTCCAACCCTTCTTGCTTTGAAGGTTCCCTTCTCACAGATGTGCAGGAGGCAGATGCCTCCAGCCACACCACGCTCCTGAGGTCCTGCAGTTGAAGAGATTTTCCTCCTGGGGGGGAAGGCCCCCAAACCAAGGGTCCACAAGGCAAAATAGGACATGCAATTGAGACTTAACACCCAGAGCATGTTAAGTACAACCAACCTTCAATGTCTTGGCACCGAAGGCGTAACTACTACCAGGATTTTAGTTAAATGCAGGCTCCATAATCAGTAAAATAAAAGCCTCTGTGAGTCCTGAGAATGCGAACATGAGCAGGGGGCATCACAAGGCACTAAACTGGGATGCTCCACCTCCCTCGTGGTGTGAGGGGAGGCTTCTGAGAGCTGCCCAAAGCCCCAGCAAAATGTTTCCATCTGTGGCCGCTCCCAGATGGAGTTTGACTGAACCCTCTCTAAGCCTGTGACAGTTGAAGTATTTTGTATCTAAGCTCCCCCAGTAATCCTTCCCATACAGCTGCATGGTGTGTGTAATTTTTCATTCCAAGTTCCAATTTTCATACATTTTTTTCCCATTATGTGACTGCAACCAAGCCCACATCTGACCCAAGCTGCTCACCATTTTACAGATGTCTTCTTGTAATGTCAGAGCTGAACAATAATTAGGGGAGTGAAACGGGAACGAAAAAGTTTCCAGAAATAACCAGAACACGGGACTGAGTGAGCAGTGTTCTCCACTGATTCATTTTGATGTCATGAAACATTTGGGAATTGTGAGAGGTTGAGCAGCAACCCAGAGCCATCAACATTTTCCCTCATTTTAATTAAAAGTGAAGTATCCCAAGGAAGTAACTAAAAACAGGGCAGCTGGTGAAGGATAATCACTTGCTTCACCTCTTTGAAATAGTATTAAAAGGCTCTTGCAGAAACACAGAGAGAAAACCATCACCTGCAGCCAGGGTGCTCTGAACTCCTTAATCCTGGCAGTGAAAAGATGGTGCAGCTGGGAGCCAGACCCCTCACCAACCTCCTGCCCTGCAGGCATTTCACCTTCCTGCTTCACTTTAGTATTGTGGGTGCTACTGCTTGCCAGTGCTGTGTCATTAACTGGGAGGAGATAAAAAGGATCAAGTTGATAGTTACTGACTGCTGTGCTATTCAGATTTTACTCAGTTATGTGTGGTCATATTTAAACAAACAACAAACATACAACAAGCTTGGATAAAGGTATTGGTCCTCAGAGTCAGCACTCACTTCTCTCCAGGGTAGTTTTACAAAGCACTGAGAAAGCATGCTACAAATTGACATTTTTCAAGCAGATAAACAAGAACTGAGTTTTTTTTCTACTCATTTTACTGTTGAACACTGCTCCCCCATTGACTGCTCTGTCATTCTTGGACACCTCCACCAAAACCTCTCAATGGGTGCAACTGAAATAACTCATCCCTTCCACAGGAGAAGTTTCCTTGTGTGGCCACACATACACTGCCTGTCTTTTCTGATACATCTGTTCACAACCTGCAAGGTGATTTAATGTGGCACTGAGTGCACACCCCACTCCCCAAAGACACAAGTCACCATCTCAGAGATGATTTTGGTAAAGATGTTGACAGAAGCAATCCAGGCAACTCAGTCCAAAGTTTCAAGCTTGATCTCCTGTTCCTTATGCAGGTCTGTCAGAAACCACCCGAGTCCTTTGCATTTAAGCATTGACCTTGAAAGGCAGCACCCTCTAAAGCTGTTTTTTTATTCGAATTCCATAGTCCATTGCACCAGTGAGTCTTGTAGGTCCGTGTGACACTGCAGCTCCAGAGTCTTCCTGAGGTGCTGGAAATACTTAGGAAACCAGGAATTCCTAACTGCCCTTCTAAAATTAACCTGAATTTTATCCAGTATCCAACTTGGATGAACAAAACAGTAATTACTTGCCTGTTGTCAAGATGTGTGTAGCTGGGGCTGTTAGTGCTGGGACTTACCTGTGATGAGGTGGGTCAGCAACAGAAGTGCCCAGCTGCAGAATTGCAAGGATAAGGCACAAAAAAAGCAATTTTGGATAAATGGCAGCACACATGGATTTCCCACTTAAGCACAAAGCAATCATAAATCCAAATCACACAAGAAAAAGGTTTATTGAAAAATAAAGTTCTCCCTAGTTTTTTTTTTTTTCTACAACAGTGAAAACAAAGCATTTTTCTATGCTATTGAAGTACAGACACTTTTCTAAAAAAAAAAAAAAACCCAAACCAAAAAAACCCAAACCAAACCACCCCAACCCATCCTATTGAATCCCAGGAACTTGACAGTATCTGAACCACTGTGTTCTGTTCTTTCTGAGTCAAACTGCTTGAATGTAATATAGTGGAACACAACCATTTAAATGAAACAAAGGATCAACTTTTTAGCAGAGAATTCAAACCAAACAGACATGGTACCAGCCTGACCCTGAAGTTCTCATTCACATGTAAAATCCATTATTAACCCCAAAATATCTGCAAAAAGCAGCAATATTTTTATTTTTTCAGATTTCAGTGGGTTTTTTTCCAATTTAGAGTGCTACAAAGATTGTTCAGATTTTGCCCCCCTTCACCCATGGACAGAGATACTCCTCCAGGAAATGATTCAGACCAGAAACCAAAGACTTGCCCCAAAATGCCCTCTGGGGGACCTCTCTACAGCCCTCAACCTCACACATCCAGGGGTATCAGCTTCTCTGAGCTCCTACCAGCTTAAATAGTCTCTTCTGGTTTTCTTTTAAATGTCTTAGAATTTTCAGGGTAACTTTCATCATCTTGTGATTTTTTTTTTCCCTTTGTTAAAGGAAAAATACACTTGTGTGTGCCCTTTGCAAAACTCAAATACATCCATGACGTCTTAAAAATGGTTTTCACTGTCACTGTGCTCGCAACAGAGCTGTTAATGATTGTAACAAATTAGTTCTGGATATAACCCTATTAAAATTAACTGCCTTCAGACAACAATTTAACTTGATTTATTTGCACCTATTTGATAACTTCAAACTATTTTGCAGCTGCTGGAACCTAAGCTAGGACATGTTGCATACACTTTGCCAAGTGCCTCGATGGCCTCAGTAAATGCCACAGCATTATTTACAAGCTCTCCTCCTAACCAAGGATTTTGCTGCCCACAGCAGGACCAAACCTCAGCCTGGAAGGGAGCAGGAACTGCCCTGAGGCCAGGACTTGCCAGGGGGACACCAGGGTGCAAAATCCAGAGCTGTTTTCCTGTGCAGAGAAGCAGTTGTGGGTCACTGCCAAGCACGAGGCAAGGACAGCAGGGTCTGCAGTGCTGCAGTTCTAAGGTGACAAATTGTGTTCCCATGCAGAGCTCACCTAAGTTACACAGCACCTGCACCCATCTCCCCAGCAGAGAGAAGGGTTTTGTTCACTTGATTACAAATGGAATTTTTTTCAAAGCAGTTCCTGTGCACAGAAGGCGGAGTTATTATTCATTTTATCACAGCTCCGAGGACCTGATTTTATTTACTCATTTAATAAACAGGTGGCTTACTGCTGCTGCATTAAAACATGCACTGTCTGCTCCTAATTATATGGACACAAAGGATTACACCTATCAAAGCAAGACACTTTGGCAACGGTTGCACTTTGTTATTTTTCCCTGGAAGAAAGAACACAAATGATGCCTCCTGTCTGGGGCATTCTAGGGTTCAGCCTCAGGTATTTTCAACACATTCTTACAGTAAACATTTTGCATGTGATACATGGAATTTGCTGTTTACACATTCATTTAAATATAATATTCAGAATTTACAAACTAATTTAAAAATAACCCCATAGAGCTGCTTAAAAACACAAAGGCAGAATTTTAAGTCAGTGCCCATAAAACGCTACATTTTGATGTTACATTTACAGCAATATTATTAAAGCATATTTCAGCAAAACCCTACCTGTCCCTGGCCTTTTTGGCCTGAGCAGAAGCATCCATCTGTCAGTGCATTATTCTCAACTTTACAGTGGTCTCTCAAGCACTGGGACCAAAGGAGGACCAGAAATGGAAAGAGACCACGTCAGAAGTTGAAGGCATAGCAGCTCTAGAGCAAAATCCACAAAGAAGTAGCCATGCCAAAATGTTGTTAGCACTCCTGGAGAAAAAACTGTGGAACTGGAAACTGGTAACTAATAATCCCTTAAAAAAAACCCCACTAAACAAGCAACAAACACAGAACCCCTTCAACTCCAGACTGAAGAGCTACTCAACGAAGTTATCGACTGGTACTTTCAGTAGCATCAGCTCGAGTCAGAGGTGATATGTGCTCTAACAGCAAGCAAAGGGGGTTGCTGATATGCATACAATATAACTGGCATTTGGTTTCTATCTTGTAAGATACAGTGCCTTATATATTTATTAAAAAGTGAGAGCTGCTTTTTTAATTTGAAGCAAAATTAATGGAGGAGTTCTGCTATCACTGAAGTCCGTGGGAGTTGTGAAGTTAATTAAGACTTGGATGAGGTTGTATCCAGTCCGATTCATCCCATTTAATTTATTTTACTAGCAAAATCAGGTCTTGAAAGACACTGTGAGCAAAATAGAAACCTGAGACAGCAGTTTGGGATTTGTTTATGTGAAAAGAGCTGCAAATTTGTAAATCATCTGTGCTATTTAGACAAGCTGCTCGTTTTTGAAAAGGGAGGGCATGTCATTCATCTCAAGGATAAACCAAGGACACGGATTAGGACAGTAAGGGATAGTACTACAAAATGTTGAAGTGAGAAGAAAGTCACTGGCTGACAACCTGATTTGCAGCTGGTATCAAGAGAAACTTCCAACTTACTGTGTGTCAGTGTGCAAGGAGCCACAGGCACACACAAGTCCTGGGGAGCAGAGCTGAGCAGGGGAAATGCAGAGTCCTGGCTCTGTCTGCTGCCTCCAACTGAAACCCCATCAGTACCTATTTGGCAACACGTTCTTCTTGCAGAAAAGGAAGTAGCATTAAAAACTAAAAATATCTGCAGCGAGCTGAATTCCCAGAGTTCCCTCCCCCCTGTGAGCCATACATCCAGGTAGCACTCCTGGTAGTGCTGGGAATCTTCCCAAGCACTTCCACATCCAGACATCTTTATCTGACAAACACCTCTTTTTTCATGTGTTCATGGGATTTCATGTGGAGTTTTCCTGCTGATCAGAGCAGAGATGGCTGTTTCTAGAGGCTGTGAGCATTGGCTCCTTGGGGAATGTAACAGCTTTAGTTTGCTCTCTGGTCATCAGGTAGACATCCCATCCCATCCCATCCCATCGCATCCCAGCAGCAGCTCTCATGTCAAATGAACAGGGATTCATTCAGTAAAAGGTGTTTTGCTTGCAGAAATAATGTTTTGCAAGAATTATTAAAGCTGCAGTTTCATCTTATTAATCCCTACCAAACAGTGTTAGAACAGAACTCCACTACCTAAAATATTCAAAAATCATAGTTGTGTAGTCATCTACTTTACTATTTTTACCTGTAATTAGTGTTCCATTATACTTGTTCAGACAGTGTCCATATTCCAAACACTCATCCAAACCCCAAGGTAAAAAAAGGCACATAAACATTAAATATTTGTAGGAGAAACATAATCTGATAGAAACAAGCAAACACGCAGCTGCAAGTATAAATTACAAAAAGAAACATAGAAACTAAGCAAAAAAAAAAAAAAAAAAGCAAAAAGCAACTCTGTTTATACATGTGCAAATCAACTTGCATATATGAAATAATGAGGTTTTTATTGGCATTTTTAAACAGTGTGTATTTACCAACTTTACCTTTCAAAGGCAAGCCTTTTATGTTAATTTTAATAAATATGTAAATGCTTCTCTCAAGTTCTCTAATCTCATAGGAACAAGATTTTTGAAAACAACTAGGTCACATACAAAAATACAAAATTTTAAAACAAAGAACGTCTTGATATGAGAGATATGTTTAAAAGCTTGTAAAATGTTTTTAAATTCAACTTTTTTGACATTTTTCCCCATCAATCGATGATCAATATATTCAAATGCAAGTCATGCAAAAAACCTGATTTCTGAGTAAAAGAAGCTGCAAGCTTAACTGTCAGACTGAACACCAGCAGCACAGTCCCATCTCTAGTATCCTTGTTTAAGTGCAATAATTGGACTACACCTTTATTCCTTAATTAGGAAGGAAACTAACTACGGAACTCGGGCAGAAGGCTGCCCTCTGCCCTGAAATGTGGATATATTTTATGTGCTTTATTAAATCATTCAAACTTTTCAATAACCCCACGTGGATCTGCCTGAGTCTGTTGAAAGATTCACTTATTTATCAATGCACAACCAACCACTGCTGGGGGAGTGCTCTGTTGGGCTGAGTGAGTGATGGTGTGTACATAGTTTACACACTAACAGTTCCCATGTGATAGTCTCCTTTTACAGGAATTTAGGCTGAAGTTGTTTCACAAAAGGAATATTTCTTTTGAAAACAGAGGTTACACTTAACACTAGAGGCCTATCAAATTATGGGTCTCGATTCTTTGCTCTTTAAGACTGAGGAGTCTTCTCAACAGATTTCAGTGGAAATAGGATCAGACCCAACCAAATTCTGAGGCCAATAAAGATGTTCTGTCCCTGGCTGAAATGCAAAGCTGCATCAGTGTTTGCTGTTTTGTTTTTGCCAGTATGCAGTAATTCAGTTCAGTAGACTAGAAAGAAACAGTGCTACAGCATGAAAATAACAGAGCTGATAACAGACTCTCCCCGCTGTGGTAAAGGCAAACTTAGCAGTGAGCAAAGCACTAGACCAGAAAAATTTATCATAACAAACACCAAAACCCTCCCAACTTTAAAGGTTTAGAGGCAAAATAAAATGCAGTATCCCATGTGGACCAGACGGTCAAAGGGAAACAGGCAAATATGTATTTACAGCAAATAATTACACTAAACAAAAATTAAGTGTTTTGAATTCTTTAAGTGCACGCATACAAACCTTTATCTCCAACATCGTTGTCTGATATCTCATTCCAAACTAAATTCCTGCCTGAAGAACCTCAGGCTGAACTAGTAAAGACAAATTCTGCTGTTGCCTTTACTCTCAGCACCAGGTGGGAGTATCTATACTTTAATAAGCAGAACCTTCCAGTTGCACAAATATGCACAGGTATGCAGGGAATATTTTATATAAATACAAAATTAATTGCTGCACCTGCTCAAACCCATTTCCAATCCTCCTCTCCCACCTTTTCCAGGGTATCAAAACTATTGCAAAGTACATTTGTGCTGACTGAAGCAAATGCTGAGCTGTGGTAACAGGATGAGCTTTCATAAAAGTGTGTGTTTGTTTTCTTTTCATACAAAAAGTTTGCCTCCCATTATAGAGCTCGGCTGTTCTGCTTCTGGAAGTTTACACTAAAATACAGATTTTATCATCATCACAACCCAATTACTGTTCAACAGCTCCCACGTATCCTTTTTGGATACTCAATAATCTCTCAGGATTAAGTTCCTGTGTAGTCCATGGCAATGTTACGGAGTGTTACAGGGTAACACTGTCAGGAGTGCTGAGGCAGGAAATGAAAACCTCAAACCAGCTAATTCATTGCTTTAAAATCAAAACTTTAAATGCAGGTTGTTTTGTTGTCTTGAGAATTTATCCATGATGAAACAGTGTTTCCTTTGCTTGGTCTTTGGTAGGTCAAGAGATACTTCAATGTTCACACACAGATAACTAATGCCAGTTACAAGAAAAAGTTGAACCAACCAGATACATCCAAGAAAGGAACATTGTAAATTATCTATGCTATTCTTGATTACCTGGCAATGTTTGTTATTTTTAATGAAAAAACCCTTCATGGTAATTTTTTCCAGTGTGGTCAGAGCGTGTCCAAAATGCAAACCCGCAGACTGTGACTGCTTTAAAAATAAACTGCAGATTTGTTTCTCACTCATCTCAGCAAGTCATTTCCTGACTACAAACGGTGCTGTCAAGCAAGCCACCTTCTGCTGAAAATAACAAAAATAACCTCTACAAAAACTGTTTTAGAAGATTTAACTTGTTGCTTTAAAAAAAAAGAAACAGATAAACAATCAAAGAACCCACAAGATTAATCAATGCTTATCTTAGCAATTGTTTGTCTCCTCTTGTTCTTCAGAAAAATTTTCACTTAAAAAACCTAGCTAGTTATGAAGACATTTTACATTTCTACCATACAATAATTATAGTTAGCTTAATTTAACCTTTCTATGTCATTCAGCAACAATTTAACTACTGGAAGCCGTAGCAAACTGAGGCTCTAACAATAATATTGCTTCAATGATGCTGAATACTTTTTGCTTCACACAGTATTTCTAGTAGACAGACTACAACAGAAGCATGGGCAAATTCCAAGGATTACTCTCTAAATGGGACCAGTAAACTGTGACAAGTCAATTCTGAAAAATGGCAGTATGGTTTTGTAGCTTTTCCACACTGAAGAATGCCACAACCCTAGACAGTTGTCAAGTCACTGAGATGATGTGATGATGTGTCACACATTGGCAACTGCCTGTTTGCTCATTCATGATACTCTCTGTTGAGACTGCCCTGATGCAGCAGCTGTGATGCAGACAAGACCTTGTTGTATACAAAGATTAAAAAAAAATAAAAATAAAAAGGAAAAAAGAAAAAAGATCTGGGCCCAGATAACCCAATATTAAGGTACAGAGCTATGCTGTGATTCCAAGTTCTTGTGAAGTAAACCACTTTATAGCCATTCAAGCTAAAGCAGTACCAAAAACAGTGCACCTAGAATAAAATGTCAGTCCCTCCTCCCTCAAGCACACTTTTTTTCAATTTTTCTATTGGAATGAAGTTGAGATCCTCTAGCTAACCACGATGGAGGGATGTCGTAACTCATTAAAAAAATAGAAAACACTTCGTCCAAACAACAAAAAAAGTTTGATGGGACTGGGAATTTTCTACAAACTATTCTGTGCAGTCATCTTCAAATCACTGTAGAAATGAAGCTCACTTCTCTTCGCAAACAGGTGAAGGAATCTGAAGACTTACACTGCAAATGTCTTTATAGGAAAAAAAAAGATCAGTTATAGCTGTTTCTATGAATCCCTCCTATCTTAGTAGATGATTCTGCCCAGCAATGATAGCTCTGCCTGCAGCAAAAAACCTGGACAAAAGTGCAGGAAGTGATAAGTAGCTCCTCTCAAAACTACTTACATTTTGTCCTCAGCCCCAAAGCTCTGCTGCTGCTATAGGCAGTCTTTACAAAGAGCAACCTGCCCCTTAATGTAGTCTCTGCAGGGACAGATTCTTCTGTGGGTTGGGTGGGATCCAGCACAGCTGAACAGTAAGAGGTCACCTTGGAAAACACAGTGCTTCCTTCTTCCATCAAAAGAGGGGACCAGAATATCATTGGCAGACTCCATGGTGAGACATTCAATGTTATGCCTAAAAAGCAAAGCACATGATCTAAATCACAGTGGAATTTACAGGAGTTCAGTACAGTTTTCATCCTTCCTCACGAAAAATAAAGTAAAATGCTATATTACATCCTAAATCGAGTCCATTTAGCATTGCAGAATTCCAAAACATGACTCTCATGGCTTTTCTCCTGCACAGGTTCTCTCTGCAGAGGGCAGTACAGACTTTGCAGCTTTACTTTTCCCTAAAGACTAACAGTAGTTAAAAATGAAAAAATGCTTTTGTATATAAATACAAATATAAACACACCAAGGATTTCTAGAAACACAAAACTAAAGAATCTGAAATCAGGACCTCTCTTTGATTTCAGAGGCTGTGGGGTTACAGCAGAGTGGGTCAGTGCAGGCCTCACTGCTCAGAGGGACCAACTAGTGTGAGCTAGCTGAAAACAAAGGAAAATTGGAGTTGCCATTTTCTGACCACAAAGCTTAAGCACCAGGGTAGCAATTCCAGCAGAGGCTTGGTTTTCACTTATTCTGGAAACATTGGTAGCTTTCAGCACTGAACAGATTCTTTTTCCACAGAATTATAATGTTGTCTAGACAGCTAGAAAAGAAGCCTGACAAAGTTTTTGTAAGAGCTGCCTCTAAACTCCACTGGAAATTACAACTTTTAAACACAACATAAGAACCTTCTACAATTTAGTGAAGAGTGGAGACAGAAAACCTAGAAGGCAGATTTCCTAGCAGCCCTTTGTTGGCTTTGAGTGCCTTTGTTTTTTTTTCCCTTCTGAAAGGAATGCAAACACATTCCCAAAGAGCCAGCACCTGAAAACAACATTAATTTCCTTAATGCATAGCTGGTAAGCTTTATAAATTGGTACTAATACCTCTAATGAACAAGGGTTTATAATTCTTTATCTGGGACATTACTGACAAAAGGTTTGCAGGAACAGTAATTGCTAATTACCAATGAATACAGATGTTTCCATGTTAATTGTGACCCAAGAGGGCACTTAATAAATAAAAGCAACACTTTATAAGTGCTACTTTTAAAATCATGTGAACAGCTGATAGAAATCACACAACATGGACAATATTCTATTTACTGCAACAAAATGCATTTTGTTTCTGACCCAGCTGGGCACAGGTAGGATTAACATTAAGCCATGCTTAATGTTGCTGAACTCTGGGAGCTGTGGGCAAAAGCTATGGAAAACTGCACCCCCTCAGCTCCAAAGGGTCCATCCTAACACAATTACAGACCTGGCATCTGCAAACCCTGCAGCAAAAGTGCCTTTGCTCAGTGCAAGCAAACAACCACCAAAGGGCAATGTGCAGTGTACACACATGAGAGATGGAGGGAGAAAGGAAATGAGAAATTTTGAGTCCTGGAGCTGTACTTGCTGCAAAACCACAAGATATGGGGAACAGTGCTCTGAGCACAGCAGCAGCTTCTCCAGTCCACTTCTACAAAGGACTGAGAGCAAACCCCACTGCTTGCTGCAGCCAGACAATACTTCTCTTCCTCACCTTCCCTTCTCACAGAATTCATTAATTAAGCTTCATGTGTGGCAAAAAACTAGTACCATAAAAAGAGACTAACTAATATGTTTGTGCTTATTTAAAGTACTTACCTAAGCAGAGCTTTGTCCTTGTTAAGATGCTGGAAGAAGGAAGGCTCACAGATAAGCTGGCTTTCCTGACAAACTTGCTTACAGGATTTTCCAGGTTCAGCAATTTTTACTTGAAGGGCACTTAATGGAGGCCACATCACTTGCCCATGACAAAAGTCCTGCAGTGACAGATCATATTGTATTATGATGCATCCAGTCCCTTGATAGCAATTTTCCTCACCAGTAAAATAAATAGTTATTATTACCCAAACCTCCCTTTCACAGCTTCTTTTGGTTGCATTGGTAGGTGGTTAGAGGTACTTTTTGACAAGGTTGTTTCAAAAAGATGATTTTGCTATTTGGACTGAAGTGCTCAGTTTAGTCTGTCCTTTTATAAATCAATATTTAAAATACTGGATGGAGGAGGAAATCCATATAGGTTCAGAATCCTAAAGTAACATATAGTATAACTGTAGTTTGGACTGGGCTCACAGCTAGTGCAGACAAAGTTTTACAAAGCCTTGTGAGGCTTCACCATTTGTTAAGGGCTTCAGCTTTTAACATCTCTTAGTTGAAAATTCTTCCCAAACACTGGGCAGAGCCCCCCATTTCTGGTCCACAGACTGGTGGGAAGCCTTTTCCACGTGATGCCACCTTGCAGCAAGTCTCAGAGTACATCATGTTGCACAGGTCCAAGCACACAGGGCTGTGTTTCAGTTTGCTGTGTTTAGTTTTTCCATCCAAAGCTACCTAAATTTGGCATCTTCATCCCAGACTATCTGGCCCCAAAACCCTAAATGCATAAGGCTAAAATAAAGAAGAGATGTTATGTAAAACAGAAGATGAAACTTCACCAGAGACTGTGTTTATGTTTAACTATAATAGTGATTTCAAGGTGAGACAGGCTTAACCCTGCTGTCAAATGGGATGTCCCCCTCCCTCTAGGTCTTCTTGCTCTTGGATTCATGTCCTCAGTCACTCCCTCTGCCAAGTTCTGGTGCTCTGCTGAGCCAAGGCAGTTTGCTAACCTAGTAAAGTCCTGCCAAAAACATTTTCTGCTGGGTTACCAAGTACTCCACTTGACCACACCTTTCAAAGTCAGCATGTCTGTTCCATCAGCCCAGTCTGCCTCATCCAACAGCTTCCAAGTTTGCAACAGGGAATCCCACAGCAACCTGGGCTGCAGTTGCCTGGCTGCTCCTTTGATGGCAGTGCTAATCCAAGCAGTCCCACCCTTTGGTTTCCACCCTATGCTGCTGCTTTGCAGAGCTGACACAACTGTTTGGGCAGCCACAGAGCAAATAGGATCAAGGGGTGAATTCAGCAGATAGCAGGGACATACCTAACAGCCATGGTGGGCTGGCAAGAAAGAGCAACTTGGAATAAAAGCTCTTTTTATCCAGCTGAGGGTGTCACTGCTGAATGTGAAACCACAGCTCATAGCAGTTTTCATACTTCAGACCCTGAAGATCTTCAGCCCAGCTGTTGGATAAAAAGATTCAAGGATTTCACTAAACCTTGCTTGTGAACACTGTACTTCCTCCTGATCCTGACTGAGCCAAAGCCCCCAAAGGAGAATTCCAGACAATTCCTTTAAATCTTACAGTTTCACTGTCCCAGAGGGTCACTTATGGGTGAATGTGCCTGGCCCCATCCTCTTCACATTTAAACAACCCCTGAAGACCACACTCTCGTGGTTAATGCACCCCACAACATCTGAGCCAGATGAATTCTACACATCTTTGTTCTTGTTCCAAGTTTGTGCTGCTTCCTCTGTTTTGCCTGCCTCCCATCACAAACTTCAAAATAAAGTGTCAACCTTTATTTTTGCTTCATCTGACGTTGCACAGTGCTAAGCCCATGCAGCTCATAAGGATGCCTGAGCACCCTGGGAGCTGTGAAACAATAATGGCTTTTGAGAGTCAAAGCTATGAACAAAATTTCAATGCGTTATCTATTTCTGAGAAGAACAGAGTTCAGGGCT
The DNA here is from genome assembly GCF_036169615.1 of Heliangelus exortis. Lineage (NCBI taxonomy): Eukaryota > Metazoa > Chordata > Aves > Apodiformes > Trochilidae > Heliangelus > Heliangelus exortis. Next base: position 6,964,503 of record NC_092427.1, read on the forward strand.
TAGTCCTTGGGGGAGGAACAGAGGGGAGAAACAGGTTTGCCCCACAGATGCTATCTCTGGATTACCTCTTTATCAGCCTTACACTGAGCTCCACTTTTTTTTTGTATTGACAAAAACTCATTCTAGCTCAGTATCACAAAATACCAGGTTGGAAGGCACCTCAAGGATATGCAGTCCTTGAGTTTAAATGAGTTTAATACATAAGTTTAAATGAGGTGGCTCAGCACCCTGTCAAGCTGAGTCTTAAAACTGATGAGTGTAGGGGAACCCACCCTTCCTTGGGAGATTATTCCAAAGTCTAATTACACTCATGGTGAAAAATTTTCTTCTGAGGTCCAGTCTGAATCTCCCCAGAAGTAACTTTACCCCTTGCAGAAGAATTTACCCCAGTAGAAGATTCAAAAGAAGCACATGTGTTTTTCCAGGTTATATCATCAATACAGTAGCAAAAAGCTTAAAGAGTTTATTGGCAGAAAACTGGAAATAACCAGGCTATGTTAACTACACTTCTGACCTAAGTTGTTTTATTCTTTGTAAATGTCTTTAATACCAACCACTTTCAGAAATACAGGTAGAGCAGCAAGTTCAGTGCTTTTGAAAGAAATCCTGGCAATTAAATGGGGTATCAGAGATACAGGCTGTGCTTATCTCTCTTCTGCAGCAGCCAGAACAAAAGGCAGAGCTGGCCACTGCAATAGATCTGGCCTTGGGCAGAAGTCCAAGCAAACAGTTTCTAGAAATCAGGATCCCATGGAAATCTCTGCAATGTATTACTCCAGCTCTGTATCTGCTGCTGCTCTCAACTTGCAATAATGCATAGGGAACAGAAGTCCTTTAAGTAACTGGTTTCCAAACCATTTAAAGTTTTATTGACTGAAACTAAATACTTGAAAAACCTGCCCAGAGGCTTTAGCCTAAGGGCAATTCTAACACAAAAGTATTTCTACACTTACATGACACTTCATGATCCAAGCATTTTTTTTTTTTTGGTGTAATTATTACACACTTAAAGAAGTCACATACACAAATCATTTTGCCTTTCTGCTTTGATATAACACCAAGGGCTGCACAGACACTACTTCTACTTGAACAGCAACAACACTGAGAAGCTTTAAAATGGAAAGGGACCTCCCTTTCCAACATAAAAGATTAATCCACAATAAAAGTTCATACCTGTTTCTCAATAAATGCATTCATCCTCTGAAGCATTCCCTCACATGTAAATTCATAGGGCAAATAAGGGTCAATCTGTGGAAACACAGTGTGTTAAGTTTAGCAGTTTTTTTGTTTAAATGAACTTTCTGGTGTGCCTTGTGCTAGCTGCTTGCATTCCAAATACTACATTGTAGATTAAGTGGCAACAATAAATGCAAATAAACTCATTAACAAATCACAATTTCATAAAACCATCACAAAAGCAAGCAGTTTCAGCTGCTTTTTGCTCCTTTGTAAAGGCAATTGAAGTTGCTCACTGAGTATCTTTAAGGAAACTCAGGGTATACTGCAAAGTAATAAATATAAAGGTAGCCTGAGACCCTATGGGATTCCAGAGTTCCTTTTTAATTAAGTTTCAGTTCTAAAGTGAAAAATAAAACATAATGACAAAACCAAACATGATGCCTTTGAAAATCTCTTCAAACTACCTCCCCCCCCCTCCTTTGAATTGTCCCTCCTTTGAAGTGTCCCTCACAATTTAAGTGCACAAATACTTCAGTGGCAGCTATGTCAAGGCTACAGAATCTTTCAGAAGAGTTCAGTGTGCATTTGGACAGCCACAACGTTCTAAGAATCCACAAGGAAGCTTCCTCACTGAATGCACAGAAAATAAAGATTGCTGTGCATTTACATACAAAATTGACATTTCTATATAAATTCACTCACACTTTTTTTTTTTTTTTTTTTCAGATAAAAACTTGACATATCCAGTGCTAAAACATGATAATCATATACCAGAGATATGTAACATTTTTCCCCAAATATCCTACCAAAAAGCAGCACTTTGCTTTAATTAGAGAAATGTCAGGAAGCACCGTACATGCAGTACACAATACATCCTCAAGCACTGATGACAAACTGAAGAGACATTTCTCACCTTTTGATTCAAAATTGATTTTACAGCCTTCTCAACTTCAGAAAGATCATTGATGTCTACAGTCCAAACATGGGGCTTCCCAATGTAAACTTCAGCATAGGGATGCTGTGATGTCAACTGATAAAAAGAAATTATAATGGTAAAAATGTGTCAAGATATCTTTCCCTCTCACACTTTTGATCAGAATTTTTGGGTGAAATGCGCCAGGATGATGCAAGAATTCAGCAAGAGTTTAACAGTTAGCATCATTCCTTCTGAGTTATCTTTCAGATTTTCCTTGTTAAAATTTAGAGAGTGAATTTAGTTGGAAAACTGAAAGTCAGAAAATAATGCAGATCACAAGGAATTTTGTGCATCTCTCATTTGAGCCATTGACCTCACAATGGATCATATCCCAGAAGACCTGATGCTTACTGAAATCACTTTTACAATGTGACCCTGCCTCCTCCTCCTCACAGCTCATTCAGGGAGCAGCCCAGCATTTTCACAGCCTATAATTGCTACCAGTCCTGGTTAGACCTGCATGGCTGGCTTCTAGAGTTGTCATCCTTGCTCTGTCTCACCTTCAGACAACATCCTCACCCTGTCTCTCCTTCAAATCTCAAACATCTCCAAGCTTCTGGGAGTAGTAGTGAATAAAGAATCACTTCTGTCACTTAGATGAATTCTGACTCACAGCTGACAGTAGAAGAGTGATTTGACCTCAGTAAGAACGAGACCTGGTATCAGAAAACAAATGCAAGCAGAAAACTAAGACAAGTTATATTAGTGATTACTAGCAGGATGGCACTAAAACTAATTTTTGTGACAGGAATCAGAGGAACATGCAAATTAACACATGGAGACAAAGCAAAAGCTGCAGAAAGAGGAAAGTGTTTCAGAACCGCCATGAATGAAAATTGCTTTTTAAATAAATACAAAAAACCCCCCCACAGGATAGATTATTCATAGACTATTTTTGTAATAGCTGCCTCTTTGTGCATGGTATAATGAAAAAATTATTCAGTGCAAAAGGTCTGAAGGAGGAAATGGTGTCTGTTGGAAAGAACCTCCTCTTGCAGTGGGCACATACACCTTACTCTCTTCCTCAAGCGAATGCAAATGATTAAAACAATTTTTTTGCCTTATGCATTTAGCTTGTGGACGAGAGCAGCCACATCATGAAGTCTTGCAGTTACATATGGGATCATCTAGAATAAATCTGTGTTCTGAGACCAGAGCTCCAGGGGACTGTGTGCAGACAGGGCAGTGTGGTGGTGGTGGTGGCTCAAGCCCTGGCTGGAGAACTGCAGCTGCTGGGCTGGTTCCTCAGGATGCTCCAGCACCCAGACAGCTTCCCCAGCTGCAGCCCCCATGGTATCACCACTGTGCTCCCATCAGCATACTTGATATTCCTCCCAAAAGTCCAGTGCTTCTGGAAGACTGATATATTATAACCTTTTCTCAAAAGTATTTCTACTATCACTACAACTTTATATACTTAAAATCTGGGTTACCAAGACTGAGTTCCCAAGGACTCATAATGGACTTCAGATGGCAGAAGCTACAGTCCTAGTGCTTTCAGCAACAACAGAAAACTTTGGGTTTTACACCTTTAAGAATATGAACAGAAAACAGTGTTTTAAGTTCCACAAAGCTTTAGGAATTATGTCCTAAACCACTCTTCATCATCTTAGACAGAGAGATGTCAACATTAAAGCCAGATCTGATCTGGAAGACAAACCACTAAACTTCTCAGCCTAGTATCTGTTTTAAGTATTTAAAGTAACTAGCAAAATATTTTTATTGCAACAGTTATTCCACTTCTGAATTCTAAAAAATATTAAGACTTTTGCTTCTACTGAAATGCTGTAATTAGCTGTGGCTTAATGTTTTAGATATTCAGGAGATATTCCCTCTGTCTATAACTAAAATCTATGAGAGTTTTTATATATGTAGATTTGGAAATAATTTCTAGTTCCAGTTTTTTTTTTTTTTTTTTCCTTCTTAAACACAGAAAATTAAAGAAACCATACCCACCAAGTACACATTTCAACTAGATAGATCATACAAATACTGCTACCAAAAACCTGCTTGTACATGATTCTTTTTCTTCTTTTTTTTCTGGCTCTTTGCTCCAAGAAAATAATATTCCAAGAAAAAACAACTACTAAACTTAAATGAAAATTTCCATGTTTTGTACAAAGTCTTCACTACAGGACCCCATTTTGGTTGGGGACTAGAAGACAAACAATTAACTTCCCCTCCCAAAATTCTACCTAGAATAAGAGAGACATAATAACTTGACAATGGTTACTTCACAAAAATACTAAAGAGACTCTGTCTTCAAAATCATGTATAGATAATCAGTTTGCAGAACTACACAAGCTTTCTTTGTCCTTTAACACTTGAAAACACAGAGAGAAGGATTTTGGGACTTTCTTAATCCCAAAGAACCAGCACGTGGATTATTGGCAATAGAATCTGAATGCAGTTGTGAAAATCAGTCAAAGAAAAGCTTACTCTTAGGGTAGTTCAGCAGAGCATGTGAATGCAGCAATATTCTTGATGAATGTTTGTTATATTATTTGGTAGTAAAGCAGTCAGTAGGGATTATTTTTCTGTGCAAAGCAGGTGCGCAGCATTTCTGTTAGTGCTGACACACACCAGTGGGACTTTAGTGCATGCCAAGCACTAAAATTCCTACTGAAGAGTTTGGTGGGTTGAAGATTATTTACTCAGCTTTAGCAGTTATGGTGTCTGGGCACAGAACAGCTGGAAATGAGGCAAACAATTGAGCAACCCACAGAAGAAAACCTGTGAAAGGTGCCAATCCCAAGGAGAAAGTTCAAACAGACCTTCTTCCCCTTACTGAGATCTCCTTTGTTAGCAATGCAAGTTGTGAGAAGGGACAAGTTTGAACTCATGCCCTGTGCCTGCTGAATGCATAACAAGCTGAAAGGCAATTACACTTCTGGAGCATAAAATCATAAGGGATTTATGGTCCTGGCTTAAAATGGGAAAGTGTCTTTTGCTTATCAACTAGCTGGCACTGCTCAACATGCAAGTTATACAGCCCAAGCATGAATGGGATTGGCAAATACAGCTGTGCAATATTCTCATCATCTAACTGTTACCAGAGAGTTCTTCTCCCTTCAGATAAGAATGTAAAGAACACAGAGAAATGCACCTATGAATAAGTCATAGTCACAGGCAAAAGTGGGAATGTCACTAATGGCTAGATGACTTTTAAATGCCTGCAAGTGGTACAGGCTGAATTTTACCTACACTGAAGAAGAAAAATCTTCCAAAATCAGTGCCAGGATAAGGGGTTAGTTTACTTAGCCTCATTTTTCTCTCACTCAGGTCTAAACACACTAGCTGTTTTGAAAGCCTGAGGTTTGGTTTTCCTCTTCTCCTGAAGAGTCAGTTCTCCAAATGTTTCCAGTGTTTAACCGCAAACACCATTGGGCTGTGACCATTAATATGTTAGCTCTACAGTGCCTTGAGTGGGACTTTTCTGGGAAAAAAAATAATCCCAAAACACACACAGCAACCCACAAACGCCACGTTTATGATTTATTTAAGCACCTATTTACTTCCTGTGCAGTACACAGTAATGTTTGTTTCTTAAAAAAAAAACAGTGTTCAAATTATACAACATGGATCAGATGACACAATCTGTTCCTGGGCAGAAAATTGGGTTTACAGTGAAGCTTCAGTTTAAGATCTATCTATAAGAAGTGGCAGAATATACATGTAGGCAAAACTAGAGGTAAAGCTTACCAATATGTTAATGAAAAACTTTGATTATCCTATAAAGACTGGTAAACCCCCCAATGGCTAAACAAAACTACAGTTACAAACTCTTTGCAATAAACTGTGAACACTTATGCAGTTTTTCTTATATTGTATTACTAAAAAGAAATCCACAATTGTTTTCAGTAAAGAAATTACCAAGTGATAAAGCTTACCTCTCGGAGTGTAGGTTTGCCTTTGAAAAATTCTGTGTTTTTACTACTTTTTGGTGGGTTAAATCTTAAATTTAGAAAAGCACATCCATTGGCAATAGCCTCTAAAGGAGCCGGCCCCTCGTACGGAAAGCCCAGACCAACAAACAGCTGAAAGACAGAAAAAAATTGATTATCTTAATGCTTGTTCTTCACAAAAACTGAAAGCTAAGAGCTAACTTAAAAGAAACAATAATGCATTCTATATGCACCAGCCTAAAATAAGTGTAATGTTAAGAAGAAAACTGAGAACTTCAGCAGCTCACCCCCTCCTACCCAAGCAGTAATGGAATGTCCTGTTAAACACATTTGACAATAATCTTCTGTAATGAGCTGAGGCAGTTTTCCATGGAGCTAAAGCAACAACGGACCCTTTCTGTTAATTTTTTGGGGAGAATTCATATGGTGGTTTGATTGGTGTTGAAATGAAACTGTTGAGGCTCTCTTGCAGGTATAGGTTGGACAGCAGCAACCTCAGGGAACAGCTACACTACTGTTTTCCCCCTCTCTCCGACCTCAGCTAACCTGCTGGGTTTGCCAGTAATTAATATGCTCGTGGCAAACTGATTAATTCTTCTAATTATAACGGTAGATGGCAGCAAACATCAGCTGTAGACACTGTGCCCAGGCAGCAAGGGCTCGCATAAGATTAGGAGGGTTCAACGCCTACAAGGTAGATTGAAGGAGGAAAAACACATCACAAAGCTATTCTTACATCAACCAGGATTACAGGTGCTCTGGAAAAGGCAGTGCTTCTCTCCAGTGTAAAAAAAAAAAATAATATTTTTTCAGAGCTGCTTGGCTTTTATTTGGATTTTGACCCCCTCCCTGGTCCAACATCAAGGAAAGATCCTGAATTAAATAGAGGATTCTTAATCTTTATTTGAATGTCTGTGTGCAATGGGAGAATCACAAGCTCTGATTTCTAACAGCAGTTCCTCAGCACTGCTGAATAACTTAACATATATATATATATATACACACACAGATACAGTTGGAGGTACTGCTCTGTTCAAGGAAATAAAGAACACTTTTCATAACTGCTAGGCTTATGTGTTCAGGACGTATGTAATTCAACAAGGTCAAACTATACTATCCTGCACTAAATTTTCTGCAACATAGAAGTGAATCCTAGTAAAAGGAGATTCAGAACTGATGTCTCTTCCTGGGAGCTGATCTTAAAACTGATGTATAAACCTGTAGTCAGTATTATCATGCACAGGCACTGAAGCATCAATCCTCTCCTACCCACGGCAACAACAGTATAAATTTGGAGTTTGCTCATTTTAAAAAGAAAGTTAACACTTCTCAGCAGAGTTGAGGACATACAATTTTCCCTTCATAGAGCTGTGAACACTGTTATAACATCAGTTTTCAGTCTTCAAATTTTAAAAAGCTGCCTACTTGCAGAAGGTTTCTCAGCTAACTTGCAGATCTACATCTTACAGGAAACTCTCCAGTGGCTGACAGAAAAAAAAAGATCTGGGAGACTATCTCCACTAGAGCTACATTACCTAAATAAGATGTATTACCTTTTGGTCTGGTAAAATACATACTAAATTTCATCTCAAAAGAGGCTTCATTTAAAGTAAGGTAATCTCTTGAAAATAATGAATTACAGACATGAAACCATTTCATGCAGTCTGCACACATAATGTTATTTATTTAAACTACCCCTTAGTTCAGGCAGAAAACCAGCTGAGAAGCTGCAATTAAAACCATCTCAAGAATCAATTCTCCTATGATCCTGTGTTTGTCTTTTATGCAGAGAATTCTGGTTTGTTTGCTTCGTTTTTCACTGTTTTAATAAAGTGCTGCTGTGCACTGCTGAACAGTTCTGTGTCTGACTGGTCTGATTATTTAGGAGAAAGCTCCATGGGGAAAGAAACATGGTTTTATGTTTTGACAGCACAGAGCACACTGTCAACACTTAATCTATAATAAATAGCTTACCACCTGTTTCACATCTATTTTCCAACCCTACCTCTGAGCAGCACCAACCCTTTGAAGAAAGCAAGGAGGATGTGTCTGATGGATGAACAGTGCACGTGTGTGCTGCCTGGTGGCCTGAGGTTTTATCCCTCCCCACAGCTGCCCCCAGCCCCCCCACCAGACCCTTCTTTCAATCCTCCAAAATTTTCTACAGCTTTCCATCACATCATCATCAGGTCCTGAAACTCCTCAACTGAATCTAAATCCTGCTCCCGAAAATTGCTCTTCACTAATGTTCCATGGTTAGAGAGCAAAAAAGCAAAACTGAGGAGTATCTTCATTACCCCAAGAAAGTCACATTCATTATGATTCAAAAAACCAAACACAGAAGAACACAAGGCATTTCTATAACTCATAGTTGTGTTTACTGGTTGATAATTTTCTCCTCTCCCCTTTCTAATATTACTGCATTTTATCTAATTAATTCTGTTGGGTTTGTAGATTTACCAACACTTTTGAATGCTTCCTTACTGAATTGAAATATTCTCTCCTGAACTACAGAAAGAGAAATGTAGCAAAAGCTATTGTTAACTGTCTTGATGTATTTTTCTCATGAATATAAAATACTTTCTGGAAAAGTCAATCTTTTTGTGACTGAAACAACTTCAGAATGGCATCACTAATTAAATGTCTCTTCAGTTGATTTTGTGAAGTGTGTGGAAGCAAAAAATATATTACCCCATAAAGGGCAATATGAAAAAAGAAAAAAGAAAAGTGTGATTTCCTTTTCCTGGTTATTCAACATTGCAATGGGATTTTTCCAGGGCGGCTTACTCCTACTTTCAGCAATCACCATTCAGAAATTGTAAATTCTACTCAGTACATAATTTGGATTCCCTCAAAAAGTCACAGTGACTCAAAGCAGAAATCTGCATCCGAAACTTTCTGGAAAGAAAGAAAACTTCTCAACAATTCAGCACTGGTTCTTCCTAGAGAGTCTGGTCCAGCTTCTCCAGCTGCCCACTTGGCAAGGAGCCATGGAAGTTGGCAGGAAGGCTGCCAGCTCTTCTACCCTATTTTCGCCTGCCGTGATGAATGGCTTTACATCTTCTCATTAGGAGCTGTTGACATGTTTCGTTTTTGTCATGCACTACACAGCTGAACCAGTCATGCTGAATCTCAAACAGCCCCCTCCTGCTTGGAAAATGCACTTATTCTGAAATGCTTTGCTTGGTAATACACAGCAGAATGAAATGGCAGCTGCATGCTTCTGAGAATAACTGTTTCCCATCCCAACTAGTGCAGAGAGACTGCACACATTTTGGGAAGGCAAAGCTCTGATCAGGAATCCTGACTGAGTTGTAACCTGTTGGTATTTTGCTGTCTAAAGGCAAAATGAAGCAGTGCAACATAAGCTGGCACTCCTGAGTACACTTAACTGAATCACTGAACTGTGATTTGTTAAATTATTATTTAACCCTGGCATTGGAAAACTAGATCATTCATTAGCTGACCAAACAAAAACTTGCTAAAATAATCCTGAAATCACAAACAGACCCTTGGGTCTGAAAACTTATGTGCAGAGAAGGAAAAATATGAAAGTTTCAGGAAGTTTAAATACAAAGTTTGTTGCTTGAGACAGCAAATAGCCAGCCCAGATGGCTGAAGTGAGCATTGTGAGGTTACCATCCCCGAGTTACAGCTCTGTCACACACATACTTCAGCACCCTGATTGTCTAGTGACAAAACCCCATAACTAAATTCATTATGGGGCTCTGGCCACGTTGCCTAGCAATTAAAGTGATTATGATTAAAAAGTGTCCTTTAACATCACTGGATGCATGTGCACACACATGAGGCTTCTCGGGGCACAATGCTCCCATTCAAGTCAGCTTGATTTTTGTGGAAAACCTGCACTTATTTCAGCAATTCAATGCATAATCCATTCAATACAAACACAACTGACCCACACAGGCAGCAGATGGCTAGTAGAGACAGGTAAAATATAAACTTATTAAGGGAGATTGCATCAAAAAGATAATGTGATAAAACCACTGGCTTCCTGATAGAGTTCTGAAACACACTGATGTGTTTCTCAGTGCCACCTACTAAGAAATGCAGCAAATTGTCAAAGAATTTTTTCCAATGCTAGGAAGACAAAAAAAACCCAAACCAATGCACAACAATAATATAGAAAATAACCAAAATCTTAAATGCCTGTAGGACTCTGAAAACAGTACACTGTAGATCCACCCTTTTCAGAAAAATATGATTTGTGAAAAATAAGCAACTTGCTGATCTTAGGAGTACTCCCCAGTCAGTAGGTCATATCTTCTATCTGATATTGCCATCACTGGTAAAAAAATGGGAGAAACTAGTCTGCTTCCTTCTTGTGTCACAAAACCCATATAAATAAAATGTACTGAGCTGGATATCATGCATGTATCAGCTTGAATATTTCCTAAACTGAATGTGTATTTACATTGCATCTTAGAGCACAGCAAATATAACCACTAACAACTAGATGAGATATCTACTTGATATAGAAAATTAAGCTTTTTAGTGTAATCCATGTAAAATAGCTGATAAAGAATTAGAGGAAGACATACTCCAACATAACTATTACTATGAACTGTATTTTTTAAAATATAAGGACTTGAGTAATTCTGTAGGAAGTACATTAGCTTATTTTACTATTTCAGTGAATAGAACATTTTTTTTTTTAGAAAGAAGTCACTGTTTGTGCTTGGGGTGATTACAATGTCAATATTCTTCCCACATTAGCACTATGATTAACACAGTAATTTCACACTCCACACAGGCAAAAACTGTGTAATCTCAGTATTATCTATGACCAAAGTAAATGTTGACTTTTTAATCTGCAACATTATGTGTATCTGTACACATCAAGTATGTACACAGTGGTTGCCTTTAAAAGTCATAATTTGCCAAAAGCTGTCACACAGAGATGTCAAATTACCATAATTTCCCCAAATATTTCAAAAAAAGAGATCTCTGCAGTCGTGTGGGTAGACTAGGAGGTGCTTGCTTTTTTCTTTTCTTTCAGTCAGATTCTTCTTTAGAAGTGCACAGCAAGAAACTATCAACAATGGGGAGTAAGTGGTGCAGTTCCACACATTTTGCTGATTTTAAACATACAAACCAGTTATTTCACCAACTGACAGTTAAACATCCTATTTAAACGTAAGCTACTGAAGTGCTTTAAAACTGTAAAATGCCACAAAGATTACAGGAATGGCACAGGACACCCCACAAAACATTCTAACTATGGGGACAAAAGTTAATTTATTTCTATGTATATATTGTCCCATATCTTGAGTTCCCTTGAGTATGAGGCCACAGGCAAAGCACACCACAAAAAGCTCACTCTTATGCTGAATCTCTGCAGAACTGAAGCAGAGGAAGGAGCTGAATGGCAAATTAAGTGCTTGCCTTTCTTCTTTTCTGCCCTGGAGAGTAAGGTCACTCTAGGTTAAAGTCATTGGTAGGGCAGAGCAAGCATGCCTGTTGTACATACAGCCTTCAGATGTTACCTGACTTTCACATCAAGGATGTAAAACAAAGCACATCCTCAGCTGATAATCTCCTTGAGCTGAATATCACATGTAAGGATTGAAAAATGCACTTATCCATGTTTCTTCAGCTGGTTATTAAGTGTGTCTCTGACTGTAGGTTGTCGTCCCAATTTTCTAATAATAGCTCTCAATCCACAAAATACAGACACAATGAAAAATGTATTCTAAGCACATAGAAAGCAACGTGAAGTCTTTTACATTCATTTTTCCAATGCTTTTACATCAGCAGCTCACTCGTAGCAGGTCAAATGCATGCATTTTGGCTACTGTTTATCTGTAGCTATTTTTGCCACTATTCCCTCTTGACAAACTTACTTTGGTTTCTCTCAGTAGAAACTGCAAATCCCTCCCACTGAGTATACCATGATTTTTTACATAGCCAGGAATGTACATAGTGCTTGAGCCGTGAACAGTTCCATGGACTTCCATATAGGTATGGATGATGTCCAGATAAGCCTTCTTATCCTGTAACAGCAACAATGAAATATTTTCAGTCTTTACACATTTTGAGCAGTACTGCTCAGTCAGAGCTCGTTTTTATCTCCTGTACCACAAAACCCAGAAAGAGAAAACATTCACTCATTCTTACGTGATTTCTATAGCATTTGATCTTTCATTACATTTTTGGTTTTGTTTTCTACTAAGCTGGAAGAAAACTGCTTTTTAAATTCATAATCAATACCAAGGTTCTATTAATTTCTAGTTGGAAAAAAAAACAGGTCACAACCGGATAGCTGTTACTGCAGCATACCGAACCAGTGCTTGGCATAAAAATGCTAAAAAAATATTTTTGAAATATCAGACATTCACTCTGGTTTTGTCAGAGATGCAAAATAATTACTGTTTGTCTTCTTTGTGAAGAAAAGGGTAAACCTCACTTTAGTAACATCCACTCTTGTCAACCGAATTCACATTTTATCTAAATACCTATGATCTGAGTCCTGTGATATTCTACTTACCTGAAGTTTGAAAGGCATTTGGGTAATAGCTTTAGTGTTGGATTAAAAATCACCCCAAAACAGTACACACCATCCTAGTTTGCAAACAGGAATTACTTCATTTTCAATGCCATATTTTTTTTAGTTTTAAAGACTATTAGCATTTCAAAAGCAACTGATTACCTGTAGACTCCATTTACAACCAGTATGCAGCACAGATCACAGAGATTTTCCCTAAACAGTTGCACAGTGTCTTAGTAATAGCTCCAAAATCAGGCAACAAGTTTCTGTATGTCTTGGCAGTAAGAAAGCTTTTAAGGATCTACTTTCACCCACTACTTTTGTCATGTAAATTCTGTACACTGTTCCTCCACAGCCCTGTGTGAAAGCTGGCTGGAGTGATTTTACTGAAGTTCATTCAAAGGGCAAGCAGACTTGTGAAAATCCTGTCCTCTCAAATATCAGAGGAGCAATGAAGTATCAGGCCTAGGTGAATGAGCACTTAAACTTCAAAACATTTCTTTGCTAATACTATTGTTGGTATACATTCGAGTATATAAGGTATTTTATGTCAGGTAACAACTGGCTTTTACCTTTAGCTTGATCTACTTGCGATACTTGTGAGATGAAATAGACTGCCTGCCTCATTATTAAATCACCCAACCAACAACTCAAAGCACAATCCCCAAAACAGTCACTTCTTTATTCCCTTTGAGTCAAAAGCAACTGCTTTCATAATCATCTGTAAAGTACTATTAAAAAAACCACTCACACCTCTCATCTTACACAGATCTAACATTTGTCTCCTTCTGCATTCAAGTAGTCCTGAATTTCCCCATTCCTTGTAGAAAAGTGTTTAGATCATAAAAATATATATTTGTAATGAGCTACTTCACAAAAATAGTCAAGACACAGAATTAAATTCTAAGCATTAAAAATACTGAATTAAAAAATGAAAGCATCAAATGTGGCATTTATAAATAGAAAGACTACAAAAGTAAATAAATCAAGAAATGCGATTTGCAAACAAAATACCAACATTCCTTCAATCTACTTCCTGAGTTTGCTTGCTTGGGTGGGGATATAAGTATTCTTTTATATTGAAATGATTTAGCAGTAAACTCCAGATTTTTATTTTCTCCAAAATTAATTAGAACAGAAAGAACCTGGGTTGCTGACTAGTAATGCAAAATCAAAATTTTCTGCAGAGTTTGCATCAGACTGTGCTCTTCACCCATGTCTCCTCTCCACTCTCCATACTCAAGTATCAACTTTGAGCAAGAAAGATAACTACATTAAAAAAAAAAAAAGAAAAAAAAAAAAAAGAAAATAAAAAGAAAAAAAAAGAAAGAAAGAAAAAAAAAAGGCTAATTATTACTCCTCGGAATGAAAACAGAAGAGTAACAGTGCAAACCAGCCATATGAACCTTTTCTATAACCATTTTTCAGCAGGCAAAGTAAACATGCCATTCAGGAAAGTACTTTTTGTTGATCACTGCCTGCAGAACTGTTATTACTGTTCATCAATTTTTACCACCTACTTTTAAACGCATCACAATAAGGCCTTTCTCACCACAGAAATTAAATGACAACTGCCTGATAAGTTCCTAAGACAATGTTGACAAGAAGACAGTCTGAAGGGCTGAAATTGAAGTTTGGTGGGTGAAAACTAAGTATAAAAGCAGCAAATATGAGGTTGAAGCACAATGCATTAGGAACTATGCATTTTTAGAGTATTTTGGAATCTTTTACATTTCTTGATGTGGCAGATGGTCATTAACAACTCTGCAGTTTGTCAGTCTCAGGCTATCAAAGTATTTTGAAATTTTAGACCATTCAGGTACCTTCACAGAAGACCAGAAATTTAGTTCTGAAAGAAACTAAGCACCATATATGCAGAACTACAAGACACCTAAGTTACAGAAAACTTTGATTCAGAATATTAACTTGTTTATGAGTTGGAAGTTCAAGCTGCAAAATTTATGTAAAACAGCTCATATACACAATCTCACTTTCTTGCATTGTATAAAGCATGAGAAATATAATGCAGAAAAAACAGGTACTGGGAGAGATCTTTGTGTATGTTCCTAAATGCAAACAGTTAAATGTGCATGTGCATTTATATACACATAGCATGTATGTGTATATACATTTAGTAACGTAATAACATATATTATGTTATTTATTTGCATGTATATATTTGTAAAAAAGAATCAATAAAACATGCCAGTAAAGTTTTGTTTTCTTCAAGGTTTGCCAGAAATCCTTCCACACTTCCCTCTTCTCCTCCTTGTCTGTCATTCACAGTTCTTCAACCATGATTCTCCTCCACTTTTTTTCTGCAGTGAGGTTTTTGAAAAATTTTACTATTTCATGGTCATGTAACATGTGCTAAAGCCTAACCAGGAACTTCCTGTTCTTTAAATGAAAAATTCCAGAACTCCCAATGAGTCACATACTTGTGCACTGTGACGACTAAAGCAGCAAAGGGAAGAGGGTAAAGTAAAAATAGGAAGTGAGAAAAAAGGAAGAAAAGGTTGTGATGGTTTTATGATAATAAAATACTAGTAGATGATTGCGTGAATCGGTATAGTAAAACCTTACTAACTCATTTTGCAGTTGCAGAGTTCTGCTAAAAGAGAAGCTAGGCACTGACCTGTCTGAAACATAAATATTTTTTGTAAAAGAAATTAAATATTTGAACGGAAAATATAGTAAACGAAATTATATTTTTTATAATAAATGTTTAAGAATGATCCTTCAAAAGTGTATATACATTTATACTTATTTACTGCACTTCTAGTTGTTAATTTCCTTTGATCCATTCTTTCAGAAACAAGCAGTGAATTTCAGAAATTCTACTGTGTGGTATAAAGCAGGGCAGTGCTCCTGCTGCCTGGTGACAGCAACCAGGGTGACTTTTGATCAACACACAGTCCTGCTGCAAATCTGAAGAAAGACCAAAGGGGAAAACCAAGAGACAAGTTTGTGAGTCCACTGATCATGTGGAAGATAAAAGGTGAGGAGGATCTTTTCTCCCTTCCTTTATCTTAAAAAATAAAGTGAAATGTTCAGCCAAAGTCTGTTCTTATATATGAAGAACAAAACCCAGTCCATAGGAAAGGAAAGGCAGTGCTGCCAACAGCAAGACACTGATCTCTGCTTGAAACACAAATATTCTTAGAAGGATGATTTTTCTCTCTGACTTTTCCCTGATTTCTTCCTCCCACATAATGCAACAGGGCATAAGACTGGGAAACTACATCTGTCACATGGAACTATAAAGAAGAGTGAGTAAGAACAGCCTTGGTTATGTACTTTCCCATTAAGAACATGTTAAACGTAACAATTTCCCACTTCTGCTTCTTCAAAACCTATTATGCAGACAGAGTACATTTTAAGAATGCCCTTCTTGCCAACTGTTATTAGTAATAACTCACACATTATTTTGTCTTTAAATGTATAAGTATCTTAAATATTTTAATATTTTAAAATATCCTTAAATAAATATATTTAAATATTTATAAATATGCTATAATAAAATCTAACAAATCAATCCTTATCTGTTAGGCATTGATGGGTATTTACTGATACAAGCAAAATGCTGGCTTCTCTCACAGCATCCCACAAAAAAAGAAATAGCAAACAGCATAACTTGAATCTTGTCTCTTCTTTCTGGGATTAAGGGTAGAAGTATTGGAATAACATGAGAAGAACTTGCAGGAAGAAGAAAAGACTTATGCCAAAACAGGGCCCAAGATGACACGACAGGCTTCAAACATTCCCTTTTAACTAAAATGTTCTTGTAATTAAAGCCAATTTTGATAATGGAGAGCATTATGGGTTTCACTCACATTTTGTTCATTCCTTATTTTTCAATTAGGCTGAGACAGGACTCTCTTTACCCTTAGTACTGTTAAAAATCCCAAACAAAAACCCAAGCCTTACAATAAACACATCCAAACCTCGACAAATGTTGCCGTTGACAGCTTGCCTCTAAGGATAACCTTCAGAAATGTAGCAAAATTCTTTAAAGCCTTCTATTTGTAATCCCTAACTCACTTAAGACTGATATAGTTATCAGAGGTAAGTATGCAAGATGTTACAGTCTCTGCAGCTTATATCCTTCCTGACCTCCAGCAAGATGTCCCCAGACTTGTGCACTGTAACATGGGATGACTGTCACTGGTTTCAGGCTGTGGGCTGATTATTTTTTTCTGTATGCAGCAGACATGACATAAGTTATCACTGTATTCCTCCCTCCATTATTTGTCATATTCATATCAGAGTTTTGCCCCACTGAATGATGTGGGAAGACAGAATGTTGTCTGTAAACAATTCACAGTTCTCTTTAGCTACAATAACCCAGTTAGTTTATATAGTTTCAGTGGGCAGTCTAAGCTAGCCTCAGAAACTCTGCTTGGCTACGCAACAGAACTGGGAATATGGTGATTTCTAGAAAAAAAAAAAAAATACAAGTAGTATTTGGCGTCTTTTTTTGTTTTTAATTTGCCTTGCAAGATGTGGAAAAGAACCCATGACACCATGACCTTATAAAATCATGATGGCAGGTAGCTATTCCAGTCCCACCCAAAGGTAGAAGAGTCTTCTGTGTGCCTCAGTTCCATTTTAACCTTCTTGGTTTAAAATGAAACAATTTATTTGCAGCTTATGTTCCCCCAAACACCTCAATCTGGGCACCAAAATGCTCTCCCTTTCCTACTGTGATTCTGTAACAACTAATCAGACCCAACAGTGAGCCATGTATTCTTTGGAGATTATACTTTTTGTTAATTAGAACTGTTCAATATAAAGAAAAGTAGCAGGATAAACAGATTAATTGAACTCAGTACAAGTACAAGCCATGGTGGGTGGCAGATGAAAAGAGCACTGAACAGAGAAAAAAAAAGGAAACATGAAATAAGCAGATTACACAGACATAACATTAGTTCAAGATTTTTGTTGATCACAAGAACTGGATTTTATCACTCCAGATAAATCATCCACATTGTCACCAATTCAAAACCTATCTGCAGTGATTATGCTTTATGTACCAGTGCATGTGGGCATGACTGCAGTTACAGTCTGCTAGTCAAAGTTTTAATGGGCTTGATGTTACAAGCATATAGTGAGCATTTTAATCTGGCCAGGTATCAAGTCATACATCTTGGAAGAAACAGGACAGGCAATGCTTATAGCAATGGAGCAGTGACTTGAAAAGCAGCAGTTCTAAAAAAATGATACAAGGGTCTTGGATGAGAATTCATCTTAACACAGGGTCCTAATGGGAAAGAGAGGATATGTGTAATAGTGCATATACTCTTTCCTTTTCATTTGGTGCTGGTATGGCCCATGTGCCCTCTGCTAACATTCACATTTCAAGAGAAACCTGAACAATCTTGAGAAGGTTCAGAGAAAACAGAAATGTGAGAAGAGCTAAGGATTAGAAAGCACAAAACTCTTGGTGGTTCAGCATATACAGGTTTTTCAGGAGGCAACCACAGGCTAACTTCAACCTCAGCCAATATATCCCTACAGGGAAATAGAACAGAAACACCATCAGTCCAATAGACAAAGTCTGCTACTGCTACAAAGTCTGGAAACTACCATTTGGAAATCTGTACCAGAAATAATAAAAAGTCTTAAGGGAGAAGGCAACTACCTGAGGATTTACCATAGAAGTAGTAAAGTTTCCATTGTGTGCTATTTAAAAAACAAGATAGAATGTTCTTTTAAAAAAAAAACATGGTTTTGTCTTAATCAGCCCATAAATATCCTGTGTGTCATACAGAATCTCAGATTAGGCAATCAGAAATCTCCCCTCTGGGCATATAAACTATTAATGCATATTTCTGAAATCATGCAGAGTGAATAAACCAGAAGATATATATGTCAGTGAAAAAAAGCCCTGGTGACTAAGCAACTATCTTGTTTCTTAAATCCAACTATAATTCAACAGGTTGTTCTGTTGATACGCACTACAAATCAGGTCAGAAACTATAGATTACATGCAACTGCTCCTGCAAGACTGATAAAGATAGCAGGAATGAAAGGATCCCAGCTGTTCTCCAAAATCCTGCAGGTAGGGGCATACTAAGTCTTTCTATACCATGAGCCAGATAAAGTAAATGTCACAGTATTTACAGTGATGAAAGCAAAATATCCATTTAAGGCACAGATTACATAGTTCCGTGCAGTAAATTCAATCATCATGACTGAAAATGCAGAGTGCAAATGTACTGAAACGTATGTATTTTTCTCAGCACAACGGCAAAGAAGCATTGAGCTCTTTCTGTTACCATAAACACTGCCAACATTCTCCCATTTCTCCTGAGTTTTTGTTTTGTGTTGTCTCAGAGACTATTTTTCAAGACCATTGTACTCTGTGCAATCACAGTTACCGTTGTTTCTGTGGTCAGAAAACTGCACAAGACAGATATTCTGATGCCACTGAAAAGGAAAGAAAATGCGAGTCACATCGTTTGGTCCTGTGCATGGCACAGCATGAACCAAATGCTTCCCTTTTCAGTTGTCAAGAGGCTGAAAATAAAGTCTTTTTAGGGAGGGAGGCGCAGAGAGTATATGGTCACACAGAACTAGAGGTAATTTGGAAGAAACACATTTAATAGTAAGCAATGGCTTTTCTTTGAAAACGATATGAGACACATGCTCCCAGGTGTGGTAGCCCAGGAGGAGCTACAGAAAAGGAGTGGACAAAAAGGAGAGACCACCATGAGTTTAACAAATATATTAACTTGGTGAAAATATGACCAAACCTTGGTGTTGTTATTCTGCAGCTCCCGTCTACAGATGAGACACTATGCGGTAATAGCATTATTTAAATAACAAAACTCTGGTATTAATACAGGGAGATAAAAACACTTCTAGGGTCTTTAGTGAAACAATTTCTAGTTCTAAATGCAGAACACTTTTTTAGCTGTAGATACAAGAAAAAATAATTGAAAGACACATTAGCTTATGACTGACTGAAGTTCACAAAGCCTGTGACACCTTCAATTTCCCGTTAATTTTAAAAGCTTCTGCATTTTCTAAAATCATTGTGATATCAAGACTATAAAAAGTTTATTAAAAGGTGTGAACAACGATCTAGAGAGAAGCTTCCTCATCAGAAAAAAAACGTTAAATTTAATTATTTAAATCTGTTTATTTTCAAAAAAGAATTCATTAAATTTAAAGATAAGGGATAATTTTAAGTTTAAAATTATGCTTTATGATATTGGTCAAAACAAATTTGCTCAGGTATATGATTACAGTACACTCACCTTCCAGAAATTATCTACTTTGCCATAAACAAGAGATTGATTCTGCCTTTTGATGTCATTAATATGTTTAATGTCACTGGAATTCAGGTGCTGCTCTACCACAAATCCAAGGAAGCTGTTATCCGGAGTGTGAGCTGTAAGAAACAGAGCATCAATGTTACATAAGTATGGACACACCATTTATCAGATCAATTCCTTCAGGTTCACACTGAAACACACTTGCTTGCTTCATTATTGAGAACAGTCCTTATTAATTTTAAGTCCTGCTGCACATGTCTACTGAAGTAAGCAGTTATTTTCTAGCTCGTTTCTGGCAATGGTATTTCAGTAGCTGGATGGAGGCCAACAGTAATGATTTTCTGTTTGCTAAGGTTTATGTTATTATTAGAGATAAGAAAACCAGAAGAAATCCAGCTTGAAAATCTTAGAGATGCAATACAAATGATTTGGAAAAACCCTGGATTTATGCCTGTTAACAAAGCTGTATGTTGGTTAACGTCATGAATACATTTTAGTAAATCTCTTGGGTTCTCCTCCTATCTTGGAAATGCTAACACAAAACATCCAACTCACTGTATGTTATGTATCCATGCTAATTAGTAGCCTACAAAGTCACAGTATGCTGATCAGAACATGAATTTCACTGCCTAATTCTTTCAGATGTATCGTAAAATATTTAGCGTTGACAACTGAAGTTAGCAAAATTGTTGTACTAATCCAGTGCCCAGACAAATAAAGTACATGCAAAGGATTAATAATTTGCTTTTAGTTTTCTGTATTGTCTTTCAGCCTCTTTTAGTCTTTTTTTTTCCCAGCAGTGACATCCAGCAATACTAGCCACAATTCTCCTTCTAGAAAGACACAGACCTACAGGATCATTAAAACTATCTTCTTACTAAGCACACTTTGCAAAATTAAAAAAGCCCAAGATAAAAGAAAAAAATAAAAAAATCTCAAACCCCAAGACAAAGCCCCAGGCACTTACGATACACACAATGCTAAACCTATGGTCAGAGTTTTAAAAAAAACTTAAATAAATTCTACTGCCATTATGAGGTTTTTCTTTTTGATTCCTGAAAATCAGCCAAGTGGGTAATGCAGTAGAACAGAGAAATCATACACAGTGTACAATTCCCTCTGCCATTATATTTAGTCTTTCAAATGACAATTACTCTTTTTCATAGAAAAATGCCTCAGCAACAGCTAAGCAGTCACTTAGGCCCAAGGACATTTTACAGCTTACCACAGCAAATAACATGCTGCAAGTATGACTGAAAAGGGGCATTTTTCCATCCTTTCAGATTTTTGGATGAGGGATTGCATTCAAAGGAAAGGCAAGACAGTACACACTCAAAAGTGTTAAAGTTAGCACTTAGATCTGGTGTAGTTCAGTGCCTCAGACATCACTGACAGGAAGCACTCAGATGGATTTCTAGGCAAGATCATGCAGTCCTAAAAGCATCATTGCTGTTTCTTTGCATAAAAGAATTTAAAAACATAAAGGGGGGCAAACCCCTCATGCTTCTGTAAAGCTCAGAAAACAGTCAAGCATTTGGTAAAGTCACAGGTTTGAATTTAGCTTGCTGGTTGCTGAGTAATGGTTTTCTGCCCTTATAATCAGAGTTCTCAAAATATATTAGGATCTGGGGATGTTGGGAAGATGTCCAGGGTTCCAATCTGTCATAAAATCTTCACTGATGCTTAACATACACTTTTAATCACAACCCCATAACCACAGTGCTATCCCTGCAGCAGAGAACCAAAACTTTAAATATTGCAGCACAATTCTTCTGCATCTAGTACTAAAAGAAGCAACCCCCTTAAATAATGTACAGCACTGCAGTTACTCATGCTTCAGAATGAGTTTGCTTGTGAACTCTTTACCACTTTTCCTGCAAAGGAAAACCAGCAGTCACTTTGAGTCATAAAAATTGGAAATAGTTACTTATTGGAATTCCAATACACTCCTGAAGCTCTTCTGAAACTTCATTATGAAGTTATTTCTCTGAAGAAAAGACTATAAGAGTACTCTATACTGCCACAACAGAGATGTTCTCTGTAGAGAAGATTCAGTTTGTTCCAGGCTTCATCAAGTGGGATTGAGGAGTGCACACACAGCTGCACCACAAGCATTCATGCAATTATTTTCTTCAAGTGTGTCATCACCCCTGGCGCTATCATGAGCAGGACCTCACACACCAATTTTCTTACAGTTGGACTACTTAAATGCAGCACGAGCTTTCAACTCCTTTTTCATTTAGAACAGAAACCAATAAATATTAGCAGATCATGGGGATACAGAACAAGCTCTGCTTACTAATCTCCAGACACAGACTCTGCAACTACTTCCAAGTCACATTTCCCCACCATGCGTTTTGTTACTTGCTTCAAAACAACTGTGAATGCAGTCTTTTATGTTTTGAACAACCTTCACTTATATTTCTCTGGAAAAACTGGCACAGCAAATGTTGACAGACAAAATATGCCTCTCCCAAGAATTTTACAGGGCAACCGAAATCAAAAGCGTGTCACCCATAGAGCAGCATGTACACTTCTGCTATGAAAAGCAGAGAAGTTTGAAAGAGTTGACTATAAATTCTGATGAGAGGGAACAGTGCCTGCCCTGGCCTTAGTCTCAGACAGGGACCACTACCAAACTTTAGAGGTCTGGGAGGTCACCATCAAGTTTTTCTTCCCAGATCCAGGCTGAGAAGTTGCTGCCTACAACAGCATGCACTTTCTTCTTTCCTAAGCCTCACTTACCCTCAATCCATCTGGCAGTGATGAAACTTTCTGCACCTTTCAGTGATAACAAACCCGAACCACTAAACAACATGTAGCAGAGAAAGATTCATTGATTCTAGAACCTAGTGCCATAAAGTCAAAATCAAGGGCTGGAGCAGATCATTGTAACCATTTAATCTGCTCAAGTTTCTGCAGAGTTGTTTCTATTTTTTTTTTTTTTTTTTTTTTTTTTCCCCTGTTCTGTTTCATTTTTAGGTTGGTTTGGGTTTTTATAGAGCATTTGACGATTCTTCAAAGATCTATAGTAATGCTGAAGCATACTGCTTGTTTTTCAATAGCTTTGTACTCTGCTGGCAAAATCATATGAATTGGTTCCCCTCAGGATGAATGCTCACAACATGAACACAAGCTAGGTGAAAATTTTGAGAAATGCACAAAAAGTAGAGACAAATATAATTTTTGCTGACTGCCACTTAATTAATCTTGAATAGAAAAGAACAGCAAAGGAATTGTGCTGCTGAGCTGTTGAGCAAAAAAAGAAGAAATACAACAGTCACAAATTTAATTTTAACACGATGAAAAGTGAGAGTGTCCTTCATAAAAATGCAATCTAGCAAGTTCCTCAAAAACTTATGGCTCCATGGCAGGATTTGAGAAGCAACACAAACAAAACAAAACTCACTGACATTGGAAGGAAAAGACAGTCACCCCTTTTCCACAGTTTCTCTGAGAATACAGTTCCCTACCATAATTTATATTAAGTTGATATAATTATTTTCTGATCTTTGGATGATAGCATGACAGAGGTTTTGCATAACCTACAGACCCTGACATGATTCTGCCCATTTAGCAGCTGTATTTTATTAAGCCATGAACTCGTTTTTTACAATAACAAACATTTTTCTCAGTGGCAGCATTCATTTTTTAAAACTCTGGATTATTTATAAACACAGGGATACTCACGGAACATTGTATAAAACTGCTGTGGATTAAGGTTCCACTTTCCCCATGGTGTCTTGTGGCCTTTAGACTGGGCATAATGGGCATGGTTAAACTCTGGTTCAGTTCCAAAGGAATCCAAAACTCTTAGCATACACCTAAAAGAAAAAACAAATAATGTAGGTACATATGCATATGTGTATATATAAGCTTATGTATATATATATATACACATAGTTATGATAATTAAGATGTGTTTTGTTTTTGTTTGCAACTGTAGATGATTTGCAAACTAAAGGTACATTTTAATTTCAAACATTTCTGTTTATCTGATATTCATAAAGACATTGTGATCAGCAAATTCCAGGATGTATCAGGCATTCAACTAGTAACCCTGGAGCTTATTTTGGGTTTCTTTGTTCCTCCAGAATGAAGTTATGCTTTAACATCCAAGTGGAGCTTATGGGAATGCTGCTGTGGTCACTTACATTCCTGGGGCTCTGAAGTAGAATGTAGGCAGAAGAGGAGAGGATTCTTCCTCTATTTTCTGAAGTTCTCATCCATTACTACAAATCAATGTTACAGCCAAGGGCCACATGCCAAGAAGATCAGAGCAGAGAAGGACTTTGTCTTTGGACAATTGTATTTAATCTCCATGTTCTGACTTTTGGGCCAATTAGATCTACTGGAGTAGCACTGGATAGTTTAATTTGCTGAACACTTACAGTCAGACAGACCATTTATTTGTTTATGAAACATTCTGTCACAGACTCTAAAGAAACAATAAAAAAATAAAATGTCCACAACTGAGAGAAATCTTGGCACTGGATTACAGAGTCTGAGATAACAGAAATGCTCAGTCTTTTATTTAAACTCCCCTTAATTCCTTGAAATAATGATAAGAAAGTATTTCATTTAGGAGTGGCTCCTTGCAAAAAAGGGTTCATGGTATATCAAAGGCAGAAAAAGTCTAAGCATGAAGAAGAGGGCACACATTCTAGTTGACAGATTTTATGTTTCCAACCTGCACCCTATCATACCTTTAATATGGCTTGGACAGGACCTTTATGGCCACCCTATTGACCACTGGCTCCACTGCAAACTAATTGGATTATATGGCTCTAAAACTTCTGATCCAACCGTTTTTCAGCCCTCCACAAACAACATTTTCAGAAAAGACATCTACAGAATGTGTTACTACATGTGCCACTGTGATAAGAAGGCATGAACTCTTTACCACCTGGCTTATATGTGCTAAGGGACAGACACAACCTCACGGGTGGCAGAGACAGGACAAAAGCTACAGAAGTTACTATTAAAAATGGCTGAAATTCCCAGTCTTCAATAATTCCCATGCTCCAAGCCCATCTTCACTATTTGTAGTAAAACAACAGGATTTCTGGCCTTAAAATATGTAAGAATTTAGCTCCAAGAAGGCGAAAAAACTTAACCCCAAATATTTGTCAGTTTTAAAAGATGAAAGAGTTTAGTCCCAAAAATATATTTATGTATTTCTTATCTGTTACAGTTTTTTCTTAAGTATCCATCAAATTGGGAAACGGAAAATAAAAGCAGCAACTTTTAAACTTTCATGTGAAATGCCACCTTTGTATTTGAAAGTACAAACAGAGCAAATTTACTTTTTTTTTTTTTTAATCTTCACAGAGATCTTTTTGCTTTTGAAAGCAAAAAGAAAGTCAAAATATACAACACATTATGATTCACCAAACAAAGAAGCTGACAGATCAGTTTCTGTGCAGTGTTTTATGTCAACTGTTCTCAATGAAAATATTTTACAACAGTGGCAATTATCTTTGCATCATACAAAACACTCCAGCAGGACCAAAACAACTTCTGCAAGGATGAATCATTCAGTAATAAAAGCCCTCTTAATTCCTGGCAGGTCTTATAACAAAATTCTTATCACATATACAGCTTTAGGCCAGCTGCTTGAGTACAGGGCAATGCAAAATAGGTGAAAGCTACTGAAAAACTGGAACATTTTTGGAATTTGTCAAATTACATGTTTAAGAAGCACTAAATTGCATCCTATCATCTCAAAGTACTTTGTTTCATCTCTTTTCTCTCTCCTGAGAGATAAAGTGTGTAGCACTGAGTATTCATAGGGACAGGTGTAACTATGTCCAGTCTCTGAAGCAGGACAGGAAATGGGATGGAAGAGAAAATATGCTAAACCAGGAAGCAGGGAAAACAAAATATATTTCTATGATCCATAAGGAAGTCAGAACGACAAAAGAAAAAGAACACAGCAGAAAGTACAAGTGTGTGCAGAAATGGTATGAGATATAAAAGGTTCAAGCAGTGAACCTAAGCCCTAAAACAGAGCAGAAAAGAACTGGTAAAGATTTAAAATTCAGAACTGAATGTAGTGAATGCCCAGTCACTGAGCTGATATTTTAACATACATAGGAGTGCCTCAATTATCTGACCAAGTACTATTCTCCATTCCATTAAATCAGTGCTTTAAATGTCTTTCAGCCGAACTACTTTTAAACAAAATTCTGATTTTACACATAACATCTCAGCATTTCTAAAGTGAAATAATTTATTCAAAAAATAGCAAAAGGTGTTTTTTTAAAGCAGGGATGTATTTTGAATTTTTTAAAAATCTTTAATTTAGTGTGATTTTAACTTTAGGTTTTCGTTCAGTTGCCCCTTCCTTCCTGAAGTGTCACCTAACTTTAGCAGGTAGCTGCAGAGAATTAGAGCATGCCTTGAAATTGGTGTCAGACTACCCAAAATATTAAAATGAGGATTTTTGGGTAGCAAACTGCTTATAGAAACACCTATAATTAAAGCCTTCTCTTAAGATAATAGAAGTGACAGTTTTTGGGCTTACACAAAAACATTAGATAAAACCAACCCAGGATTATGATAATTTTTCAATTGACTGTTTTTCTTAGATACCGGGCAAAAGCACAACCTTAACTGGGCTGTCCTAGTGGAAGTATTTCTACACATTTATGCATGTCCTTCTCCCACTTGAGAGATATATTTTAGTCGGAGATATATTTTAGTCTTAATACTATAATTTTAGTCTTAATACACTTCATCTTTGTCTACATGAGCAGTGCTGTCCAGCAGTACCCATCATTGTCAGCAACTAGTGCTTATGCCAGCATAAACTAAATAAATAAATATGCCAGAGGCTGCAGATATCTTCCTGGGAGCAAGCTGGTCAAACCCCAAGCATTTCTGGTTGGAGCTGTGTAGGTACATTGACCTCAGGCACAGCAGTGTCTGACTGTTTGGGCTGATGTCCAGAGCAGCTCCTCTCTGCCTATGCAATCCTTGCAGGTGGATGCATTGACCTTCAGACCATTCAGTACTTCCATTTAAAATGTAAAAAGTTAGTCAGAAAATAATCCTCCTGAAACAAATGTATTTTAGAGAACATGTCAGAAGCAGGGAAGTTGCTCATTTTTCAGGATAGCAGTCATGTTAATTTATTTCAAGAATAAAGCCAGTTGGATTTATGGCATATGGGCATGAGTCATAGCTAGAGAGAGTGTAGAAAAATGAAAAAAATACCAGATTCTTAGCACCTGCATCCTTCATACAGCACATAAGAAAGGCAATGAGCTGCACTTCACACACTATATTAAGCTACTCATTTTTACGTTGCTTCATTTCACGTATACTGCATTCAAATATTCAGACTTCAGAACTACACAATACAACATGTCCAGGCATTCTTCTGCTTGAAAATAAAGTGCGCTCAAAAATGAGATCTGTTTTGCTACATTCATGCTATATACAGCACCAATTATACCCCAGATAAAACATGTACTACACCAAGAGTAATTGCTGCTACAGATCTCAGATGTACAAAGCAGTATTTCAGTTGTTCAGAAAAATTCACCCCTCAGAGCAGCAGGGTCATTCTTTTGAGCCACAAGTTCTAGAAACCTGGTTTGCAATTACCAAAAGTTTCCTCAGGGCCCAAGTTCAAAATTTTACAGAACTCTGGGTAAAAAAATACTGTTCTGAAGGCAGAGGTTTATTCTACCACTTTATTCCTATCTGCAGTGAATAAACAAAATCCAATTTATTTCTATTTGAGCTTGGTCTGCATAAGACAGACTGAGATGACCCTCATGTGTCTGCTGAAAAACTACATGGCACAAAGCAAAACACTTCTTTCAAAACAAAGAATTATTCCTACTGACCTTAAATACAACTGACTGAGAAAGTAAAGTTTGTAAAGGTCAAGGAATATAAGACAGCTATATTTGTGATAATGTTTATTTTACTGGAACCAATTTTAAAAAAACCATATGATTATGTTTTTTATTGGACTTATTCATTTTGCCTTAAAAATAATTTGATGATAAAATTTGAGGTAACTCATGATGCTGGCAAGAAAAAAATACTGCAAGAGGATTTTCAAATAGAAAATATCATGCATGAAGCTATAGATTAATTCTGCTCAAATAAAATCTAGTAGTCTTTGCTGGACTCTGGACTCTTTTTTTGTACCCTGAACTTGAGAAACAGTATCAAGTTTGATGAAAGGCCTACAAACCTAAACTATAAATAAGAAATTATCCAAAACATTAAATTAATTTTGAAGAAAAGGAAATGGAAGGAAAACATGTATATAAGATATTCTAGAGGCAGGCAGAGAGCAGGAGGAATTAATTTACCCCCCAGAACCATATTAGAATGAGCAGTAATGGGCAGCAAGAAATCAGGCAAAAGATCAGGAAAAACACTTTAAAGGAAACCTTAACAATATAAAACAATGACTGGGTCATCTTTTGCAGTCTTCAGCAAAAGATTAAGGAAAAATCTCTCATGAAGGACAAAAACATCTGATTTACTTTGTAGCAAGGCTATGGACCAGAGAGGTCCCCTTCCAGCCCATGAAATCCAATACTGTACAAGAGAGGCATTAAGTAATTTTCTTCTTCAAGAGCCTAACAAAAAATCCTATACTACTGAAGTAGTAAAAAGTGTTTATTTAAATTTAATTCTACTCTCCTAAACCAGAAAGAACCAGTCATTATAAAAATTAGCAATCAATGAAAAACAGATTAACAACTTATCATTTAATGACTCATGAAGAGTTAATCTAATAATGTCAATGTTATGGTGCATTTTCCTACTTCAGTTACTGAACATACCAGTAGGAAATTGAAAGCAAAAGAGAAGACACATTTTTAATTTATAAGTATGGTTTTATATCCTGACCACAATACTGTGTATGTGATCACCCAGTGACAAGTACATCTGGCAGACAGACAATCAACTGTAGCTCAGTGGAAAACGGGATTATCTTTATTAGCAGGCTCCTAAAAACCAGAATATCCGTTTACTCCTCTGCTTCAAAAAAGAGATTAAAGAGTAATCTAATCTGCAACGTTGATCACTCTACTGTAATTTAAAATTACACTGAAAGATCTAATGCTTTAGAAAACCCTGAGGTTGAGAGAAAACAATTTTTTGCCTGCAGATTACATACAGAAAAATCAGTCAGGAATTCAAAGTTATTGACAAGAAGAAGTGTGGCTTTGGACCTGCAGACACTAAAGCCATACATTATGACTGCCCTCTTCCACTTCAATATGTTTGTAGACTACAGAAGCAACAACAACTTCAGTTTATTCTTTAGACCTCTCCCCTTGAAGCCAACTTTCTTTCCAGCATCTTGAGAGTTGGAACAGAAAGAAAACTTCATTGCTGTTATTAGGTAATACAATTAGAACAGACAAATCTCCATAACCATCAATCCAGTATGACTACAAACACTGACAAACTAAACATGCCATTGGTAATCCAAACAACAATTTCCAACAATTTCTCAGCTCATCTACTTATTTACAGAACCAAATGGAGAGGAAGGAGGGAGGGGGGAATTTTAAGAAGGGACAGGAGGAAAGGCGAAGATAATGACTCAGTAATAGAATTCATGAAGATTAAAAATTCTTGAATCCAACAAACCCAAACTTTCTGGGTCGTGATAAAGATGATTTGCAACACGCAGGCCACTTTGTTTTTAAGAGTGTTAGACTAAGGAGAACCACATTTACACTTTTAAATAAATTCAAATTCATGTAAATTCATTCACCTCAATATTTTGACATGTGCCACTCAATAAAAGGTCTTTAACAAAAAATGCAGTTGAAAGGTCAAATAATTGTCATACTTACTGGTAATGCACCCATGATGGACCAAGGGTTTTCTTAAACTGAGTGAGACCCACAATGTCGATATAAATGAGTTCTACAATCTTATCCCCCTGGGTAGGGCAGCCAGACCTGTTACCTACAACCTTCTTCATAATCCTAAACAAAGAAGGAATATGGAACAGAATTATTTTCCAAATGCCTTGAATAGATGCTGTAACTCTATTTATACCAATAAATATTGGCCCTTTCCAAAAAAATCTTAACTCTTTATCTTTTCCAAAGCAGGAACCAAGTAAGAACATCCAAATGCTAAAGGTGCCCATCATTTAAAGAAATCCTTGGATGTCAGGAAAGTGCAAATTTTCACAAAAACTCTTCTAATTTAAAAAAGAGGGTAATATAGTCGGAATGTTTAAAAAGTGTACTTTGTAATTATTTGAAATAAATTCTGACTTTTATTGACAGCTTTATACTACAAGAGCTCTCTAGAAAATGATGTCATGTTTGTTACCAGAAAAAAGTATATGTGCTCAAGCTGAGAACAGATGTTTTATGCCTAATGCTGAACTAACATGCAAAGCAAGAGTGAGGCAGCAATTTGACCTAACATAACAACATCAAAAGTAATGCATTTAAAGGATTTAAAACTTTATTTTAAAATGAGATACTGGGTGAACAACAGCAGAAACTGAAGAGGAGGACACAGAATTAGCCTAGTCTCCTCCATTTCCTATTGCAGCTTGTTAAAGCACCTGGTACATTAAAGAATAAGCTGCTTAGTTTGAATTTTACAACTCTCATTTATGAAGTCTCAGGAGCCTGAAGCTATAATGAAAACACATTATCCTTTTCATAGCACATACACTTAGCTCTTGAAAATAATCTTATCATCTGTTTGGTGAATTATCACTTCCATTTTATGCTTCAAGAAATTATATACTGTTAAGAGAAGCTTCAAGAGTTTACAATTTTTTTTTTTTTTTTTTTTTTATTCCAGTTTCAAGAGTGAAAGTAATCTTCTTACTCCTTGAGCTCGGCCAGTGAAGCTGAAATCCTGATGTCATGGCCCAGTAAGTAGAGAGATGTAATTAAGTCGCTCCACTGGACTAATTCACCAAGTGGGCCACCACTAAATGCATTTTCTGCAATCTTGAATCCAGATTCTTTTGTCAAAAGCCCCAGATGAACAAGGATCTGGAAAAGAAAGTCATATGTTAGAGTTACTGGCATTAAACACGCAACTATTATATCACACTGCATTTTTTCTTTCTATTAAATTCTAACTAGACCCAAAAAGGAAGCAAAAAATCCCCAATACTCCCACCCCAATAATTTAATTTTGTAATGGATCTCTAGAAAAGTAATTATGTTTCTGGATTGTTTTGCACTGTTATCTACCACCAGATCAGTAATTAAGTAAACACCCAAAATTGTGCAATTCACAAAATAATCTGTAATTCTGAACCAAAATTTGTGGCTCACATTAGTTTATTTGGCTGAATAACCACTTTTATGCTCAAGGAGGATATACTTGCTTATGTAAGACAGGACAGGTAAGGCAGAGTACACTGCTGTGAACAAGCTATCAAGAACTTGGAAAGACTGTGTAAGAGTAACCGGATGCTTTCTGAGCCTCTTTGTTGCCACCAGAGGAGAGTTTTCTCTGTAGTTTCTTTTAATCTGTGCTTACCTTTCTAATGAAGCACAAGAGTTGAGTTCAAACACTTTGCTACATGCTTGGACTGTTATTTGAGTGTGAGTACATTCAGCGTCAAGCATAAAAACTCCCTAGCACCAAAACTCTTGTCCCTCATTTTTTAAAAAGAAGCACCATTCAGAAAAAACCCAATTTAAAAAAAAAATCTCTTGCAGCTCCCAGAACTGAGCTTGACATACTAAAATAAAATCACCATGTGTTTTATATAGCTACCTCAAAGGGCTTTTAAAAACAAAGAATAAGCACTACAGCATCCCATTGAATCTGTCTGCACAGGGCAGCATCACTTTTGTTTATTCATGAGTTTATGTATTCTTAGCTATTATATTTCTCTAATAAAAGAAACTGGAGGGCTTATTGAAAGAGAAGAGTTGCTTTTCGACAGAGAGTGGGCCTGCTCAAGGATTGCAGTACATGATAAACATTAGAGCTGCAACATGGAGCCCCGACCTCATGTGAGGACTAAGATAAGGAGCCAAGCTGCAGCCAGACAGGATAGAGAGAGGGTGCATGGCCTGCTGGCACCCAGGACTGGCTCCAGGAAGAACAAGGCAGGAAGGGAAACCCATTGCTGTGTTTAAAACTTCTGGCTTTAGCTTAACTAGCTGAGGTAATTTAAAAAAAAAAAAAAAAAAAATCAGTAAAACAAAATAGACTTTCTCACTTCAATAATCTCAGTCTTTCAACTGGACTCATTACATGAGGTCTAAACTGACCCAATCCCAAGTTGTGGTCAACTCTAATTCTACTCAAATCCAAAACAGAAATGTGCCATTTAGAGTCTCAATTTTGGACAAGGAATACACAATTGTTTTCTATGACTACATAAAATATCCCCTTGTCATCCACTTGTATAAATTCACAAGTTTTTTGCTTTAGGTAAGTCTACATAGTATCCATTTTATCCAAAATCAGAGAGGGTAGAAACCTCTACTCAAAGTCTGACTCACAGAAAGTATGAAATAACTATTTGCAGAACAAACATCTGTTGTAGCAGTAATCTGAAACGATGAAATACTTGAAAAGAGGCACAAGTATAAACACAAGCCTTTTAGATATATTTGGTAAAAGAGTGGCAGGAATGAAGAATGCTTTCCTTTACCTTTTTTCGCTTTCTCTTCTCCAGATTTTGTTTTTCTGCAAGTGATTTAATTGCTTCAATCCAGGTATCAGCCATTCGTCTGATGCGTAACATCATCCATCTGAATTCCTCATGTCTTGACATCATTTTGTAGAGTTTATCAAAGTTGATACGAATTTCAGCCTTCATTTAAAGCATTGAAAAAACCACAAAACATCAGTCTTCAAATATTGCACTTTCCAGGAGTGAAAAAACTTCTCAAATGTGAACTCTGTGCTTTGCATTCCTCATTTGACAAGAAAGATCTACTCCCAACACTGAAGTCAAGTTGAGATTTTAGTCCAAATATTTCAGGTATCTTTAAACAGACATTCCTAAGCCACACAAATTATTGTTATCTTTATTAGTAGTGCTCGGTAGCCCTAGAATATGTTTGTAATATTTCACAATTTATTTATTTGTACAATATGTGATTTGTTTTTGTTCACATGCTTCCAAATTAGGTTAAAGTATCTCCAAAACACAATATAAAATCAGAACAGTAGCCTGAAGATACATCTATATCATGAACCTTCAAAATATAAGAAACTTTCCTATTATAACAAGAAGGGAGAAGCATACTGGAACATAAATTTTAAAGAAAACAATTTTAAAGCTAGCATGATGTAAGAACCATTGGTTTTAGAAAACAAAACACTCTATATCAAAACTTTGAAGCACTGTTTCTATAAAGCCCCGAAATTGTCTTAGAATACTTAAGTGCTACATAATTAGGCTGTAACAGCTTAGAAACAACTCTATGCTATAGACTTTTTGAAGGAAAAAGAATAGGAATAACCAGAAGGTTACTACAAAACTGAAATGAAGGTAAGCCTCTTCTCTTAAGGCACTTTTAAGGCCCAGACTTATGGAATAATAAAACCGAAAAGTTTCACATATGGTCACTTAACACCAGTGCAGTTTATGGATTTGTGATTTTTCTCAGTATCTGAGACAATATTTCAAACAATATTTCATAAATTTAAACACACACCTTTTTTTTTTTTAATGGAAATCTACCACCAAGATTGGAGTGCAATACAATGAATGGAGAAATTAAATGATGAGCTCATACATATAGTTCAGAAGGATCAGAGATATAAAAATGTCACATTCTAGTCTTGCTAGCACTTATGTGGCAGAGCATTCCAGGATCTTTTGCATGAATCACAATCACTGAATGATTTCACATTTTAACATTGTTCTTACCACCGTTCTTTGATCAGTTTCTTCATTAGGATTTTTTGCTCTCCAAGGTAAACGAGGACACCAGTTTTCAACCTGTAAAATAATCACATGAAAAAACATTATTTATTCTATTCTATTTCAGCTGGTCTAACAAAGTCTTTCACTGCCTTTATATTACAGCTTTCTATGGCTTAAGTAAGGTATCATCTGATTAGCAAGTCACTGCAAGTCTGCTTTTTGCAAGAAATGCTTAAGATGACCTTTTGCAGTTCAATACTATTTTAACCTTGCAAATTTGCAACCAGGAGTAGTATTTAGATATTCATTCATGATAATGAATACAGGAGAGAAAACCCTTTCAAGACAGAAGTCAGTTGTTAAATGCTCTACAGTTTCTCTGATTAGTTCCTAAATGTTCACAAAAAGTACTAAGTTTTTTATGCTTCCAAGCCATTTAAAAAAAATGCATATTTTGGAACATTTCCCATCTCCCTAGAATACCTTTATCAAAAGGAAAAGCCTGTGTCTTGGTTTGAGCCAGGGTAGAACCTGGCAGTCTGACAGAATTCGAGGATCAAAGTTCTACCTTGCAGCAATCTAGACAAAAAGTTGAAAGAAGAAACAAACCAAACCCATCCCATTTGAAGGGTAAAAGTAACTCAGTTATAGCATAAGGAACAATACCCACAAGCAGTAATAGTTGTAATTCTTAGGGAAACATTATCAGTGCAAATGCAATACTTCTACTATTGCCAATTAGAAAACAGATAGGGAAGAAACAGCAAAGGATGCAAGTGACTGAAAGCTCCCGTGCCCGCCCCTCGGGATACTGCTTCTCCTGCAGAATATTTATTATTAATGTGTGTTAAGAAATTAGACCACTTTAGGGAAGAAGGAATCTCATTGTTGGAGACCAAAACATAACTGTACTGTAAGAAGGTAGAGACACACAAATTTATAGGCCACCTAAAATATCCTATCAGTACCGATTAAATTCACAACTTCCACAGAATTAGAAGTCAGAGTTGCTCTTATGGTTCCTCCAGTCACAGACCTGTCAAAGCACAATTTTAGCTTAATCATGCTGCAGTAAGCCTGAAGCATTAGAGATTAAAAGCTTAAGATCATACCAAATGATTGCCTGGAAGACCAGTCACATGAAAATAAATTAATAGAGATCATACCCTCATCAAAGAGAAGGAACGTATCAAGCTTAGGTTCTTCAGTAGTGTATAGAAGCAATTTGCATCCTATGACTTAATCTACTCAACATATTTAATAAAACATGTGAAATCAGTAACTTGGATTGATGTTATTTGAAATCAAAATGGTCTCCAACTCTGGCAACTTATTAGAAATTGTAGCAATAAACAATCCTAACTTTTACTAATATGAGTTGTGGCAGAAAAGAGTTGCAAGATCCATATTACAAATCATGCACAGTCCCAATCTCCTTTTACTTTTAAATACCAAAAATGACTTAGAATTATCCTTAGCATTAAAACTTGTCTATATTAAGATATGACATTTCAAGGACTACTGTACAATCCCCTTTTCTGGCTTTGTATATTTCAGATTGCACCATCAGGCATCCTAAAAGAACTGAAGATTTTTCAGAGCTGCCAAGGACAGTTAGCAGCATGCCTCACTGACTGAAAAACAAACAGTTGTTTTTGTTTTTGTGGCTTTTTTTACTGTTAGGAATATTCCCTCTAGTCTAAATTAAATTACAGCAATTGTAATCACAACTAAACATTTAAGGACTAGACCCAAAGTAGTATCAGTGTACTCAGTTGGTCTAGCACTCATTTTTCTTTACTGATATTCCCAAAGATCAACTTAGCTCACCAGAGGGTTTTTAGCTGCATACTCTTTGAAGTATGCCAAGTCTTTTGTTATTTCCAGAACTGATAAATTCAGTGGGAAGAATGCATAAGCATTCCCTTACAGAAAAAGGAAAGAATTCACTTAATTTTTATTAGCCAATGACTCACAAACTAAGAGCTGTTAGATGGGGGGCTAATCATTAACTTGGTTTGCACCAAGAAAGCAAACAAGGAAGGGGAAGGGGAAGGGGGAAAGAAAAAAACCAACCATATTTAATTGAATATATTGAATGAGAAAGTGGAAATGGAGAGGAAAAATACTGACTCAAAAAAATGCAGTCAAATTAAGATTAATTAAATAGTGAATTCCAGGTATTCTTGGATAAAAAAAGATGAGATGTATACATGCCCCCAAAATAGAAAAAATAACACAGCAAAAGCAGCCAAAATGCTAATCCAAATTCTGTTGCTCAAAACATGAGTTAATTTTGTAGATAATTAAAGAATTAACTGGAAATAGTAAATCATGTTTCTAAGAGAAACTGAGAGGAAAATCAGAATACTATTGGAGTGATGGCAGCAGGCAGAACACTAAGCAGTGTGGTTTCACATTGCACAATGTAAAATTAAGGTCTACAGCAGTACAAAGCCTCAGTAAAGACTGCTTAAAATTCACGTAAGGAAACATTACTCAATATTTTTTTTGTCAGAATTAAAAGTTTGCACTAACTCAGCTGAGTAGCAGAATGTCCTTTGTGCTCTTCTCCATTTAGCCTCATGCAATGATACACAGTAGTGCACAGTACATCTGTTGCAAATAATTTTAATAACCATATTGTTGGCCTTAACCATATTGTTGGCCTTTTCCAAGGCAACAATTTTATGCTTTATCCTTTGCTTTGTCATCACTTGGTCAATTCAAACTGAGCACTTAAGTATTGCCTGTCCAGAACATGCAATCTCTCACCTTTAAGCTTAGGCACTAGTTCTAATTGCAGCTTTTGTCAGAACCCATGGTTTGATGAGAAGTTCAGATGACCTGGAAAGCATGTGGGTGATTTTGTTTGTTTGTTTGCTTTTTAATGAACTAAATATTGACACTTCAAGTCACTTCAGGGTTTCTCATACAGAACACTACAAAGGTGTCCATAACTAAACAGGAAATCTAAGTGGTTAAGTAAATTTCCCGGTTGCTTTTCATGACCCAAATATGGCCCAAAACAGTAATTCTAGTTATAGTCATCACTTCTGATCAAGCCCTGCAGATGTTCTTCTTGGAATCAGACTGTTAACCACTGCCTGGGAACTTCTCTGAAAACAAAGATGGGTGCTACAGTTATTGAAAAATGCAGAAGGATGTTCATGAAATTATCCTTTTTCCAACAGACAGCAGGGAAAACTTAGTTCTTTTTTCTCAGACTTACTGATGTAAGTACAAGTCAGCACTTCTCTGACTCACTCAGTGAGTACTAACTTCCAACTACAGAAAGAAATGTAAGGAATGTCTAAAGCTGCTCAGACTGATTTGAGTGGAGGCTTTCAAACTTCTCCTCGTGTGACCAATAAGTACCAACAGTGATGAAAGCTCTGTGAAAAGACCTGGTGCCTGTAAACTTGCTTTTCTACTCTTGCTTCCAAATCTCCTAAAAAAAGCCTAACAGCTTTCACTGAAACTACCAGGGACAAGATGGAGATAGGACAGAGAATGTGAAGAGAAGAACCAAGGACTTGGTTTTGCAACACATTTTCTGGAAGCTCCTAATACAGAACAGGGTGATGGTGGGGGGTGAAACATGCCCTGGTTGGTAACTCACAACAAAAAACTGGACAGCATAAAACTGTAACTTCTGGGCTATGAATATTTGTGATTATATAACATACACAATAGGAAAAAGCTTGCATGTATACATATGAATGTGTCTATAAATGTATATGCACACAATTAGAAACAGGAAAATTATACTATACAAGTCACTGGAAATGATGACAAGATTATATCACTAAAGTGGGTCTAGATGAAATCACCATTAGAAATGCACAAATAATTCAGCTTTGTATTTATTTAGGTACAGAAAATCCATCTGCATCAAGCCATAAGCTTGAGCAAGGGGAAAGAGGACAGTGGTGGTGTTTGGATCCTTCACTCCTCCTTGTTTATGTGTCTAATTTAATCATTTAAAATGTAACACAGAAATCATCTCTGAAGGAATCAGGAATCCTCAAGCCCTTTTCCAGGACACCTTCCTCTCACTACGTTTGCCTCAGTTCTTTCTCTAGCTTATTCTCTCCATAGCAATCGACTCATAACACTGTCATACACATGATTTAATAGGAAGGATTCTGCCCACATTCAGAATTTCAGGAAATTCTTTATGCTTTCAGAGAGACATATTGGGAGTTTTAATAAAGCAGAAGCTGAAAGTTCTCCCTCTAAACACCTGGGATAATCTTCATTTTGGACTCTTCCAAAGAGCAGGTGCAGCCCATCTATAGGGAAACCAAAGCAACTTGATTGCACATCAGGTGAACAGGGTTATTGCTCAGTATAATTCTATTCATGGTGAAGTGCTGCTATTAAGTATCTTCTGTCAGTATCAGAATGGGAAATAAAAAAAACATTGCTGCAATATCTGCTGAAAGAAGGTTCATCTTTAAATTTAATTGGCAGTATGAACTCAGTCAGAGAACTCAATGTTCACTTAGAAAATACATTTGAGAATTTCATGTGAAGGAACTGCTCCCATTGGGAAGGTGACTTTTGCAACTCCTCTAGAAGCTGTAATGCCTCTATTTAATTTAGCATTCCTTCAGTGATAAGAAATAATTTTGAAGGTGCTACAAGATCCACAGCATGCAAGATGACTGCCTGCCTGTTCAGTGAAATGGAGGAGTGTACAGGTAACTTTGGATATGGTTGTTTTCTAAGGCAATCCCTAATACTGAGTCTGGGTACCCACAATCCCACTGACACTGCAACATGAAATTTTATGCATGACCATCAATCAACAAATGGTCTCTTAACTAAATGCATTAATGTGGACTAAATTTGATTCCTCTCTTACCTTAGCACCTAGAAGAAAGAACAATACTAATCCTGGTTTAAAGTGACTGAGGTAGAAAAAATAATCGAGCCCTAGTTGCCCAAATCCAGGCCAATACACTAATGGATGATTTTGGGGCCAAAGTACTGACTATTATTAGCATTTCAGTCTCTTAGGGACACACGTATTTACATTTCAGACAACAATACTATTTTTGTAATTTCTGAGTAATTGTGTAGAATTCAAAGAAGCTGGTTTGATATTTAATTCCAATGAAGAAATGCAAATCATTAACCCATTTCAGTATTAGAAACTGGCTTACACATGCAGTGGAAGTTGTGGAAAGCAAGTAAAACCACCAGTAAAGCAGCAAACCCACAAGGATTTAGGGAACCTATATAATTACAGTTCCCTGGTGTTTTCACAGAAATGTTTCTCAGACTACAGTTTGCATCCTGTAAACAAACTCACATTCAAAATTATCTTCAGTTTGTATTCTTCTGCTTCATCTCCCAAAGCAAAAGAAGAAAACTAAACCATCTATTCTGTTTCCATCAAGTGTGCAGGGCTGAAAATGAGAATTCTCCCTAGTGGTGTACTGCACACGTGCAAAAGCCACAGGAGCCTCACTGACTGCTCTTTGAAACAGTTTTAGTCTTTTGAAGCACTGGATCCACTTCCAAGATGGGTACCAAAAATTACACTTGTACTTGACAGGCAAGCTGGAGATCCAAAGCCTGGGATTTTAATGAGATCTGCCCAGCTCCAGCAGGCACAGCAGCAGACAGGCAGCAACTGTGTGTCAGGCAGTTCTCCTGGAGAAAGCATATATCTAGATGAAGAAAAGGAGTAATAAGATCCCTCCACTTCCTTCACATTTTATTTTCTTTTTTTAAGCTGCGAATCTGTGTGCAAAATTCATTTTCTAGAAGATATTTTTTAAAGCTTCGGTCTTCAGCTGCAACCTGACATTTTGCTGTGAAATGTATTTTTGTACTGTCTAGAAATTCATTTTTTCATCTCTCTCCCCGGTGGCAATGCTATCCGTGAAAATTGTAACTGTGCCAGTGACATTACAGTGTTAAACAACTGGCTTTTTCATAACTAAATGCTAAGTTTGAAAGGAAGTAACTCTTCTCAATAGGCAAGTCTGTATCACAGTTAAAAGGAAACAAGTCCTGACTATCCAGAAATCTTAAGAGTTAGCTTAACTTGGTTTTTAATTTTTGCTACTTCTAATCCCTGTCTGGCTTTGTTATGCAAGACCATGTAAGTCTGCTTTTGCTATTCAAGTAATTTCTGTCTCCTCCAGTTTTTCAAAGGCTTTAGCACAGTGTTAGGAGGACTGCACACAGTTGCGTATCACTCACCAGGAGTGATCCGGTGCCTGCAGCAAAACAGCAAGACAGAAGTGCAACAATCCTTGAAACTTCCATCTGCAAGTCTGAACAGGGGACAGCTTTAAATAAAAAACATAAGCCTGGATGTCTTGGACTGCTTTCTTGCTTTCATTCTGCTGCCACAGCCACCTGCCATTCTGCTGAAACAGGCAAGACAGAAAAAGTGGAGGTGTTCAGCCAGCTGTTCTTATGCTCCTGCAGGAGTCCCATCCAAAGCAAAGCAAAGCAAACGAGGCAGAACTGCTAAATTTGCACTGTGCAGGTGTTGCAGAAGAGATGACTTGGGGCTGCCTGGATTTTGACTGTGCTCTTTCTATTGGGCAGAAAATGCAAAAATGTAGAAATTCAGTAGAAGTGTAATGAGGGCAAATGACAGATACTCATAGACTGGCTTTTAACCCAAGCTTTGTTTCTAAACCTCTTGGATAACTGTGGGCAAGATGCTTTTCATCTCTGTGGTTCTGACCCATATTACACACCAATATGCAGTATTTCAGGCTCCATTGTTTACAAGTTTGAAATAGCATTACAAAGAGTGTAACATGTAACACCCTAACTGGTTCCAGAAGAAAATAGTAGATCCCAGGAGTACAAAAGAGCACAGGCATCTCTCACCCTAGATTGTAGAGCTGATTTTAAGAGCAAAAGTAGCTAAAGCAACAATTTGATGCCTATTCTTTCTTTTCAAACTGAGGTTGTGCATAATTTAATACATATATTGCCTTTTCAAACAAATCATGTACATAACCATCTTACTCCCATACTATAACCTTAAAGTTAAAAAAAATAATCTTAGCAGTAATATCCCTTCCAGTACCCTAATGCATTTAATATTTTAAATCAGCAGTTTTAACTCAAGAGCTCTCTAGATACATTTATCATTCAGCTGTGCAACCATACTAGGAACCGTCAGCTCTTCATCACTGTCCACTTTGACAAATTACTCTCACAACAGCATTTCCAAACTATTCTCAGAAGCCAACACACCTCATAAATCCACATCATTGTAGTGTTATTAGAATTTCATTTCATGCTTGCATTAGCAAACATTTTAGGCTTTCAACCTCTGCTGCTGGGCATTAATCATGGAATTAACCACAGGATTAAGAATGCCAAATTTAAACTCAAGGTTAATTACATACTCACCCAATATTAGTTTTACATTCTGCCATGGGAAAATACTTTAAAAGTACAAGACATTTGTCTGAAGTTCTCAAATATCCACCTAGCCTAATTGTGCTGTTGCCCCATTATGAAATGAGGAGTTGCCCAAATTCAGTATTGATACTTAAAAGAAAAAATTCAAATCCCTAGACTCTTGAAAAAAACAGCATAGATAGATTTATAAATCTGCTTGCATTTGCCATGAGAATAAACTGAAAGATCAATTATGAGAAAACGAACAGCATCAACTGAATTTTTAAAACTAATGGTCAGAGAAGATTGTCACACAAAATACTGGGATTTAAAAGAAGTACCAAATGATAAATGCCATTTAAAGATATTAGATTCTTCCATTCAGTTGACACATATCTTAATTTTTGAAATACATCTGCATTAAAAACATGAAGCACCACTTGGCTGACAGATGATTATGAACCTATATGTCCAGCTTCTGTGATAAATAACAGAATATATCTTTTCCTTCTCCAGCTTTATAGCTGATAAATAAACCAAAGCAAGTAATAGCAATGGAATGAGTCAATTTGTGATTTAACACAGCATTTTTTATTTCTTTACATACATGTTTTGGATATGGATCTTACTAATATTGCTGCTTCAAGATATGCCCTCGAAAGTTGACTAACAGTCAACTGAATAAATTAACAGAAACTTACTTTCATTACAACTGACTTACTTATAGACTGCCTTACCATTTGAGTCTCTGATGCATAATTTGAAATCCCAGCCACCCCTCCCCAGTCCTCCTGAAACTACAAAATCCATATTGGCTTGCAAATCTGCAGCCAAATTGGCTCTTGCAATTCTTTGCAAGTAGTAAGCCACTAGTTCCATCAGTTGCTGTGAATTATCAAAATTTTCATGTATAACCATTAGATTTTTCCAGGCTAGGAACACTTGGAGGACTTATGAATAACAGCAACACCCTTCATAATAATTCTGTTCACGTAACTTGTTCCTCTTGACAGAATTTTTCTGAAGAAA
Source organism: Heliangelus exortis (assembly GCF_036169615.1). Classification (NCBI taxonomy): domain Eukaryota; kingdom Metazoa; phylum Chordata; class Aves; order Apodiformes; family Trochilidae; genus Heliangelus; species Heliangelus exortis. The sequence continues at coordinate 7,006,627 of NC_092427.1, forward strand.
GCTGTGATTTCTTTTGAGAGTAGTTTGCAGTTATAAAATATCCAGCTACTATGATATTACCCTTCTGCAGATTAAAAGGCTACTGACCTCACTGAGGTAAATAAAAAAGGAGCACGTGGATCCATCTACACCGTAACTTGCGTAACAGGGATCTGATCGCCACATATCTTTCATCCACTGCAACAGAACAAAAATGCAGCCTGTTAGGTTTAAGTACCATGGAATAACTCTCTACTATTTCACAATGAACCCAGAAAAGCTGCAAGTGACTATATCCAACCAGATAAAAATCATAAATAAAGGAATTTTATTCATATTTTGTAGTATACTCCATCTCTGAATTCAGCTACAGTGGGGAAGTAACCACACACTAGAGGTGAGCATAATTTATTCAGACTGGGAGCCAGACAAGCAGAGACAATGTCAAAAGGAGAATATAACCAGGATGCAGAAATATGGGTGTGGCTGGAATTGACTCCATAGCCTCCCCTCCACCCCCATGTTACACTTGCTCTGGAATTTAACAGATCATTTCAGTCACCAAAATTGAAATCTGCCCAATTCTGCCAAGAATCTGCCATTTTTGCAGATACAAGTAATTAATATAAAGTCATATTTTAGTATTCAAATAATGTATTACATAGTCACCATGTAGCCATTTTGTAAAAATGGATCAAAACACAGACCAGAGATTTAAGATTGTTTTTAAAATACCAATGCCTAAGAATTTTATATTAGAGAAAAAAGGCAACATAATTTCACATTTACTTTGGCACTTGTTTCCACTTTCAAAAATAAATTGTAATACTTGATAATGATATGTAAAAGTCAGTAATTTTACTGTTCTCCCCCACTACTAGAACACTAGAACATACTAGAACACTATCCTTACACTTGAAATCTATATTGGAGGGGAAAAAAAACCCCAAAACCTCTGCACCTTGAGGTTTTGGAGTTGTTTTTTTGTTGTTTGTTTCCTTTCCAGCCAACGTCTGATGGCTTTCAATATTTGGCATTTCCAAATGCATTGTTAATAAAATATAGGATTTATACAGAATCATCTGTGAACCCCAAAGTTCTGGCTGCACATTTAATACAGTGTCCAGCCTGGTAGCAGGAAGCAAAAATGCTTCTAACAGATGTGAGGAGCCAGATAGAGCTGTTGGCAAAAGCAGGGGAAAGAACTGTTAACAAATGTCTTAATGAAACAGGGAAAAGACAGGGGTGAGGTAAGCACAGAATTCCAGTCAGTCCTGGTGTAGGGGAATGTCAAATGACTCATCCCAGGGAAGAAAAGAGGGCTTTTCAAAAAGAAAAAAAAAAGTTTCTGAATAGCAAGACAGCATTCAAATAATAAGGCATTTTGTTGAAGCATATAGCATTCTCACATAATATAGCATCTGATGGCTGTCTTAACAGGATGCTACTTTATTTCTCTGCAGCAGTATTAAAGGCTTGAGGTGAGCAGGGCTGAAGTGACTCACACTCCTAAATATCCCCTTTTCTTTTTTGACCCAGGTGTTTTTCATCATTTTCTGAGTAATGACCTCTTGCAATGTATGTTCAATTTTTAACAGAGCACACATAGAAGATCAAAAACTCTTCAGTTACCTTTATTTTCCCTTCACAGTGAGGAAAACCATCCATAGGAGGCAATTCACACTGTTCTTGGGCTCCATTTATGAGATCTAAAGAGAAACATAGAACATAACTGAATTTAATTTCACAGTTCTGACAGATAGTCTAATGAATCCTTCCTTTTATTTTCATGAACCCACAAACCAGACTGACAAGTCCTCCTGTGTAATATTTGTTATAACTCTAAAATTCAGTCTGCTTGTTTTACCTCAGAATAAAATGGTTGCATAGACTGCAACTCTGACTTGCAGTAAAAGTGCTTGATTACAGAACCTGGACTAATCCACACTAAAAATAACTAAAACCAAAATATCATCCTAAACAAAGTGCTATTAAAACTACTAAATTGCAACAATTTGTTTCCAATCCTTAAACATTTGTTAAATGTATATTTCTCTTAAACACAATACCAAGATCTTCCTGTTCTATTATCACTTTCCATGATCCACAGCTTGGCATCAGATATATAACCCAATTAATAAATGTTGCAACATGACCTAAATTTATAACTGAGTAGCACTAGATAGCACCTCATGAAAAAAAAAATTCTGATGGTCTCCCAAGGACTTTTTTCTTTTTTGCCTATTTTAGTATTTTATCATTCTAGACTTCTGCAACACAATCAAGAGTGTAACACAGAGTAATGTTTCTAGTCCATGAGCCAAAGGAGGACTTTTAAAGGACATAACTGCACCAACTCCAGGATGGCACTTTCTTCTAAGAACTTAACAGAACCCTCTAAGGCAGGCTTTTAAGGGAAGAAAAATTATTAAAGTAGTGGAGAGATTCTTGCCAAAAGCAGAGGAGGAAAAAAGGTTTGCACTCTAGGTATTTCATCCGAAAGTTATCTAAATTATTCCTGCATCATTTCTAGCATTTCCCCTGGGTAAGAATCAGGATCATTAAAGCCAAACATCCATCAACCTAGGAACACTCCATGTTATTACAGGTAGTGCACAATTTCATCCAAAATATGCTAATTAGAGATCTCAGGGAAAAAAAAAAGCTGCAGCACTAGATCAGTGGATAAAAGTTAAAACATTGACTTATATACAAAAAATGCCTCCTGATTTGAGTATTATCCTTTTTTTTTTTTTTTGCAAATAGTTTCCTTAAAATATGAAAACTAGAAAAATGAGTGAAGAACTGCAAAATGGAGCAGATGGGGAAAGAAGAATCATGCCAGGAAAAAGACACATATTTGGCAGTCTCTGCAGCAGCAGTAGTTTGACAAACTGAGCTGCACTGCCAATGACAACAACACTGAAGCAAAGCAGCTTTTAAGTTGACCTTGTAATTTCAAACCAATGAGCACTTTCAAAATATTCCCCTTTATCTTCTTATCCTTATGGGATTCTTGCAGACAAGTCCCCTGCATCTGCTCCAAGGAGGAACTTAAAGAACTCACATAGAAATATCAACAACTTAAAAATTGGTTCTAAACTGAGTCAGTACAGCTGGATAACCATGGGACTTCTTGCCTTACTGCTGTTCAGGAATCAAACTGAAATCAGTGCTTCACTTCAAACAGTAAAAAACCCTACCTTAAAATGAAAATGGGCATGGTTAGGATGATGGCAATTTTCAGTAATAAATATAATGCTATTACAAAAATTTCGTGATCTTAACTGTGGGCTTTTTTTATCCCCTGAAACTCATAAGTGCAGAGGCTTCATAAAGCATGCCAAATACACATCTTCCTAAAACATTAAAGTCTTTTAAAATCTATAATATAACATCAGAGATGCAGTTCAACTACAGGGAGAATTCAGCTTTTAGCATCGTAGAGAACTTAAGGTAAAATATTCTGAATGTCTGAGTAATTCTGTTCAATCAAGTCTTTGTATCAATTTCAGTTGCATTTGGACAAGTTATACTTGCTATGCTCAAGGGTTTTTTTGCTTCCCCCCCCAGTTACTATATATAGAACCACCAGTTGTAATTAGCAATTTTCAGAGAGGTAAGAGAATCATCACACTCCGAAGGAAAAGGTATTATTAATGGTATTCCACATGTATTTCCACTAACTCCTTCCTTAGCTACTACTGGCCCCTCACCATGCCAACACTACCATTCAACTTGACTCGTGGTTAGATCACTGATATGTTATCAGTTAAAAATAGTTATTGCCCAAAATTATGAATTCAAACCAGAAAAAAATTTGCTTGGCACTACAGGGTAAGTAAAGCAGAGGTGGGAAGGACAGATCCCCAGGGGCTGCAGTTGCAGGAGGAGGAGCCACTAGCACACCCTAGCAAAGCCACTTAAGAAAACATAACATACAGCCTTTGTACTGCTTGCTCTGGGCTAAAAAAATCCTCCTGTGCAAGATGGTCAGTCCTCCTTAGACATGACGTTACTCCTCCAGCTCCTTATAAAATGTAGAAAAGTACCCAAAAGCTGCTTTTCTGCCCTTTCTGTTGGTTGGAAGGTATAGCTTCTCAATATGAAGTATCCATAAGCTTTGTCTTCTGTCTCAAGCTACCTATGTTAGTGTATCGAGTGCCTTCCAGTTCAGAGGGTTGGTCAGGCAAACCCTCTTCTTCTGAAATCTCTTTAAGTACAGGACAAAACATATAAACAGGACACAATTCTTTATTTTACAGTATAAACACCTTCCCTGCCAAGTTTTTCACTTAAATCATATTGCATTTTAATGAGTATTCCGTGATCTCAAAAAAAGGATGGATGGAGGAAAACACCCCAGGATACCCAGAGTGGCAACATTTTTGGTAGATACACAATTGCAGCCCATTCACCTGCTTGCTCTTGTGTAAACACTTTCTGCATGCTTGTCTGCTTTTGTAGGTGGGCAGTGATCTTTGCTGCTGTTCATTGTTCAAAAGCTTTTAGAGGATCCCTATATTTGCAAGAATAAAACCTGCCTTGATCCAACAGTCACAGATTGCACCCACCACACACATCAACACCTCAGCTGAGCTGTGGCAGCGCTGCAGACAGAGACTTTCCACGCAGAAAGCCAACTCTTCCAGCTCTCCCTGTCCCTGCATGTTTCCAGAAGGAAAAAGCAAGCACCAGACATATATGTCAGCATAAGCTGCAGATTTTCTCAGGCTTCTGGTCTCCCCTGTGACCAGCTGCACTCAGGGCTTTTTCCAGAGCAGCCCCTCTTGCTTTTCCACTGGGATGGCTGATACACAAACAGCAAACTTGATCTCCCCAGAATAATCTGTGCAGGGAACACAGGGTTGCTAACACCCACCTCTAACCACTGTAAACGAAGTATTAATGCCCCTGCTAACACTTCCAAAATACTTTCTGCTTTTTACTACTTCCAGGAGTACCTGATGTGAGTGGACACATGGTTCTTTGTCGCTGGCTAAGCCTAAACCATGAGGAATTACACTTCAGCTCCTCCATCCACTCACTACAAGCTAGGCACAGGGGAGATGCTGGAGCCTCTGGGGTACAGCCAGTGGGCTCCTTTCCCCACCCTTGCTAAAATACCTGTTCTGAACTATGGCTGCAAACATAGGAAACATCCTTAGAAAATACCTGAATTTTTGATTTGTGGCCAGCCTCTTCAAACAGAAAATCACTGCTACAAACTAACAGACCAGCCTGACATCCTCAAACCACACCACATAGCTGGGTCAGGAAAAGCAGCAGCAAGGGTTGGGCAGTATTCCCCTAGCTCAGTGTGGGCCCACACTGCCAAACCAGCTCACTACCTTTTTTGGGGACAGGTTTTGATCATCCATGGAGTTGCCTCTTTCTAAAAAGGAATCCAGAGGTGAGCAAATCTTGTGTATCTCATGGACAGCTGGGACCAAGCACAACCAGTTACTGGCAATTTATGCTTTTGGATGGGTCACTAAGACAGGGGAGATGAAGAAAGTAGAACCCTGAGGATGCTCATCTACACATCTGGATCTTCCAAAGCATGAAAAACAAATATTAAAACACAAGTCAAGAGTTTAAAGTTTCTTATCATTTGGAGACGATAAAAAAACCTCCCAATATCTTATGAACATTCTTGTTAAAAAAATCTGGCTAAAAGTATAATGCTGTTGCCAAAATCACACTGGATAGTTCTTTCCTGAAGGGGAAAAAATACATTAAACCAGACATTAAAGTTACTTCTGCTGGAAAATAGCATTTGAGAAACCACAAGGACTTTTATCTTTAATTAGGATTTATATAATTTAAAATACAGGTTCTGAGATATATTTTCCCAGCTAAAACTTACAACTCACAGCCAAAAAAGTCAGAAATAAAGCAACTGTCATGTCAGTACAAAGCAGCAGTAGATAATACAAAGGTTTTTTTCTCTTAAGTTTTGTGTGAGCCATGATATTAATTCCTATTCTACAGACACCTAAGTGCTTTTGAAGTCATGCACAGCTTTCTTCCTCTTGACTGCTGCTATGCAAAGACACACTTATTAAACATTTATCTTGTGTGATGTTACATTAAAAGTCAATGAGTTGACATTGAAAATATGTATGTGAGCATATTATAAACCTTAGAGCACACAGTTGCTATAGGTTATCCTGGAAAAAAACCAGAACATTTTGATAAAACATCAAGCAACTCTAGATTAAAAAAAACATCTTTTAAAATACAGTGCTCTATCTGTGAGGTCCTGAGATAGTCAATAATATATAACCAACCAAAACTCCATCCCCATGTTTAGAAAGGAAATACAGGTTCACTTTGCAAATGTCTGTGGTTGTGTAGAGACAGATACACAGCTCTGCACCAGAGATTGTTAGTGCACAGCACGTGAAACTCAACTTGTGAACAATCACCGGGCACTTCAGTGCAAAGTCTGGCACATCAGGATGGATGAGTTGGCAGACTTCAGCTAAGCCACCTCACTTGTGTTAAGAAAGATATTTCTCCCTTGTTGCTTTGTATGAGCTGAAGAGCTGAAGCTCCATCCCTTTGACACTGCCCTCTTGAAACAGCAGTTCACAGGTACTGATCTTCATCATCTCTTCATGTCCACAGGTCTAGTTTGTTTTATAGAACAAGACTAAAGAGGGAATTATGTTGTTAAAAGTGCAGTGCGTGGTAAGGAGCTGTTGTTTTTTTTGTTTGATTCCAAGTTAGTCTTTAAAAAAACAGTAAAAATAGGTGATAGTAAGTGCTACATACATATTTTGTAACCTTCCTGTATTGCATCATCTGGAAGAGACAAAAAATTCTGCTTCAATTTTTCTCCATCTGTTAAAAGACAATCTGCTAAGATACTAAACTGAGTACAAGTTATAAGGAGTTACTGCATACTGAGAGGCATTCATTTATCATAAAAATTTTAAAATAAAAAATGAAAAAAAATAGGCAAAATAAAAGACAATACTGTTGAAATTGCAAACTGTGACACCACCAGCCTATCTAGCCTGCTAGGGAATTTAGCATGACACAAAGGTTTATATACTTTGGAACCTCGAGGCTAAACCCCAGATCTTTAGAGTAGTGAAAAAAAAGCATATTAGGCTATGCTTTGGTGACATATAGCACAGATAATAGCTCAACTCATAGCATTTACCCTCAGCATATCTAAATAAAATCAGGAGCCCCCCTAGTACTAAAAGACAACCACATCCAATTAAGTCTACTTATAAATTTTATATCTATTTGTCCTCTTTCTCATTTTGATCATTAAATAAAAATATTACTCTAACTCAGGAAACCCTTCTCTTGTGTCTTTTTCAATTCTGAAATCTGTTATCTACAGTTACACATAACACTGTAGTTAAGGTCTCCTTTCCCTTCTCCCATTAATTAACACGTTCTCAATGTAATTCACAATTTAATCTCTGACTAGTATGATTTCTTTAGAGAGAATTTACAATGTGAGCTGGAAGCACCATCAGTATATTCAATGTAATGAGCTAAAGATTTCAAGATTTTAGATGAAGAGCACAAATAGCTTTCTACTAACATTGCAGAAACTTCAGTAGCAAAGTATTGGTATGATTTAAAGAAAATTAACTTTTCTAGTGCTAGCCCATCCTCACACCAGCTGTGCTGCTATGTTCCATTAACACTACTGAAATCAATGCAGTCTTGGGAGAATTCAAGCAGTAGTCAAGTAGTTAATCAAAATGCAGCCCAGGGGACCACTTACAGCCCCCTTCAGCATTACTGATAGAGCTCAGCACTGCAGTGGAAAATATTCACGTGTGGTCTTCTGCAGTCATTACACTGTGCTGCAACAGCAAGGCTTGAAAACACACAGCTCTCCCCAGCTACTGCTTTTGTGGGAGGCAAATGGACAGCAACATGGGAAAAACTGCCTGCTTGGTACTGTATGAAGTGTGGAAAAAGAATACAATGGATAAAGCACAATAAATACCAGTAAAAGCAAAGCATTACCCTGAGAAAGCTGTAATCTTGGCTATTAGAACCATGCAGCCCACATCCTGTTACATCTGGTACACAATGATGTTCTGTGGGAGAAGTATTTTACTTTTTAAGGCATGACCATACAGAATGTTGTACATACTGTGTTACCTGAAGAAAAGCCTGCTGTAGCCCACTTAAGACAGGGGGACAACTTTGGAAATTCAAAATAATGTCCATTATCTTATCCCCTTTTTTTTTTTTTGTTTTTTTTTTTTTTGTTTTAAATCTAATTTGTATCTGAAGTACAGATCTATGGGGCAAGCTATAGTTGCAGACTGTAAAACTAAGGAGGCTGCTACATGTGTATAACAAAGGTCTTTGGGCAGAGCCATGGGAAAAAATCAACTCATGGAGAAGTTACCTGAGCCTTCCTCCTCCATTTCAAAGTGTGTGAGCCTCAGGTGTTTAGGAAGGACATGGAAATACCATGACCAAGGTCCAGACTTGCCACCCTCCAGTGCTACATAATGACAAAGGATTCCAGGTACCTGACAGGCATCCAAGCCACTGTGTCTTAGATGACAAGTAAATACTGAAATGTGCATTCTAATGAGTTACTTTAAAGGTGTTTAATATTAAAGTTGTTAAAAGAGAACCCAACAGCCAGCGCAGCAGACCAAGTTAAGCACAAAAGCCATGGAATCTCTGAACAGACACACCAAATGTATTGTCCCTCACTGAGCACTGCTACAGACAGCAACCCAACACTTAAATGTTCTTAAATTTTAGAAACTTCTCCAAGTAAAGGATATGCACAGGAGAGGTGTGGGGGAAGATTTGATGTGAACCTTCACTTGCTCATTTTTATGGGATCAAAGACACAATTAAAATCCTCTGAAGTGACACTTTTCAAGGAAGAAGAACATGTTGTAAACAACCAGTTTGGCAAAGTTTTCAGTGCAATTATATTACCTGAGGTGTTAAATGGTTATGCTTATCAAAAGCTGACTTTTCTGAGAACAAGCAAAGACAATGGCCTCAGAGCACCTTGGCTCTTTCTTTAAAATCAACATTTTCTTTTCAATAAAAATTGTTTTGCAACATGCATATTCAGAACTGATACTACAGTTTTTTAGTAGTGTTTTAAAGCCTGAGGAATTGAATGTTTCTCTTAGTTTGCTTAAATCAAGTTTCTCCCATAGCTCCCAGAAGAACACATTAGGAGTTCATAATTTAGAAAACATAAATAACCCAAAACTAAGTCCAAACCAAGCCCAACCCAACCCATAACACACAAACCTGGCTAGTAAGAAAAACAGAAACAAACCAACAACAAAAAACAACACATGAAGGAAACAGAGGACTGATTCTTAGACCATGTTTGTGCAAGCAGACTGCCCTGTCTGATGAAATGTGTGTAGTGCAATTCAGTCCCACAAAAATCCAGTATTTCTTTCACAGTCATGTTGGGAAAGCACAGCAGTTAAAAGCCAAGTTGCCAAAACCAACCTGATTTTGTGCCTATCACATGGAACCAAGGATTCAGCTACAACGGAAGCAGTCATGCTGACAAGCTCTGCTTGGAAGTGCCATGGTTTCATATTTCCTCCTTTCTGTTTAATCATCTCCAGAACAGCAACTTTATCTTGGAGTGATATTTGTGGCATTGGTTTAAGGCTTCCTGTTCTAAAGGCTGATGAAAACTTCTATCTTCAAGGCACCCAAGGTTTAGATTAATACTTTCTTGTGTGCATGGGAATATATTACTTTCCACAAATGCAGAAAGGATGGTTACTAAAGACCTTTACTTCTCATGTACAACTTGGATAAAAAAGGGCAGGGGAGAGAAGGAAAGAGGAGTTTATTGCTTCTGAAACTAACCAGCTGAAGCCTTAGAGGCATCTTTATTAACAATACACTCTTTCATAGGACTTGAAAATTGTCAATGTATAAACAAATGGGTTGTTCAGTGTTTTTGAGGAGAAGGAGCAAAAGGAAAGCATGTTTATCATTTTACACACATCTGTAGAGAGGAAGAAAAAAAAGAGTAAACCTAACCTCCCACTCAAGCTGCTCAAGATGCTCCGTGACTTTGCTTTTTAGCAGCCTCACCTTTTAGCTTAGGTCCTCTCAAATTCTGTGGGATTAGGATTAAAGATGTTTGTGATACTAAGAGTTTATGCTCTCAATGAAAGATTTTCCAAAATTAACTTCAGAGGAAGAAATGAGGTGTAGCATCATGTTAAAAACTCCAAACCTAAACACACTAAGGATATGGATACTTAGTACTATCTACATATACATCAACAATCCTCCCTGTTTCAGAGTCTGAAAAGGAAAACAGATTTCTGGTCTCTAATTGGGAAGTCAAAATGAATGAAATAAAAGCTTGAGTTCACCTACTTCAGAGACAGCTGAGTTAGAGTCCCTACTAAATCCTCAACATTTCCTCCTCCTAACTGTTATCACTTTATTAGGAATGAGCATAATCCAGATGGATTTTCTTCAGATCCTTTTACCAGAGAGTGATATTTCCCATTACACATTTCACCACTGCCACATCAATTCTACAGCATGCTTGACAGCCAGAGGTTGAATTCCCACTGTAAATTACCACAGTCCTTATTCCCACAAAAATAATATTTCAATCCATAAATCTGAATTATGGTCACATAACAGTTATTTATTAAAGTGAGATAAAGCCATAACCTGGACAGATTTCAGTAACTTGACCCTGGAACTGTATCAGGATTCTTGAATTATCACAATCTTCTGCAGCACATGGATATTGCTTTTAGGACTACTTTCTGAACTCAGCAATATTCTTAGTGAAAGAAAATTCTACTTGCAGAGATGTGCTGGGAGGAGAAACATTGACTAATTATCATTATAATCTCTTTTCTTCCTAGTTTGCCAATAAGAGTATTTTTTCCATGCAAGTGTAATTTAAAATACACAATGAAAAGCATGTTCAGATTGACAAGTCCAGCCTGCCATAGCAGTCAGCTTTCACTTATAAGAAAAATACTGTTTTCTTCTTGAGTTTGTGTCCAGTCATAATCAGCAATGAGGACAAATATTTACAGCATAATCACCTTTCTGTCACCATGTGTTATTCTATCCCTTATACATACTTAGACAGTATACAACATACAGTAAACTTTACACAAGGTCAGTGAGGACAGAATGTAGATTTCAGGATGAATAGTGACTCCACTACTTATCACCAAGGTTTACAAGCAGTGCCAGTGGATGCCAAAGTGCAGCCAAAGCCTGCAGGAAGCAGAAGGGTAAAGGGACACTGTTATATAGATTAGAGAACCAGGTCTCAGTGTACTGTGATAGCTCAATCCAAAATTAATAAATGCATGAAGCAGCTCCACTGGAAGCAGACCTCCTCTAGGAAAATCTGCTAATGACACTGCATTGTTGCACTGATGAATGAGGCTATAAAATGCTTAATTTATTTCAGAGTTTCAAGCAGTGACTCCAAGGAAAAAGAAAAGATTTGCAGAAAAGTAAACTCAAGATGCCTTTCAAAAAACATTACTAAAAATATAAACCTGATACTAGGATGCTTTATAAATACTATAGTTGTCCACAGGAAGAGGAAAATTACTAACAATAGCTAACATGAATTTCTATAAAGTCAGCATTAAAATATTATAGCTGATATAGAAATAATAATCCTAACATGTTTGCTTCCCGTGATCACAGTGTACCAGCTGAATAAACTGTGGAAAGTATTGTGTATTTGTATACACACACTTCAGCCCCAGTAAAATGACAAACTGTTGGGTAACAAAATGCCTCCTCTACAACAATTTTCAGATTATCTCAATTGCTCTAGCACACCTAAAAAAAGAAAAAAAAAAAAAAAAAGGAAAAAAGGAAAAAAGGAAGCTGCCGAAATATTACAGAAAAAAACACAAAACCAACACTGTGGCTGGCAAGCTGTATTGTAATCACAGTGTTTACTCACCTTGCTTATTTTCTGAACGATTCCTTCCTAACTGAGAAGATACTTGTATTTTATTTTCACTGGAATCATATGGCTTCCAGGGTTTGCTACTGTCAGAAAACTGCTATGAAGTCAGAACTAGAAACAAGTTTTTCATTTCCATTTGACTGCCTATGATCAGATGAATTTCCACTGATTGCTTCCAAGTAGGCACTTTAACACAAGGATGAGCTTCAAGGTCTGTTTTACCCATTGACTGTCCAGCCTAGAGACACCTGAACAGTTATATTATCCAAACAGGCATGGGAATAATACATTAAGAAACTGTTTCCTAAAGGTTTTTCTGTTTTTGCTGTTTAATATAGTTGCTTCAGATATTTTAAACTTAGCATACCAAGACTCAAAGGTAAAAAACTGAAGCTCTAATAAGACAAGTAGTGTTCTTACCACAAAAGCAGTCCTCAGGCAGCAAAAAGCTACATAAACACTGCAGACTGAAAACTCCTACCAAGCTCCTTAAACATTGTTCATGAGCACTAAAATTCTAACAATAACAAAATTCAGTTCACCCTAAGATGCCAGATGCTTATCAGCTAAAAACAATGATCCTTTGGCTGCAAATGTATAAGCAACAAACAGCATGACTCCACTGCTTCCAATTATCTGCAAAGGTATTGAAATAACAGCATCAGATCTTTCTTTTGTCCAGCTATGAAAAAGAAAATATACAGAGATGGTTTTCACTATATATATAGCCCAGAAACTGTAACAATACTGGACTACTTCACTTTCCATCAAAGTGGAAGATCTTCTAACAAAGATCTTGTGTTAGAAGATCCTAAACCTCTTCAATCACTTGTTTGCAATCTGCCTTGACTCTAACCAAGAGTAGAGTCACAATCAGGGTAGGGGGTGGGAAGGTACTAGAAGGCCACATGCAGTAAAACACACATGTAAAGGGATGCTGTAAATGCACATTTTTAATATGTGGCAAGAGAGAATCAAAGGTTTGTCTCACCAAGAGATAATATGCCTTTAATGTCCTGGTACCAATAAAGCCAGCTAGGACAGAGCAGCTGACACAGCAACTCTGCCAGTACACTGTCATCAGGTGTCAACTGTACATCTGCTCTCCCAGACTTCCTTTCAGTAGCATTACCCTACCAGAGGTAGCATCTGCTTCTTTATTTTCACAAATTTAAGAAGATAATGCCCTCTCAATGTATTTATTTTTACAGGAAACCCTAGCACAGGCAAAACTTAAAAGCACAGCTATCAACCTGTTTACCAAGCTGCCCTAACTCTGCTGCTCTGCTCCCTGTTTGGGCTGCAAAGATCATTAGCAGAGCAGCCTGAGCTCTTACCAAGGGTCAGAACAGCCAGTATCCGTTTAGACTTGGTGGCTGAGCAAATGCAGGGCAATAGACCAGGCAGCATAAACAAGATTTATTCAGTGTACCAACCACATTCACAGCTGGGAAGACACTAAAGGAACAGAGACATGCAGCTGAAGAGACCAACAAAGCATTTTACCACCAGAGCATGACCCTAGTGCTTCAAGAAGTTTTAAGTCTACTGAACAGCCCATTCAATGAAAACAAAACCAATGACTTCAAATTATGCTGCAAAACATATATTTATTTAAGCTGAAGGTACCAAGTAGGTCACGGTCACCTCTGTCTGTCAAATCATAAGAGTTACCAATCAGAGCAGGGAAGGACATCTTTTAATCATATCCAGTAACAATTTTTCTTTTAGTTAACAACCAATGAAGTGCACATGGTAGAAATGCAAAGAAGAGTCAAACAGATCCCAGTAATTAGGCTTTGAGAGAAAACGACTGCACAGTTTCATTGTTCTGAAGTGCAACCACTTAACGTCTGAAACATAACCTACGAGCAAGACAGATTATAACCCTTTGGCAAAGAATTTCATTTTCTTCAATGTGTTCAAGTGACCACAGAAGAAAGTCTTCCTCTGAGCTTGTAAAAGATCACTGGGCTAAAGGTTGCCATTGATACAGGCTAGACCTTGAATTCTGTTTTTTAAGACATTCCACATACATAACACTGAAAATTCTTGTTATAGCCAAGAGAGAATTACAAATTAAACAGCCCATAAACACTTCAAACAATTGCCATACCCACCTGCTACATTAAGCTTTTCAACTGCTCCTAAGCTGGGAGCAGGAGTGGTAGTATTGTTGGTTGAGTTTGCTCCTGTTCCATTAAGTACAAGATTTTCCACCTTGGACTCCAGCTTCCCGATGCGCTGCAGGATATTATCCAACAGGACAGCAAGTGTCTTCTTCAAATCTACAAATGCAAAGGAAAAGTTAAAATTGCTTAAGGCAATGCACACTGTCAGACAAGAAAGAAAAATACAAGAATGAAACAGGAGTATATACAGATTCTTTCAGTGCAAATAGTTGTCATTAGCAGTTTAATGGACAAATGTTCATTCAGCCTCATACAAGTTTCTCTGGACATGGAACTTGTCTTGCAGGGTATTTTAGAAAGTACACTGCAACTCATAGATATATCCTGTATTGAAAGTGAGACATGTCCCTTTAGAGGTACATACATGGGAACAAAAACATGCTTTTTGGTAAGTGCTCAAATAATAATAAGTTGCTTAAATACTATGGAATCTAAACCTAAATCTATACTCAAGCACTAGCAGAGGAACTGTTAGAGGCTCAGTCATCTGGAAACAAAAATCCCCTTCCAAAAGAAGGGACAGTTCTGAGCCAGTACAAAACAACCTCCTGCATCTCCCCCACCACAACCACATCCTGCACTGGCAAAAAATGTTCAGTTCAATTTTTCAGTTTAACACATAAAAGACCACGAATCAGCTGTTTCTTCAGAGTGTTGGTGATCACTTCTACCAGAACTCCTTTCCTGTAAAAGCAACACACAGTAACAGGAGTTTGCATATCAAACACCAACCCAGAGAGTTCTCTTGATAGTTTTTCTTTCCTTTTTCTTTTGTTCAGATTTCTCAAAGTATCCTAGACTTAGAGAACTGTGGGCAATCAGGGAAAACCCAGACCACTTTCAGAATGAACTGTACAACTGTAGTGGCAACAAGCCAAAAAAAAAGATAAAAGAAAGTATTGTTCTTTGTTCACTTATGTCTCAAGATTAAAGAATCTGGTATGATGAATTTATATTATATTCCCATTTAATTACATGTGCACATGCAAAATACATTTTCTACTTACCACAACTTTAGAATCAAGTAATTTTTCATCCGTAATAAAAAATTTCTTAAGACACCTAAAGAGATTCCTCTGCCTCAACATCAGTTATATTTTTTGCCACACTTATTTTGTACTACCTTGATTTTTTTTCCCATGACTAGCCCAAGTTTTGTGCAAATGAGAGAGTAAATAAGAAAAGACTACTGCTTTTAGAAAATTATAATTTTTTTTTCCAAATAAAAGGAGGGTTACATTTATTCCACAGAGCCATAAAATAGATATTTTTCTTTATAACTGTGGGTATTCCCTTGTTGTTTAAGGATCGGAAGATGGAATCTTAAGCACTGATGATCTGAACTATCGTATGAGGGGCCCCAAAAGGGATTTTTTGTGTTAAAACCAAAATTTTAACATGAACAAAATCATGGCAGAGAAGGAGAGGAAAACCTAGGAATAAAGTAGTAAAAAAAATAAAATCCAGGAAAGAATAAGAAACACAACAAATACAAACCTGTGTACAGATCATAAACAGGATGATGGATAACACTGTAATTTTTAAATACTGATACCAAAACACTTATGTGAGAAATTGCTTACAAGAACAAAAAAGTAATTGGAGGCCAGTTTGAGAAGAGGAAGACAAAAGCAAAGATCATTAATTTTTGTAAACCAAATGCTTATTGCTATAAAAAATTTAATGCTCACTGTGTATGCTTGGACTACAACTTTCAAAAGAAAAGTGTTTGATTCACCTACCTGACTGCTCAACATATGGCAGAAAGAGAGAAATAAAAGTGGAAAAGGTCCTTCCTAACCAGAATGATTTGGTGAATCTGTGAAACTAGCTTATTTTTTAAATAATTATCATTCTACTCAGTTTCACAAAGTATTATTTAATATGGTGTTATTCAGTCACTTGTAGCATACTTTTCCCTCTAGTATTTTATATAAACCTATTACCATTATTTTGCATCCTTCAAAACTCCTTAATGGAACACACCTGCCTAAACTTGCCTTTAAAAATAAAATTCCTCTTAGCCATGGAACCTGACATTTCTACACAAAATTTACCTCTACCTTTACAGAAACATTAAAAGGTTACTTCACCCATTTTCAAATGCAGTTTCACCTCTGAGGAACTTACTCCTCAGGGGCATTTTGAGCAGGAAACGAGTGCCACAGGCAGCAAGCTGCAGGGGGATCTTATTTTACAGATATTCTAGGGCACAGATTAATGCAGTGACCCCTCAATTTTTGGGGACATACTTGATTTTGGGGTTGAGGTTTTTTTTCCTTCTTCAATTCACCTACCATCAAGAACCCTTATAAGATAATGGGACACTGATGCTGGGTATAGAGCAGCCAGGGGGTTATTTTAAGGCTATGCACACAATTTTGTAGGGATCTCTACTTATTTGGAGGTCTTCAATCTAAACATTTATCTATTACAGGTCTATT
Source organism: Heliangelus exortis (assembly GCF_036169615.1). Classification (NCBI taxonomy): domain Eukaryota; kingdom Metazoa; phylum Chordata; class Aves; order Apodiformes; family Trochilidae; genus Heliangelus; species Heliangelus exortis. The sequence goes on from NC_092427.1 coordinate 7,023,204, forward strand.
TAGCTTGTCTTGCTTTGTACCAAACAGTAGCAGTGAAGTTGAACATGCAGTTACAAGCCAGTAGAAGTTACAGAATAAGGATAGCTTGTTATTTAAGCAACAAAGCAATATAATTGTTAGCCATCTCTGGGCTTATAATCTCAGGTTTATGGGCAAGAACCTTCAAATGAACTCAAATATTCCTTTTTTAGAGGAAATAACTGGTAACAGAAAAAAGACAACTACTCCATTTCTTCAGAGCTGAGCACTAAGACAAAAACAAAAGGAAAGAAAACTTTATGTTTTATAGGGCATTAACTTTCCAGACAGCCTGAAAGTGCATAGAAAAGTAGGAAAGAAGTGAGGTGTATGATGTGACCTAATCAGGTTGAAAAGGGGCCACACCTAACCTGAAACTAGATTTTTTTTTAATTTAAATATTTTCTGGTCAATTCATTCTTCTCTGCACTTTTTCTCACACATGCACACAAACTTAACTCTCAGGTTGTAAAAAAATGGAAGAGATTAATTTACTGCCAGACAAAGCACTGAAACTCACACAGAGTTGTCTACCCTGAGGCAAATATACTTCAGCCTAACTTAAGCTCGTGCCAGATACATAAACTTGAACATTAATTGACTAAGCAAAGAAATGGAATAGGAAATAAGAAAGAAACATAGCAGCTATCAGTAAGGCAAGTTCTTTTTCCAAGAACAGCTTAGATCACTGACATGGTGACTGAAAAGCCTCCCAAGTTTCTCAAAAACAGCAAAGAAGTATTTTTAAATTTAGTTCTAGCAAATAACCTGAGACATATCAGATATAACTACTAGACAGATGTAAAAATTAGCAGACAACTTCATTTCCAAGTGACTGGAAATGTAAAATTTGTCCTATCTCACACTCAAAAGTGAAGACTGCTTTCTCCATCTGTGCAGAAAATCCACAATGCAAAGTACTGTTAATTGAACTAAAATATTTGGACAATTTAGAAAAAACCTTGATCAGATTATCATGTAATCTAAAGCACAACCTTACCGTATGCTGTCACTGTCCCAACATAAGGCCCATCAACAACATTTTTATTTTCTTCAGCTAATGCTTTGATGTATCTTTTGCTGAGATCCAAAATTTGCTCACGTAGGACTGAACTGCTCTCGTGCTGTGTTTGCTGCTGAATAGTAAAATGCAGAAGCATCATTCCCCAAATGAAACCAAAAGTCACCAGAAAAAAGCCGAGTTTCTGAGAGGACAACTTCCATGGAGAGAATGCCATGATTCCCAACAGCTTGACACAGTTACTGCAAAGGTTCCTAAAGCATAAAGCCAAACAGCAAGTTCATGGTCCAAGTATGTAAGTATCACAGAGCAGGATTCAGCCTTATTCCAACTCCTTAGTCAATGTATATCCATGTTTCAGTTCCATCCTGTTGCAAGAAGAAAGAAAAGCAGCATAGTTAGAACAATACCTTAGAAATTTATACTAGTTCTACTAGGTCTTCACTTGAACTGGTTCAAAATAGGAGCAGACAACACACTTTCTTTGTAAATATTTAATTTGTATGTATCAACATTGTGCTGTACTAGCCAGAGCACAAAGAAGCTGAGAAAAGCACTGGAAAGAGAACAAAGAGGGAGTGATGTGCCTGAGCAGGTGTAGAACACCTCTCAGTATCTGGATCAAGTTCAATGCTTCAAGCAGTTTCCAAGCTGAATTTCAATGTAACTTTGCTTTTACATATTTGTGTGTGTGTGTGTGTGTGTGTGTATACACAACACTTTGTGATGTTGCCAGTGCAGCAATTTAAGACAATTCTCAACATAATTCAGTTCTCAGAAAACCAGTAATTTTAGCTGGCAGTGACACAGCTCAATTCCTGGCGAGTGCTATGGCGTATGGCTAGATAGGTGATCAGGAAATCAGACTCCCTCAAGAGTAAAGAGGAAAAAGAAATCTACATTATTTAAGCCAATACACTCTCCTGGCTTACACTGCACGCAGTCAGAAGGCTGGAATAATCTCCTCTTGCTCCTGTGTGGCCTCTGCTGTGTTACTACTTATTAATAAAACACTGTCCACTGAGTTTGCTCTTTGCAACTAAATTCAAAAAACACACTTCTTAATGCTAAAATGTGTCTTCTGTACATAAAATTAATATTCTCAGAGCTTTTCACACCGTAGGGAAAAAGAACTGCAATAGCAGCCTTCAAGACATATTAAGGCCATTTTTTCATGGTAAATGTAAAGATAAAACCTGGCATAAGAAATCCAAAGGCAGGAAAAGCTCTGTGATGAGGGCTAGAGGCAGGGTCCTTAGCATAAAACCCAACAAGAAAGGTAATTAAATGGTAATTAAGTGTAACCTATCATGTTAAGACATAGATTTGGTAAAATGTTATCCTTTTAACTTCATAATGCTCCCAGACAGGATTAGAGAACATAATATTCCCTTCCACTCTGCACTTGCCCAGAAAATGCAGATGTTACTCAGTTTTAATAGGATAATTACAGAGATGCCTGGTAGTACTGCTCCCTGTTTGTTAAAATTCCACTTAGGTTTTCTGCTTTCAGTTAAACCAGGAGTTCTGCAGAGGGGCAGAAATACTTTTGGACCACTTGTCTTCCAGAATATCTTGTGTGTGCATTTAGCATTATTGATTCTCATCAACTGTAGAAGTGAACGTGCATCACATTGTAAACCCAAAGCAGACAAGGGAGTAACTGCACCACACATTTACACTGCTAAGAGAAAAACTTGCTGCCATCTTTTCTTCAGAGAGGAATGGTGTGGAAAAATGAATTGCAAGTATAGTGAAAAAGATTATAAAGCCCCCCTGTTGACTTTTTCCACACTTAAAATATCTGAATAAAAAAAAGGAATAGTCTCAGTAGAGAAAATAAAGGACTCTGTTTAATGCTGCTCTCCATAAAGTTAATTTTCCAATAAATGGCAGAAGGAAGTTTTGATTCCTTCAGTTTAACTGTAGCCTTGGGACACTCTTGGACTGACTGAAAAGTCGAGTATTGTTATTACATTAAAACACGAATGTTTTACTATTACTTTGTAGTATCTGGTGCAATAAAATATAGAAAATGCCATAGTTTAAAACAACCACAACTTTAAAAAGAAATATGAAATATTCAAGACAAACTTCCTCAGTGACTTCAAGTAAGAACTGACAGTGTCCTCTGTAGCAATAAGGAATGTGGTTATTAACAATCAATATTTCTTCCCCAATTAAGGGGTTGTCTGTGAAGTGGAAAACAGTGAATAAGAAACTAAACCTTTCACCACCATACTTTACCAGGCTAGTGCTAATGCTTTTTTATGACTAGTTGTTCAGTAAAAAAGCCTGCAGAACATAATTAACACTGAAAAAAGTAATAAAAATTGCAAGCATTTCACACTCATCTTTTTAAAGCCCTAGAACAGAAACAAGGATGATATAAAAAATAATTTATGTCCAACCACTAAGAATAATCTCCTTAAATACAGCTGTTGACTTTTCTACTCTGTCAACAAAAGGAAAAAAAGAAAGACTATAAATCCACCAAAAAACTGTAAGGTAGGCAGCTAATGTTAAAGTTTTGCTATAAATAAGCATTAAAATTCATTTCACAATGGGAGAATGGCTCCTGTTACTTCAAGCACTAAAAGCAAAAAAACCCACCTAACCCCACCAGACACCACAGAGCAGCCCTGTTTTTACTGCCAATTAAACAATTCCAGTGGTTAGCAACTTGATGAATGCCCAACAACAGGCACTTAGCCAATTAACTTTACAGCACTGCTGGTGGCCATGGAGGTCTGGAAAGTGCACAGGAGAAGAACCTCTGTACTTCCCACCACTTCCATGGCTGGATGCACACCCACACTGACTTTGGGTTATGTTCAATACTAGGTTAGACAGACGTCAGGGACTGTAACACAACTATTCCATGGATAACGATTCCCACATACTCATTTGGTATCTCTATAAGACAGTGCTCAGAAGATAAAGGGGTTATGTGGAATGTGTGAAGGCAGCAGCACAGGAATGTCTCTGTGGTGGTTTTTGGGGTTTGTTCTTTTTATTTTTTATTTATTTTTTTTTAAATCTCTGCCCACACCAAGTAATCCATTCCCAAGCCTAAGGTGATAGAATATTTCCCTTATTTTCACCTTTGCCTTATAAATGTTCTCAAAGGAGCTGACCTTGTTAACTATTAAGGCCTTTTCCTGCTCTAGTCTAAAAAGTGCTTTGGAAAGAGGTGGTCTCACTCTAAGACAGCTCTTGAAATTCCAGCACCTCTCTGGAAACTGGATATGTCCTAGTGAAGTTGTTTGTGAAACCAGCAGGAAGGCAATTCCTCCTGCTTTACTGAGAGTAGCTAATCTACCAAAACTAACACCAAATGTGACAAACATAGATGAAAGTGAAAAGATACAAGGCAAGAAAATCTTTATCAGAGAACTGCTTTGTTATGTTCCTCCTTTGATTTGACTCTAACCAGCTAAAATCTCACTGCAATTAAATCAACATACTGGCAACTGAAGCAAGATGCTGGTGTATTTTTAAATTTTTTTTTTTTTTTTAACCAGACCACTTACACACTTCGTGATAAAGATGCCACAGTTTTAAACAAAATTGCCCCTACCTCCCCCCCAACAAAAAAAAAGATTAGCGTATTTCTTTGGAAAAGGGCTAACCTGACACCCATTTATATAGGCATAACAATTGCAACAGTCTTAGTACTTTCACTAATTAAAAGAACTTCATTAAAAACACATTTTTTTCCTGTTCTGTATTCAATAAAATCCTCCTCAGCAGCTGGTCAATTCATTAGTTACAGAGGATAACATTACTGGGCCTATGTCATAACAACAAAAAAACCTGTCATGCTATTTAGAATCACAGCAGGAAAGTATCCCAATAATTACATGATCTGTGTAGCAGGCATGCAAACCACACACTTCTCAGAGTTTCAAGCCTTTACTTTAAATAAATGCTTAAAATAGAGTACAAACAGTTCATCTTCATGTGAAGAGATTAGGCTGAAACTTATCCATGCATTCCTCTTCACTTTTTAAAAAGGAGAAATAATCATCTACAAGAGATTAAGCAAGGTTCCTTTATACGTGTGTCAATACCTGTCCAATCTGCACCTACGTAAGAAGTGGTACTCACACAGGGTGAACTGGGAACAGCACTATGCTCAGAACAGTCAGGATTTGACTGTTCATCAGCTGACAGCCCTGTTCAGCACTTAGTCCCCAGTTATAAAACCCTGCTTGCCTGTAGCCAAAACAGAAGCTGTTACACTCACGAAAATACTAGCAGATTGAGTAGTATTCAATTATTAGCTTGCCATGAACTGAAGCAGAAGCAAACTTATTCAACAGGGCTAGTAAACAATGTATTTGCATTTTTGTACCAAGTGGCTCTGTAAAAATAGTAAAAATTAACACTAATTGGAACAGGCATCAGGCCTTATGCCAAGTGCATTTCTATGCCAAACACGCAAGGCCCAAATTTTGGTCTCTCCTGTTTGTGAAATTATTAGAAGAACTTGTGTCTGCTAGAGCTGGTACCAGCTGCCTCTTGTTATGGCATATATAGCTTAGACATGAGATAAAAGGCCTTGAAAACACAGGCACAGGTTGAAAGCAGAGGCCCAAGAACTGTAAGCAGCTCAGTGATGGTCACTGACAAAATGAAAGCCTGAAATTTTGGCAAAAAGCACCAATGAGAGCCTCAAACATCTTGTCATCAAGGACCAGGGCTACCAGCACTAAATACACAGCACCAGTTCTGTGGTACTCTCTGGTCACAATTAATTCATCATGAGATTGTTACAGACTAATTGCTTTGCATATGCAGTGGTAATGACTAGAAATGAGCACTAGACATTAGCAACATGTATTATTAATGAATATCAATCTAGTGAAGTTTTGCTAAAAAGTTTAAAGCTGATTTAAAACTGTTTTGTTTCATCAGCCTTCTAAACTTTCACTCACAGCAATCTCTCATTCTCATATATATTGATACACAAACAACACCTATTCAGTTCCAACCCCATGCCTGACCCCAAAAAGTGTTGCTGCATCACAATCAGCTCACAGAGGTGCTCTGAAAGACCCATCCATCAGGATCCTAATGCCAATAGTAATGCTGATCTATTTTCCAGATTTTTTCTAAGAGGGCACACTGCACTTCTGTTTGCAACTTCTGTAGAACTTGTTACAGACTACCAGAGGACAAACATCACAATGTGAACTTTACTCTGTTCCTAAGAAGGGTGTGTTAACCTAAAAGCTAACCATAATTCAAGTGTCAATCCAGTGAGCTGCCAACACACCAGACCTACAGCCAGAAAACCCAGGGGTGAGTGAAAACACCTGCCATGCCCCTGCACTTCTCTGCTAGGGGATGCCAGGAGTCATCCTTCATGCAGAAGCTGATGCAATACATTTTAAAAGGGACAGGCAGTCCTCTAAACCTTCTTTCTACAAGTAATGAGTCCAACTGGGATTGCTGGGTTTTAACAGTTTAAACCAGACATGCTTCAACAAATACACAAACTAGAATCCCAGGCTAATCTTAACCACTGCCTTCTACTGCAGCTGCATTGCCTAAACAGATGAGCACTAAACCCCAGCTGAATGCAAATTAATGGATTTCCTGGTACTCCACTTCTCTACTCCTGTGAGAATATCTCAGCAGATGTTCCACCCCAGTTGGCCAATCTCTGTTCTCCAGTAGTGCAATCCATGCTGCAGGGACTCCATTCCCATCCCATCTCACTCACCCCTCCTCCAATTTTACTTATTGCAAGATGCTTTCTTTAGCCCTTTTGGAGGCTGAATCTACCTGTCCTCCTTTCAAGATAAAACAGGATAAACTACAGCTTACTACTTAATACAGTCAAGTGAAATCAAAGAACAGTCATACATTGTTGTGGTAGAAGATAAAGGATAAAATAGATCACAGGAAAAAAAAGCACCTTGATTTCTGATAAAAATTCTTGCATTTCAACACGATGTCTGCTCATACCATGTCAAGTATCTTTGTCTCATGTACATTTGACTCCAGTATTGCCATGGCAATTAAACAACCAATAAACTTAGGAAATATGTTCTACTAATATAAAAGCATATACACATCTAAACAAAACTCCACGCTTCCAGCTGTTCCACTGAAGATTCAGAAGCAGTTTAGTTGCTCTTTAGTCACTGACCAGGTCAAACACCAAGTAGAAAGCAGACAGCAGGACAGGCAACACTGACTCAGGGTGAGAAGGGCTGTATCCTGCTCTCCCAGCTTGACCAGGTCACAGCAACAAAGGAAGGAAACTCTGAGAACTTACCATTACTGCTAATTTTTTCTTCCAAGAGATATATGTAACATTTTACAAGCCTGCAGAAGAAACTGAGTATCACACATTAAAATGAAACACCGGCTGGGTGGCTACTCAGAAGAGAGGGAAATTAGGATCAGATCAGAGTTAGTTTATATCTAACTCTGGAAGACTCCACTGATTTCAACACTTAATCAGTAATCAATTTATTTATTTCAACAGTTCAAAAGTAATAAATTTAAAACATCTTAAAACTTTTTGTTTGTTTTAAAATAAACTCTCAGTACTCAGTGTTAATCATTGCCATAAAAGACAAGATTTGTGGTAGCATGTTCTTGAAGTCACAGAAACAGGGTAGCAAAGCTGATAAGATTAACCCACATCAAGAGTTCCAAGGACTAAGTGAGGTTTCCAGAGGTGCATGCATTCCCTGCACACCTCCCAGGGAATCTCCATTACCAGCAACTCAGGAAGAAGAGGCAGCTGCGAAATCCTGCAAGTCTATCAGGCTCATCTGGTAATAGAACATTCTATAATTGAAGCTTATTAGTAGATAAAATAAATGCAAAAAACTATTTTCTTAGCCAAATTATATCAGCTTAGTTCTGCTCTTCCTTCTGCTGCACAACTTTATTTTGAGCAATAATTCTGTCAACCCATTCTTCTCTTCTAGCTGACAGATGTCACTAAGTCTTCTTTCTCACCACCCATCTCCAGCTGAAACAGCAGCAGCACGTACTGCTGCTGAAGTGGCAATTTGGGATGCAATCCCATGAAGTGAGAACAGCAGAACAACACTGTCACACCAGCAGAAGCAGCACAGATGGAATAAGGGAGAATAAGAGTAAAAATACTCAGAGTCTGGGTTTCTTGAGGTTTAGATTTTTTTTTGTCATTTGGTTTTTGGGTTTTTTTGTTTGCTTTTTGGTTTTTTTTTAAGTGTGCTTGCTTTTGGGCATGTGTGTGTAGTAGAAATGAGCAGGAGGTGGTAGGATGGAAGCTGAAGGAGAGAAAAGCAGCCTTTGAGAAGAATGCTGTAAAAACCAGTAAATTTTTCATCTTCAGCAAGCAGCTTGCCTTCACTTCTAAAAATAAATTTCTTCACTTACAAACAGTTTGGGTGGCAAACCCACCATAATTTCCCCATGTGGGTCTGTGGTTTCACTGAGACTCCAAAATTATTCCACTCCTCTACCAAGCACATAATTTTCTGTAGTTTAGTCCAGCAGAAATTAAGCCATCAGATATTCTTCCTTTCATGCTTGCTTCCCCTGGTATTTCAGGCAGGAATGAGTGAAAAAAGGAGGAAGGTCTACACAGAAGACAAGGGAGAAAAGGATTACAGGAAAATCCACAAGGAAAAATCCTCATGGATTGAAATTCTTACAGTTCAAATACTGTTTTTGATTAAAAACATTTCTTTGAACTTTAGAAATCCAGAAACATTCATGACCTTGAACAAACAAAATAAATATGTATTTTTACAGCTATTTACAAAGCAAAGGGTGTATTAATAATCTTTGTCTTGTTGCTTCATTAAAACAAGATGCCCCAAATAGTATTTTCTGAACACTGAAAAAGCAAATTTTGGGATGTCAGCATGCAGTTCAGATCAGAGAACAGTTGGGTCTTTATTTTGGAAGAAAGTAACTTATTGGGAGCCTAAGACTTAGAGAAAGGACATTCAATAATCCTAAAAATAGTGAAAAAGTGTGAGTCGTGATTTCATGCCTTCAAGAGTTCTCTGTAACTGAACAAACCTTTAAGTTACTTCATTAATTTTAATGAACATTAAAGATAGAACTCACAGCCAAGACTACCTAATATATGACATCCTCCTGAGCCATTCTTCATTTTACATGTGATTGTCCACTAAAGATATAAATATGGCACATGCTGAGAAGCATGGTCTCATAATTTTTAGATCAACTGGAAGTTCTCCAGAGTTATGAGTAAAACATCCTGGGTTCTTACAGAGGAACCCTATGTATGGAAATTAGTTTCTGGGAATTCTCTCCTGTTTATTTAGGACATAGCATAACAGTGGTAAGCAAAAGTTACAAGCATTTCTATGAATTTATTCAGAAAAGTATATATTTTTAAATGAATAACAACATTAACTTCAGCTTCCAATCAAAGCAACTGAGCACACCAAGAAGAAATAAGCTTACTATATAGAATAGGATCCATTAGCTCATTTCTTGCATGAAGCAGCTACTCCAGGCTCCAGCCTTACCCACTGCTAGTAACCACAAATCTGCCTGTTACATCACATCTTGCAGCCTGTCCAAGAGAAAAAGCAAGTAGCTCTCAACAGCAGCTCTGTCCAACTCACAGAGGAAAGTCAAAAAGTTCTTTGTATTCAGCAAGAAAGCTCTCATCAGTGTGGATGCCCAACCAGCATTCCTTGTCAACTCGATGGTCAACACACCAATTGCAGTCTTTGGCAATTGTGCTGAATCCCAGACAGTTGAAAGTAAAACCACAAGATTTAAGGAAAGATCCAAACACGTTCATGCTCAAAATGCTCTCTACATCTCACTGAAAAAGATCTTAAAAAAAAAAAAAAAAAAAAAAAACTTATAAAAAAATGTGTGTAAGAAAATTAACTCTTCAATTTCTTATCATTTTCTGGGGATGGGGGATAAGAAATGATCAGTAAACTGGGTTTAAATAAATTGTTGCAACAGGATGCTGCATTTGAGCTTTTTTTAAAGACAAAAGCCAGTGAAAAAAGATAAAAAGTAGAAAGAAGCACATAGGAAATTAGTGTGTGTATGCTACTAAGCAAGCATATATGATATCATACAGAGGACAAAACACTCAACTCTCTAAACTGAACAGTAAAGAAGTCTTCAGAAATATTTATTTCTTGTTGCTTTAGAACATCTTGAACCTGGGTCAAAGTATAACATTTCTTCCAACAGATTTGTTCTTGGCAAGCATTTTGAACACATTCCAGCTTATGTGGCTAGACAAATAACTGAAACTACAAGCTGCATCTCCAAAGCACAAAATCTAATGGAATTAAAATTTCAACACAGTCACCTGTTTGGAAACAACAGTTCTGCTGATTATTCCATTACTCTAGTTTCTGCATTCAGTCCTCTTTATTATTACAAAGGATGAAATTGCTATTTGCTTCATATCTAATTTGAAAATTAATTTAATTTGAAAATATTTAAACCTTTTATTTCCTGAATCATCTGTATAAACCCTGTTGATCAACTCTGGTATTTATCAACAGCCAATACCACCACCAAAGATTATAAGAGTACGTTCAATGAAATGAGAGATATAAATGTTTCTTATTTCTCTTTCTAAGTAGCAACAATTTGTCCCACAAAGATCAGCCTTGCACATCATTCAAGAGAAGCCATCCCATCCAAATGCCCAATAACTACAGTGTTATTCCTTCAGCAACAACAACAAAGCTACAAAGCACACTTTTCTGCTTCTCTGAACAACTTAGAACAAACAACATTTCCACTACCAGAATGTTTAACAGGACAATAGTTCTACACAGCTCCAATAAAACCCAGTTAGAAACCTACAGTCACACAAGACAGAACCTTAAAGCAATAGTGGGGTTTCAAAGTAACACTTTTCCTCCAAAAGCACAGGACCTTCCTTAGAGGAAGGAAGCTACTGGGCAACTCTAGGAAGCACTAGACAAGAGTTTTGGTACCTACAAAGTTCTGATCCATCCAACCATAAGCAAATAGTAATCGTCATAGAATGGTTTGGGTTGGAAGGGACCTTAAAGATCATCTAGTTCCACCTCCCTTGCATGAGCACGGACACTTCCCACTAGCCCAGGTTGCTCCAAGCCCCATCCAACCTGGCTTTCAACACTTCCATGGACGTGGCATCCACAAGTTCCCTGGGCAAGCTGTTCAAGTGTCTCACCACCCTCACAGTAAAAAAAAAAAATAAAAAATATTCCTAACATCCAATCTAAATCTCCTCAGTTTAGTTTTTTCATAAGCTAACATTCCCAAGTCCTTCTCCTCAGTGCTGTTCTCAATCCATTCTCTGTGGAGCAAAAGATGTGGTTGGGTTTGCTCTAACCCATGTGCAGGACCTCACATCTGGTCTTGCTGAACTTAATGAGGTCAGTAACATGAGCCTTCACATGATTCTCACAGTGCTGGTATGAATTTTCAAGCTTTACCATAAGCTACAACAAATACTGAATAACTTGGCCAAACTAGGACAGTTTTTTCAAGGGAGATCCAGTACCAGACCAAGCATGACCACATTCTAATCTGTCACCTACTACAACCATCACGCTGCTGGAAGGCCACCAGCTTCCCTGTTATCTGCAAGACCTAATAAACCACACAAGCTTCTTTTGCAAATATGAGCTGTACTTTAGTATTTTTTAGGGAGCAACTTATGAACTATTTTGAGTGGGTGGAAAAGAGCCTCCTGTCTTTCGCCATCCCAAGACAGCTGTAGAACAACTTGTACTGGTGAACTCTGAGAATTAGCTTTGTTCAGCTTTGTTTCAGCTGTAGCCCTTATGAAGCTAAAAAAAAAAAAAAGGCGTAGAAAACAGCCAGCAAAAGCAGCATAAGGAAAGTGATTCAGTAGTATCACTTTGAAGTTTCTCTCTAAACTATTGATAGGCAGGAAGAGGCGGGAGGACACACAAAACCCCCACGATGCAGGAAATAACATGAAGAAATCCTGGTAAGCAACAAGGCTTCTGAGCATGTTCTAGACAACCTAGAGCACTACAGGATGGATGCAGAAGCCCATAAAGCTCTATTAATTGCTTATGCCCCATCATTAACTACAGTGTTTCTCTTTTTAGCCTCCCTCACTCCCCAGTTTTCCTGTAGACAGATATAATCTACTATTAGTTGAGCTAACCTACTTCATCTGCTGGTTCTAGTCCACGGTACAGTAATGGTTTAGTTAATGAACTTGCTTTAATGCCTCAGTGCTTTTTATAAATCATCCAAATTATTGGAAAGCCTGGTCTTCAAAGCCTGTTTTGTTGAGGCTATTGTCAATACTCTCATTCAAGGTTTGGTAGCAAAAGTAGCTTTATTTTCAGTAGAGAAAGAAAACCTTTATTCCTCCTGCAGTGCAGTTCCAAAGTAAATGCAAATCTTAACATTTTGCCAAATTTATTTATTTACAATATGAAATGCTTGAGTGACCATGAATTGCCACTTCCTTCTCAAAGTATCTAGTTAGAATTTACACAAGGAAGTTATCCTTAAATAAACCAGGAAATGAGTCTGAAGTCTGTCTTTAACAGGCATAAAATCACACTTTAGGTCTCGAAATTTCTATTTACCTTAGCAAGTGCCACAGCAGAAGAGAAGCATCTGCAAAAACAAAACCTTTTGAGGACCTGATATTCATACTATAGGCATTTCAGCTCAGGGGTGTGGGTGTCAGTACCAAGAGGACAGAGCTGTGAACTGTAGGTAGTATGGTTTTAAGGACCAAGTACCAACTTTGAGGACACTACTTGGATTTCTGGAGTATTTTCATGAAAGAGGAATTCAGTTTGTGATCTCCAAGTGTACTCTACAATATAAACCAAAGTGTTATTAGCAGAGTTATCAACTCACTTAAAAAAATCCCATTTTGTTCAAACCTGTATTTGAGAACATGATAATCTACTCTGAAGTTCCAAATTCACTTCATACCATGAATACCTATCACAGAAATTGCCAAGTAAATAAACTCATAAATCAATTACCTGCAGTTATTCTCTCAAGTAACATAATACATTTTGTAACATTAATGGCCAAAAATTTATATGAAAATCCCTGCCCCTTTCTTTTCAAATATTTTGGTTATAGACTGGCACACAACTGCAGATTTTCTAAGAGAACACACTTGAAATGAGTTCAGCTGATGTCTGAGCAAGCTGTAATTGTATCAGAGAGGGTTCCTTGAATTCTTGAAGCCTGGTAACATGCTAAGGCTGCCTGGAACACTTTCCAATCCATTTTACAGCCATCTAAGCATTATAACAAAGTGATAACACTTCCAGGAAGAGTAGCAATTAAGTTTTCTGTATTTTATTTTTTAAACATCTCTTCTGATTCCATGTCTCTCCTTACTGTGCTAGCAGGGGCCAACTACAAATCTATAGAAAGCTTGCAGAAATTTCCTCATCAGTTTGACTGAAATTCTGCTGGAAATGGGAAGTCATGAAGGACAAAACTGGATGACTGAAAGAGCCTTGATTAATCGAGAAATCAGACTAGAAGAAACAGAGGCAGAAATTTTGTATTCATACATTTTAGATGAAATTGATTAGATAGAATCATCAATAGGAAAACCAAGGTTGGGTCTTTAATTATGAACAAGAATTTGCAAAGTTCATCAGCATTTCACTGATGCAGAAATCTGTGCAATTGCAGAGTAAGAGGATACGAGAAGAAAGTTGTAGGAAAAAAAAGTCTTTGTAAGAAGGGGGGTAAAAATCAGCCCCCCTGAAAATTGGGGGATGGAAATCACTGTAAGAAAGACCAAGGTTAAGCTGGTAAAGAAATTGAAAGGTGAGGCAGGGAGAAGAAAAACAAATGCCTTGAGTGAAAAGATGAGGTAGGAAAACATGCAAGACCATGCAAGTCTAAGGGAGAGTAAATAAAACACCTTGAACATACTGGGGAAAGAGCAACCTGACAGAGAAGGGCTACACACACTGAATGGCTGAATACTCTGGGTAAGGCAAGAGCAAGTAAAGAGGTGAGAAGATTAAATAATACTAAATCAACATTATGAGTGATATGCCAACAGACACAAAGGAGATTGCAAGTGTAACTGGTAATGCATAGCAAATATGGTTCTGTATACAAAGAAGAATGTAACTATTGACAGGGGAAACTGTTTGCTTGTTCAAAAAAGTTATTGATGTTTCCTGATATACTTTTAAACTCATAAAGCTTTCACTTTTTTGAGTGAGGAATACAGATTTTCAATTATGAAAAAGCCACAAACACTGATTAGAACTTCCTGTTTCAAGACCTTTCTTAAATAAATTATCCGAGGTAACAGGAAACTCCTTTATAACTACTATTCCTCAGTATTACTGCTAGTCTTATCTATATATCAACTTCACAAAAAATGAAATTCTCATAAGGTCAGATTTCTATGCAATTTACTTTCCAAACACTTGCCCTGATTTACAACAAATGGATCTGGGCCCTCACTGTGTAAATAAGGGCTGTTCACTCACAACTACAATGATTTCTACATTATTCAGCAGTCATCAGGGACAAAACATTATCTTTGCATAAGACATCAAGGGTCCACGTTAAGGTTGCTGCACAGGCAGTTAGAGGTTGCTGGAGACAATAATAGAAAATAAAGCCACACACACTGCAAGAATGTATTTAATATTTACATGCAGCATTATGAAAATATTTGATATTTACGACTCAGGGACTCCAAAGTCCAGGGTCATATTAACTACTTAAATAAATCAGTGAGCATTATAACATTTTTGAAACCATAAGTAATACTTTCAAATGTTCCAAAGCAGACAGCCTCTTCAGCACATCATTTTACAAGAATCACATGCACAGAGACACTTGCATGCACACCTACATATCTAACCACAGGCAACAGAAGAGACAGAGCTAACCATCCTTTTAGACTTTGGAATTTTCCATTAATTTCTCCATGTTTATGTAGAGAATAAATTCCCCTCAGTGGTCTGACAAAGCATATTTAATAACATTTATTGATACCAAGCTTAGGCTACTAGTCAAATGTTCTCACATTAAACACTGGACAAGAGGGGTTTTTTTGATACTGTTAAATCTGAAGATGGCCAAAGAGAATGTGTTTTTAAACCCAGCCTTGCTCACAGTTTGGGAAGTACAGAGGACATGAAATTCTCTAGGAAAGGAGCCTGCTGGCTGGTTCATTTCTGTTACTAACACAGCACTACCCTCCAGCCTATGTACTGCTTTCAAGGTTTGCATGAATTCACTTTATCAGGATTTTAAACTGTACTTTGCTAAAAACAAAAGCTGTGCTCTGAAGGTTAGTAAACACACTTCAGCACAAGCAGTAAAGCTTTTCTGTCTCCTACTGGAAATCATCCATACTGTTATGCTTTAACAGGTGGCTGCGTAGTGAGTGTCAAGCAAGAAGCATTTACTTGCATAACATCCTTTCTGCATTTTTATATAAGCACAAACCCCCAAGCACATACTGCTAGAGAAAAGAATGATCTTGGTGCATATCAGATTTCTTTATCAAGTAGGATTTAAATATCTCATCCCCTCTCTCTTCCCCTTTGCTTATACATCATCTAAGCTTCAAAGTCCAATTACAACGAAAGAACAACTTACAATATACTTGTTTTATAGATGTAACAAGTTTTGTAAGGTTGGCTGAAAGCAGGAGGTTCCAGTTTGTGAGGTCTCCTCCTGGTGAAGCCTCAATCAGAGCTCTGCTTTGGCTTGTGAAAGTGTCAGAACTAAGCACTGAGAAGCAAAACCTATCTTGTTCATGGATAAACTCAAGTAGACACAGAATTATAAAACAGAGGAAGTATCCATCAGGCTAACCAAGAGAAAAGATCCAAGCCAAACATATCTGTGTCATGAAACAAAGGCTTTTTCCAGCAGACACAGGCAATGCTTTCAGCTGGTTTGCAACCTGCACCCTACTCAGTGCAGTAGCTTGTGATTTATGACTGCAAAGGATAGGTCACTGCAGTTCAGGTTTGGCTACTTAGGTTCTAATACAATTGGAGTTTCACTTGCAATAGTTGCTCCAGTTAATAGCGGAACAACTCACTGCATATGTACCCAAATCAATGGTTTTGTACCTAGTTCTCCATCTAGGTAACATAAAAATAAAAAAAACATTCTTAGCCTCCTTCAGTGTGCAGCACAGCAGAAAATCTGGACTGGCAAGTTTGATTTTCTTCCTAGTACTAGGATGAAGATTGTACCTGTGAGATTTAAATGTCAAAAGAACACAATAGTCCACAAAAGCTCACTTATGCCTCTGTTCAGGTGCCTCAGCCCCCGGGGGAAACAGAACCACGAACTTCCCCTTCAGTTAGAAGGCTCTGTGGTGGGGGTGGGACATGGTGTTCTGCCTTCCTTTCAGAAACATGCACAGTAACACCCTGCCACCACTCACCAGCATCACCTGCATTTTCTTATCACATCCTCATGCTCTCATAGATTTCTTCCCTTCTGGGCCACAAGGAGGAGAGCCTCTGGTGTTGGATCACCCAGGCCCTCCCTGCCCCTCCACCTCCTTCCTGCAGCAGTAAGGTGCCAGGAAAAGAATGCAGAAGCAGGTAAATCATTGAGGGCAAACATTATAAATAGCATTAGCAGAAATACTTGTCCCTGATGCCTTGAAGTCTCCTCCCACCAGTTTGTCTATAGTACCTTTTAAACTATTTTATAGTACCAAATGCAGTGCCTCCATCATATTATGGCCTAGTTACTTGATATTTTCCAAATAAACCAGGATGAAAACTCACTTAATATATATATATTATTTTCTTTTTCCATCTCTGCATGGTAATGAAAAAATAGATATCTTTCCTCAATTTCAGTTGACATTCTAGTCTTTTGAGTAGACAGGGAGAATTATTTGAATCTTTTGTAACTTCTCTCAAACGAGGGAGAAAATCTGAAATAGCACCAGTCTTTTTATGGGATAAGGAGAAGGGAACATTGCAAGCTCTGCAAGCAAGTAAACATCAGAGATTAAAAATGCAAACCAGCAAGTCTTAGAGAAGTGACAACAAAACCACTAAGAAAAATCCTTCCCACACTGCAGCCAGCTCCAAAAAAACCTGGTCCCAAAGAACAAGAGCAGACAGTTTTTCTCCTTCAAAAAGTGGAAGGCACGAAGACATCTAACAATTTTTATTCAAGGGACGAGAAGAATTTGTTCTTAAACTTAGCATTGCATAACTATGAAAAAGAAAAAAAGAATCATCCACTAAATTAAATTCATTTTAAATTAAAATGCAGTAACTGACATTTCCTATTTTTCCTATTCCACTGCAACCCCTTGGCTTCAACAGATCACATAATCTTATGTGATCTCACCACTTACAAAGAAAACAGAATTAAAAGAAACTAAAGGAATAATGAAATTCCTGAGAAGATAAGGCTGGTTGCGAATTTCAGTGGAACAGATAATCCATTCATCTTCATCTGACCTAAGCTACCAATTAAAGCAGAAAGAGAAACAGTTTGCCTGACAGTATTGTTAAAGGCTCAATAGGTAAGAGGTTTTTGAGTCAATATACAAGATGAAAGGACACAGCACAAAACTAAAAGTAACACATAAATGAAAAAAAAGATACAAAAGTAAAATGTGATTCGTGTGAATCACAAAAACCCCACAACCCTGACCACATTTTTCATAAGTTTCAATTCCTGTATCTGGTGTTTTATCTGGAAAGTTAAATTCTAGGTACCTAAATGTGTCAAACTGTACAATACAGTATAGCCTGTAGAACAACAAAAGAAAAAGAAAGAAAAAGACATTACCACAATTGCTATCTCCTAGCCAACTGATTTGATTTCACTGCAGTGCAGAAGCTACAATGAAATATTGTACACACAGAGGACTTTTAGAGTTTGACCTACCCCTCCAGACCAGTATTTGCACTATGGTAAAACCTTCATGTGGATTAGGAGACTTTGGCTTGTCACATGACAGTACCAAGGGCAAAAATATGCCTTGTGCCCAGTAGTCAAGCCATGCAAAACCAGATGATCAGAACATGTGGATGGACTGGAAAGACAAAGAAACTGGAGGAAGCACTGTGGCTGAGACTGGGAGTTTCATTCCTTTTTTTTTTTTTCTGGAAGGTATCACAACAAAGTAGGGTTTCCAGAAGAGATCAGAGAAGATCAGTGAAGAAGTTTTGCCAAGATTAAAGGGAGAATTCCTACCTGGATTAGTGAGGGACGCGGGAGAAAGCAAAAAGACACTTTCTACAGCCTGACAGCTGTAGAAACCTTCTACTTTCTGACAGCAAAGTCTAACGTGGGCAGCAGATGCCCCAGGTGGGGGTAGGAAGCAAGAGCCCTCACTGCTGAACAGGATGGGGAGACTGAAATAAAGACAAGATACGTTTAACTGTGTAGTAACAGGAGCAGAAGGCTGGATAAGGGGAACAGAGGGGAACTGGAATGTGCAGGACAACACAGAACTTGAGAGCTGTCAGCACAGCAGTGCCACACTTGAGAAAGTCACAGAAAAATGACATTATGCTAAACTGAGATTAGAAAGGGGGGGAAGAGATGTTTGCCTGCTAAAGCAATTATATGATATGACAGGATGAAAATGGCCATGCTTCGGAGAAAGTATGCCAAAACTCTGCAAGACTCAGGATTTTTTTTTTTTTTACCGCCACCCTCACATTAAGAATTTGGAAGAAGAGACTGATTCTGTGGCTAAAAAGGACTGGGAATGTAGATAAAAATTATGTCAAATCCAGATTGATCTTTTCAATTAATGGAGACTTACTGTGCAATGAAGGTATTACATGCAAAAATGTCACTGCAAAAAAAAGTAATTTTTATTTTTTATTATTAAATTAAAAAGCTATGTAACAATCTACATTTACTCACTATGACTATTAAGGAAAGAGAACAAATTCCGGAAAGAGAACAAATTCTGAACCTCTGCCAATACCAACATTTTCCTTTACTACAAAAGTGTGCCTTAAATGGAAGTAACGTGAAGAAAAATAAGGGAGTTTTGTCAGTCATGCCAGATGACTGCCAATAAAAAATGCTCAGAATTTGTTAACAGTTTCTAAAATATTTTTCCTTCTGAGTTTCAAAGAATAGATTTCTGAGAGGTGCAACTACAGAAGTGTTTTGCTTTTTTTAAAGGATTCTTTTTTCATGTCTCTCTAAGAACTTTAAAGCACAGAAAGTCCTTTTCCTGAATTTTAATGTATCAAATATGTTAAGGAATCCTTCATTTTTTTTTGTGAAGTATTGTCCTTGAAAGTTTTTTTTTTTCTTTCTAGCCTTTAGGTCACAACATTAGGGTTTCTTCTAATTAAGTGAGAACTGTAAAGCAAGCCCTAAAAACAGGTTCCCTTTAATTATGGCAACTGTCAATGGCACAACAAAAATCGAGACTTTTAAAGAAATTTCAACAAAGACACAAAGAGGTGTCCAAGAGATTTATGAACATGCCCAAACACACAGCTCCCACTGCACTTAATGAGACACTTCTCAATATTCCTGTAGGTGTCTGAACACCTTCTATAAAGCAGACTCCAAGGATATGTCTGAGCATATCTCACACCTGTAGTCTTCATCAACGTCAACTTGGTATTGTGGGCTTTTGGCACCTCTGAAAAAGCCTACACACTACAGTCACTTCTGATTATCTCCATCTGTGCACATTTATTCTTGTGGAAAAGTATCTCATCTCTGTTTATAGTTTAAAACACAAGCCTGGACCTTGGGATCACAGATAGAGACAGGAATATTAACAGCAATTTATAAAAAAAGGAAGAGTGAGATATGAACTTTTTAATATCTGCTTTTTCTTCCTCACGCCAGCCCCCTCAATGCACTAAAGAGGAAATATGTATTTTTAAATATATATATATATAAATTCTTTAGTATTTAGCATACTATGCTTACTACATTTGAAAAGCCAAATCACAGCCATAACTCAAGAATTCATAAGAACAAGAAAGCTTTTCTTGGGATCTGAGAACTGTTACTGAAAGTTGGCCCTTCAACTCCTTCTTCAGCTTTGCTTAAACACTGAAAAACTACAGGGATCCACATTTTAAGCTTTGTGTAGCCATAATTATAACAACCCCCAGTTTAGTGGTTTTTATACTCTTCAGTTTTCTACCTGAATTTAAGATATTTTTATACTAGTATATTTTGTAATGTCATGCTATGAATAAAATATATTCATAATATATCATACCTATATATGAATACAAATTAATTCAGAAATAGTTCTAATATGAACTAACATCCCAAATGAATGAAGAAGAATCCAAAGACAATGGAAATATAAATAAGATGAAAGTAATGGGAAGCAATTTTCATTTATTTGTTTTTGAGAGGGTCAAAAGCTGTTTAATTTTGGTATGCAAGAAAACTTATGAGTTCAAGGACTATCTATTCCCACAAAAAGTGTATATATTTAGTATAGTCTTTCTTGGCATCATCTTCAGAACATTCATATTAACAGATGGAATAAAAATGTGGCTCACAGGCAGGACAGACTGACCTTCTAGAACAGGACAACCTGCAGGCAGATAGGACAGCTTCCATTAAGAACACTGCAAATGTCTCACACCAGTTAGTCCAGTAAGTTTGTATGGGTAAGTCACTCAAACCTCAAGACCTAACTACCTCAGGTCCTGCAGACTCATTAAAAAAAAAAAAAAAATATATACACACACACACACACACACACACACACACACACATATATATATGTTACAGACTTGACTTCTTCAACAAAATGCTGTGAGCTGCCCTTGCAGGAGAATTTGTTGCTATTTCTGCCATTGACGTTAACGAGAAACAGTGGCCTTAAAAAAAAAAGGACAAGTCTGACAAAGATCCTGCAGGGGCTGCAACCAGGCAGAGTCTGCTGGTCTGTTTCCTTAAAACTCCTTAGTATTGCACAGCTGATGCCACACAGTGACAATGACAGCCCCGAGGGATCTGACAAACACAGGTTGCTGTCAAGGTAAGAAGAAAAAGATTCAAAGTCAACGTCTAAAAAAAAAAAAGAAAAAACAAACAAAAAACCCCAACAGAAACCTTTTACCCTTGGCAAACTGACACAGATTTAGGGAACAGTAGAAGCAGGTGAATGGGTTATCACTGACAGGCTTATCAAGCATTGAACAGGCTGCCCAGGGCAGTGGTGGAGTCACCATCCCTGGAGGTGTTTAAAATCCATGTACAGTGCTGGACTTCTGGGTGTCAGGTTTATGGCTGGACTTGATGCTCTTATGGGTCTTCTCCCACATAAATGATCCTGATTTTCCAAGAGAATTCTTTGCCATGTCTACTTCTGAGGGTTCGAAGCAACCCTCCAGGGGAACTGAGAGGACTCAACATTCTTTAGGGGTGCCAGAGAAGGAGAAGTGAAGAGATGGCTTGGCTACTTGCATGTTAGGGATAGAGGCTGTTTCCATATAGAAGTTTCCAGAGCACTTGGTTACTTCAAGAGCACACAGTGCTCCCCACAGTTTAGATATGAATTCTAGTTTGTGTACCCAGAATATAACTCAGCAATGCACTTTTGACAAGTAATCACAAAACAGTATTATCCCTTACTGCCATGAGTCCTGATAACCCCAGTAGCCACCAACCTTACAGGTTATTATAAGGAGACAGAGCTCATGGGTGCTTTCCCCTGCTGGGACCACTGCAAACCAGTCTTACTCTGCTGGTTCATGAAATTATCAGACTGGCTACCCATAACTCACTAAGGTGCAAGACATCGTCAGCTACTTGCTGCATTCTATCAAAGGATAAGAAACAAAACTAGAAAGCTACCAAGAAATGGAAAATATTATTTTGAAGGTAGAGAGATTTATTGTTGGATTACCTACAAAGAATTAAGTAGGTGCACAGTTAATTTCTGCAGAATAAAAAAACTAATCTGTTCTTTTCCCAGTAATTAATTTGATCTCAAATATGGAATTATCAATGCCGAATGTTCAGGGACAGGGAGAAAAAGAAACAAGTATAGCTGGTACCAGGTAACACTCAGCCCAAGATTTTTAAAAGCTGGCCTAAGGAAAAGGATTATACCATTTAAAAAAATAATCATGGCTTTCAACAATTTAGAAGGAATCATTTCCACCATTCAGAAACACATCTTAATGATGCTACTCAGCTTTAAAAAGTGCACTTGTTTACAGTACTGAGAAAAGAAAGACTGCTATAAAAATGATCTTGACTCACACATTTTTGTTTCCTTTTCTGTTAGCTAATTAAAATAGCAGACAGTTCCATTTAGAAAAATAAAACATAATACATCGAGTGATTACACTGATAACACTTGAGGAGAAGAACCCATCATTGAATGCACTTCAGTCTCTCCAGTAATGTACTATTTTGTGGCAGTAGAAGAAAAAGTATGACCCAAAGCAGCATTTCTGCCTTCACATTTATGCTTTCAGCTTCGTGCCTCATCTCTCCATAACCCCCTTAACTCCTACTGCAATGCCTGATAATGACCCATTGTTACAACCTTGCAGAGTTTCTGAGCAAGTCTTTAAAAGTCTCCCCCTCCCTTTTTTTTTTTTTTTTTTTTTTTAATAAGATTGGAAAGAAAATAATTTAACTCCTTTAAATTTTAAAACTCATCCATTTGGCTGAACACAGAAAAAGTGCTTCTCACCACAAAAACTACACTTGTTTTCAAACACCTCTTAAGTGATAATTTGTTTAAAAAAAGAATAATTTTTACCAGTGGAGGATTTCATATCCAGTTTTTAAATGGCAGTTGGCCTTTCTCTCCCCTTTCTCCTTTTAAGTATTTTACTATTTTACTACTTTAGCCTACTGATACACTGAGATACTTAAGAATCATTGCCTAAATCCCATGCAACACACATTCATTACATCAACTTTAATATTTAATATTAAAATATAACAAAGATTTTTTTTATGTGTTCCAACTTTAGATTTAAATTGTGAGTTTTTCTCCACTACTGAAAATCTGAATTTGAATGGGATTACTTTAATTATATTTGAAGTAAGTCTGTGAAACAACTCAAATACTATAAGATTTGTGATAGTACTCACAGACTCAGACCTGCTAGTATGTATTTGGAATACACACAAAAATTAAGAGCACTGTTGCCCTTTAAAAACTAAAGAGCACCCTGTCTTGTCGTGGAACACCACCAAGAGGAGCCTGGCCCCACTCTCACTACATCCCCCAATCAGAGATTCATAAATATTAATAAGATTCCCCCAAGCTTTCCTTCTTGAGACTGAAGAGTCCCAGCTTTCTCAGCTTCTCCCTCCCACACCAGGGATGCTCCAGTCCCTTAAAAGGTACAACCCCTCCACTCAATAGCTACATAGTTAAGACAACTCATTTTGACACACATAAAACCCACACAAACCTTAACACTTCAAATAAGCTACACCATCCAAAATGGTGTACACAAACAGGGAGACTCCAGAAGTAGCAATAAACATTGTGGAAGCAATACAGTTAATATTCCAGCTAGAATGGCATCACTGGTGAAAAAACAAATACTATCCTAGTAACTAGGATACTCCTAACACTGAAATGGTACTGAAGTACACTGTCATGTGAAATGCTAGGCATAAAATGTCCCTGGGTTTGAGGACAATTTACAGCTTCAATTGTGTTAACTGGGTTTTAAAATAAAAATAGGTATTTCAATGCAGCTCACATGTATTTGAAGAACTTGACTGTTGCTACCATAAGCCTACAGTGGCCCATCTCAAAAGCCTCAATTTGCTAGAAGTGACATATTTTTAACAAAATCGTAAAGACCAAAGAACAGCATCAATACATGTAACTAGACTCAAGAGTCAGCAGCAGTCACTCAACCCAAAGGAGAATATACACATTGAAGACACAGTCTAAGGTACCAAGCTGGCATATTTTACTAACTTTCAAAGGCTTACTAAAACTTTAAAAAATAAATTAATAAGTCTTATGCTCCAAATATCCATTCCAAAGATCTTATTTGGTTTACGCACAGTTGGCTTTTACTAACAACCCATACAGATAAAGCATTTATTCTGATTTTGTAAGCAACAAGCAGCCCCTCATCAACATATCTCCTACCAAGCATCATATGCCAGTAAATTTATTTTAGTCTTGTCTGCATGTAGCCAAGTAAATGACACAAGCCTTTTGATATTGCCTTTAAAGAACCATAGCCCCAGCATGAAAGAAAAGATAGTTATAGACATCACTCCACTTAACAGCTTTTATAATTACAGTATTTTATCAATGAAATTTTATGCAGGTTACTACAGAGCCAATTCTGTTTCCCAGACAGTCCCAGGATACATTGCACAGTGTCATTAAGCAAGTGTGCAAAAAGCATCTCTTCTTACCCAAGACAAGCTTAGGGAAAGTCTCATATTCAAGCTCAGGTGTACTGGTGTTGCCTTATTCCAGGTCCCCTTCTAAACAGTAACCTTGACTTTTTTTAGTAGTACCTTCTTTCAGGCATTTTCATTCTCAGCCAAGTATTCTATTTTTCTTGTGTTGCTTTTCTGACTAAGAGTTCAAAAGTCTGCTTTTAACTGTGTTCCCAACTACACTGGGAATGACTTGAGCTTGACTAACAGCTCTTAAAACAGACAGAAGTCTCCCTTAGTGTAATGAATGTGCTTAATCTCATGCACCTACATATAAATTAAATTCTCACAAACAGCCTCCTTTTAATGCCTCATAGTATGAGTTTTGTGATTTAAAAAACCTATATTGTCTAGTAATTTGGGTACATAGGCAGGATAAACCCTCCACGTGAATACTGCCAGCAGATCTAAACCAGGTAACTAAAGAGCAGAGAGCTGAAGCTCTATGTTTTATGCAATATTCAGATTGGCTGCATACAGATAACAAGCTTGCCAATCTCTACAGCTTCAGCTTTTTCAGACTTGGAAAACTTTCACAAATTAATCAAGTTCTGCAAATATTTGATATTACTTCCATATTGCGGGAGCAAATAAAAACCACAAGTGATGTACAGAAACTGGAGAGGAAGTAGGAGGGGAAGGAAGATAAAGAAGTCGATGTAGACAGGCGTTAAGGCAGTTCTGAAGGACCAAAGGAGGCACAGAAAGCCTCAGTGGAAATAATGCTCCAGCTATCCAAATAGCTGTCTGATGAGCAGTCACTGAATCCGTTTCATCCCTGAAAGCTCCATAAATAACTCTCAGGAATTGGTGTGGAAGGCAACGGGAAGAAAAAGGGCGGGGGAATAAAAACCACACTGCAGAACTGCAAAATTTGTCTTGACTTGTGTGGGAGAACTCTCGGGAGTCAGTTGCTCTCTTTCACTGTTAACACTGCCCCCAGAACTGCAGCCTTTTCTGCTTTAAGGAGACAAGAGCATGGTTATAAATGTGTGTGGGGTGACAGGGATGTCACATAAGGTATGACATCACCCACGTGAAGGTGACACCCTCCTACTGCCCTGCCTTTCCTTCAGCCCCCATTACCAAGGAGCTGAAGACCTCACTGAGCCATGGTGGGAATATTCTCTGCAATGGCAATTAGAAGAGGTTTCTGTATACAAAGCAAGGGCTTGTTTGAAGCAATAAATCTTGGGACAGAGGGGCTCCCAGAAATATGTATCAAGCTTGATCCCATATATGACCATTCACTTGAAAGGACAAAACCAATTAATATAAGCATACAAACCAGAAAAAAACCCACATAGTTTGAGAAATATTTTCAACACAGTATTACTCATATCCATTACACTTTTAGTGCAAACTCTTATTTCTCCACCTCTGGCTTCCCTTCCAATCAACAGGCATACAACAAAAAGGAAAATAAATGGCTACAGGAGCTACAATCCTCCATATAACACTCCAATGTTCAAGCTGCAATGGACTTTGTTTTTCTGCTTCTGGAAACTTTTTACAAAGCTTAATAAAAATCCACAAAAGTAACCTTACACATAGGGCTGGTAAGCATTCAGGACTCAATCTGTAGAATGGGTGACAAAATACCTTCCAATTTAAAACACAAAGTGAATGGCAACCCCACACTAAGTGTGAAATTGAAGACTCTCTGCCATATGTGAAAAAAAAAAAACACATGAAGGCAGCTGCTAACAAGGCAAAATCATCTGGAACATACTGTTTATATATGGAACACAGTTGTTAACTAAGCAAATGGAACTGTAAATTTGCATTTGTTGGTTTATCTACAGTCTGTCTGCTATGCAAACAGCTAAAAGGCAGCATTTGAAAAATACAGCAGAAAGACTCAAAAGATTTTTGGGCCAATGTGTACACAATGCTTTTTTTCATACCTCTTTTAGAACATGTGCAAAATTAACAACTTCAACTAAAGAATTTCTTTCTGCATAAGCATTAAGGAAATATTGTACTTTTTAAACCCACGCACACAGAAAATCATTACATAGAAGACAGCCACAGCACCAGACAGTTTGAAATATGCAAACAATACTTTACTTTTTCTATGCACTTTCCAGATGTCATTCTAAAGCAAAACAGAAAGAATTTAAGGACCTTTTGGTTTTCAGATGAAAATCCTATTCCTAAACAGGATTAGCTGGTAACCTAAAAATATCAGCCAGTAATCTCCAAAAGTCATAAGCTCATGCACCCCAGAAAGTCCTATACCAATCACTAACTAAAAAAAATTAGGTCAGAATACAAATCAGATCACACTAGAGTAGCATCAATCTTCTTATTTCAGAGCTGTCACATTTTAAATCTTGCATAGTTTCCACATCAATTATTCAAAACAGAGAAGATCTTTCTTTGAACAGAGACTAACCAAAAGTGACATTCCAGTTTAATTCTATAGCTTTAAAAAGGCCTATTAAAAAGTTTATCTGCTATCAAACAAACAAAAGCTACCTCCCAGACTGCTTCAGGTTTTCCTTAAAATTATCTGGGATCAGGTGGCAGAACTTCTGACAATGTCATCTGACAATGCAATTTTTTTCTTGGCCAAATTCTGTGCCTAATCTCTAGCAGACTGACCCATCCTACCCACCACACCAGAGAAGCTGTTTCTGTTTCAATTCTGCACATCTAGAGTCTCATGGAGCTGACTTACCCTGTGGCCTGTTATCCCTGTGCATTCCCAAGCTTTATTAACTATATATAAAATACAATAAGCAGCATACAATATCCTCAAATCTTTGAAATCTATTGATGTAAACCATACATAAATCAGTGATACCTGTAAGGCTGTGGCAGCTGGAGCTGGCATTACTGTATGTACAAAGAGATTTGGACCCTGAATCTGCTGACACTGCTGATGAGGAGAGGCAGGTAGCAGCTAGGACCAGAAAGTTTCAGCTCTTTAGTTTCAGTGTTCAGATGTAGGATGCCTCTTTCCCTAATGAGAACCAGCATGCTATCCAAGTCCTATAACATCTTGAACTATGAAATTCATGTTCTATCTACAAATTCGTCACCAAAACAAAACCAACTGGATAACTAATGACAGAAAGACTCTAATACTCTTGTTTTTACTAATTTTATGGTGATATTTATGAGCTGTAATGAGCTATATGAATAAGTGACATAAATCCACTTAACACAATGAACTAGAGGGCAAAATAAGCGGTTTCACTATTAAACAATACTTTACTTTTTTGCCATGCAGAATGTCTCATACTAAATATCGTTGGGTTTGACTTGTTATATAACAAGTTTCTGCCTATCCCTGGCTGAGTTACAACAACAGTCACAAGTCTGGACTGGTAATTCCTTTGGGAAGGGACATTTGAGTGCAGTTCAAGAAAATACAGAAAATCTCATGAGAAAAGCCAAACTGAATTTTCACTCCTCACACAGATTCTCCCAAAAAGACACCCTACCCAATGATTTAAGTAGTGGCAACCATCTCATCTTTGCTAGCAGATACAAGCTCCCTTTCCTCATGTGCTCTGAGCCCATCAGAAATTACAGTATGGTCAGCATAACCTGGAACAGGAACAACTGCTTTGTAAACATGGGGTGCAAGCAGAAGAATGAGTCCTCCTCCTCTTATTTGGCCCGATGTGCAAATCACATTGAACAAGAAGATTTTTTGTTTGATTTTTTTTTTTCCTCCACTGGATCAGCTTGCTTACAGTAGCAATCCTAAGTCAATCTGGATCATGAGAAATACACCTATCTTGCAAGGAGCTATACTTAGATGCCTATAACTCACTGCTGAACTCCGAGCATTCTGACAAACCCATTTTCAGTGCCTTCTTAGAAGCAATGGAGGGAGCTACTGAGTTCTCTTCATGCCACTGTATGGTAGTGCTGCATAAAACTCAGTCAAAACCAAGCACTGCTGTGAAGGTGCCATAATCAACTTCATGCTCCCTCAAGTCAGGATATTATGGATATGAAAGGATAAAGCAAATAGCAAAAAACAGACAATGCAACCTCAGCTTGAATGCAATGAACAATGAAATCCTGTGTGACCCAACTTACACAGTCTGACGTGGAAGAGAGACAGAAGAGGACTCCCTCCTAGCAAGATGGGCTGACAAAAGCATTTGCCAGGATAGTTAAACTTTCTTGCTTCCATGCCTGCCAGAGTACTCCTGCTTGGCTTTTCACTTCAAAAACAGAAGAAAAGTTCTACAGAAAAAGTTAAACTTGCCCCTTTCCTCTTCTCTCCCCACCTCCCCCTGGGCTACAAATCAACCATAAAAGCTTAGATAACTATAAAAGCCATCAACAAGAGCCAGACAGAAATACAATTAAATAAACTCAGTATTATAAAACCCAAATTGCAAGCAAGCAGTTGAACATGGGATTCCAGGGTTGATTTCAATACAACAAGGCTGCAATCCAAGCCTCAAATTCAAGTTTCTTTAGACACACATATAAAAATTTTCATCTTCTAATGCAGGAAAAGAAAGCCCAAATCTCCAGCTAAAATATGATGGTTCAAGTAATTGTCTAACTTTTTTTTCACTGTTAAAAGCTTGCTAATATTTATAATGTTACAAAGCATTAAGTCTCCATTCATTCAGCCTCATCATTCTGAAATGCATACAAAGACCAACATTTCTCTTCAAAGAAAGAAGAAAATTCTAAAATATCTTTTCAGATCAAATGAATATTCTTTAGGAGGACTTCTTACAGAGCTCCTCATTTAAGTTACACCACAGATCCTGTGATCCTTTAGCTACTACTTCCAGGTTTGCCCTTGGAAAAAGTACTGCCAAGTGACATAGCAACTGAGATAGATAACTCTAAAACAACCCTGACATTTCTCAGTAGAAACATAGAATCATTGAATCATAGCATTGAAGCATAGCATCATTGAAGCATAGCAATCATATATAGAATCATAGCATGTTAAGGGTTGGAAGAGTCCTCTAGAGATCATCTAGTCCAACCCTCTTGCCAAAGCAGGATCACCTCAGGAAGGCCACACAGTAACACATCCAGGGGGGTTTTGAAAGTCTCCAGAGGAGACTCCACAATCTCTCTTGGGCACCCTCACAGTAAAGAAGTTTCTCCTCACGTTGAGGTGGAACTTCCTATGTTCCAGCTTAAACCCATTATTCCTTGTCCTATTACTGCACACCACTGGAAAGAGATTGGCCCCTTCCTCTTGACACCCACTCCTCAGGTATTTATAGACATTAATAAGATCCCTTCTTAGCTTTCTTTTCTCAAGGTTAAACAGCCCCACTTCTCTCTGTCTCTCTTCACAGAAGAGATGTTCAAGTCCCTGGATCATCCTTGTAGTTCTCCTTTTGATTCTCTCCAGTAGATCCCTGTCTCTCTCTTGAAATGGGGAGCTCAAAACTGGATACAGTATTCCAGGTGTGGCCTCACCAGGGCAGAGTAGAGGGGAGGAGAACCTCCCTAGATCTGCTGGACACACTTTTCCTGATGTACCCCCAGGATACCATTGGCCCTCTTAACCACTGACCTATGGAAAATTTACTGTCCACTAGGATTCCAAGGTCTTTCTTCATGAAGGAGTCACTTCATATATGTTATAAATCAAAACTATTTTAGTGATGATGTCAGAATTCTCTTTTAACACGAAATCCACAGAAGTTTGTTACGGCAACTGTGAACCATTAACTCATCTTTGCTACTCTCACAGCTTTCTGATCAGCAATATTTAAACAAAAAAGTATTGGTTTTACAAAAGCTTGATTACTCTGTAGTAAGAGGTCAAATGAGCCAATCTATGAAGAGCAGCTAATCGAGTGTGTGCCAGTATACTGTGGACATCTTATCCTTAAAATATATTAATGGAAGCATGCCTGCCCTACTGCAAAGGAAGCCACTGTGCAAGTCGTAACTGAGCCTTCCTCCTAATCACAAATATGCAACTTCCTTAACCCTTGGAAATAAGTATTCAGAAATCACGGGGGAGAGAGGTGGTGAGGGTGGCAGAGACAAAAAACCCCACAGATAACTATTTTCTGCCAAGGGCAAAATCAGCAAGAGTTCTAAAAAGGACTGAGATTACTCTGAACATTTTAGAGAAGGATATTCAAGGCCTATTCAGCAAAAGTCCATTAAGAACTGGTAAGTCAAAAGGAATTTTCCCAACAGTGATAAATGGTCCATTAAGTAGAACAACAGGGTGACTATAAAGGAAAAAGTGCATACACATAAGGACAGAAGATGGGACAGAAGAAGAAAATTTTGGAAGAATATCAAGCTCTCTAGATTCAAATTGGGAAATACATTTCCTTCATCTTCCTTATTTCTCTGGAGCTGTCAGTAACTGTAATGTATTTTGGATCTTTGTACTACTGCTCTTCAGGACCAACATTGAAATTAACTATGATTTACAAAATGCTTTAAGTACATACTCTAACATTAGACACATTTCAAAATAAAGTTAGTAGATAGATAATGTTTAGTAGGCAGTTAACATTAGTGGGTAGTTTTACTTTCTTCAGTTTTTACTTTGCTTTCCTCATAATTAAGATCTGGAAAACAAACAAATAAAAAAAATCTTTTTTTAAACTATAAGTGAGGTTTTGCCTATGTATTTCTTTGAAGGTCATCATTAATGGGCCATAAAAAAGGAATTTTGACCACCTACATTAAAATCTGATGAATTGTAAATAAAGATCCCAACTGCTTAAATTTGAGCTGAAGTACTTACATTGGAAAAAAGTATACATCCACCATCTGGTGCACAGTAATTACAGAAATTAAAACTGCATCTCTGTGCCTTGCCTTTAACAATTTTTACTGATACATTAATACTTGATCTTCTTAGGGAACATAATCTAAACTCATGCTGTTAAATGATCACAGGACTATCCCCTGTATGGCGTAAGCAGTTCATTAAGCTGGAATCTTTAAAAACACTTGCTTGTTCCCTTGTAATAATGGAAACAGTTTCTGTAGTTTTACGTCATGCCAATAAATTTAATCTGCAGTCCAGGCAAGTTAATTCCACTCCTGCTGAGTGATATTCTGATGGATGGCACCACTGCAGGTCATGAATATTCTTTCCTTTTGATTAATTCCACACCACACACTGGACACAGTCTTTTGAGTTATGATGTCTGAACACAATGCTTAATTCCTGTAAAGGGCTAAATCAGTTTTTGACTGCTTGCCAAAATGTAAAGAACTCAGCAGATGTGGTGCAAGTGAAAGGGAGCTTCACTAGGCTTGGCACTCAACTCTGACACTGCTACAGGTGTGGCAGTACACTCACCCTCAGCTTTACATTGTAAGTGGATTCTTCATGAGCATAGCTCTATAGCAAAACTTCTGGATATTCCTTATTTTTGAGGGACTGCTTGTAAAAAATTCTGCAGCATCAGTAGAGCAGAATAGCAGTGACAGTATTGAAACAACTGAGCAGTTAGCTTTATTTTTTTGCTTTTTTCTTTTTCCTCCTATACATTACAAGGTATAAAGTTTTACTATTACTCCCATTTCTCCTTTTTTGAAATAAAACCCAAGACAACACAGAGTGAAATAAGGGTAAGGAAACAATAACATTCACTGGTGAGAAGAGCAGCCACTGCTGCCACCACAAGACCAGGAGAAGTTGCAGGTCATTTTGTCCCTCCACAGTCAGTGAAGGCAGCTGGGGCCCAGGAGACCTCAAGGCCCAAGAAGCACAAGAGAGCTGAGCTGAGCCAACAGCTTGGGAACAATCTCACTCCACGCTTCTCATCCTACTACTACAAGCCACTCACTCTCACACTTTCCCTTTGTGCTAGACCTGCCAAATCAAGATCCTTTGATGAGCTGATTTGTGAAAACAAAAGAAGCCTTTTCCCTACATTAGCTTCCTGCTTGCTTTGCAAGCCAAGCTGTCTAACAGATGGGTCAGGTGTGTCTCAGAGCTGAAGAACATAAAAAAGGAGAAATTGTGTCTTTTTGTAGCAAAGAGGTGTTTAGCATTGTCTTCTCCCTCTTGTACTGAGTGACTCAAAGCAAACCCAAAAGCCTCATCCTCTGTACAGACTATGGAAGGACCTGAGCTTCCTAAGCTCAAATTACTGTGAGCTTTTATTTCTTCTTTTCCCTTCTCCACACTCCCCAATACTCTACAGCACAGCTAATATTAAGCAACCATTAGTGGTCATAACTCATTCAAAGCTTCATCTCTTTTGTTCTTACTTGCCAATAGTGTTTCCCAGTATAGTGTGAGCAAATTTTTTAGTCTCTTCCTGATCATATGAAGAATAATTTACAAACCAAGTAAGTACTCTTGTTTAGCAGCAGCCTTTTTAGGTAACAGAAGCTGATGTAAAGAAAGTGAAATAGTGGAGAGAGTGAAGGGGAAAACGTTTTTGTGATTCAATAAATGTAAATCCCATAAAACACGGGATCCAGTATACTTGGCTTAAATTTCTGAGTGTGACAAGCTGAGATCAGGAAGACAAAAGCTACTCTGGATCCATCTGGGCCAGGCAGATTTCTCCAGCCAGAAGTCATCACCTCCTCACATCTGGGTATGGAATTAACTTGAGTGTTCCCTAGACATTTCAGTCAAAATAAGTTGGGCAAGAAGTAATTTGCTATTTTAACTACAAAGCTGGTCTGGCTCTTATGAATAGCACAGTTCAGACTGTATAAACTGGCCCTTCCATCAAGATTGCAGGAATCTTTTCTACCATTATTCTGTTGTCCTTTTCTGGTTCAGCATAATGACATCATGGCTTACTATAAAGTACCTGATGAAAGGCTCTGCCTAAAGCTTGAATAGCTTTGAAGGGTATTACAATGGTTACCTGTATATTTGCCAATATGCAGTTTTCAGCATGAGCTGAAGAATTTTACCGTCATGTCCTATAAAGAATTTAAATACATTATGAACCAGAAGTTGGATTAACAGCACTTAGCTGCTGAATACAGTCAGTCATCTCAGTCATGAGAAGTTGCAAGCTGGATTTTTTGGATGCAACTCCTGTTGCTGGCAATCAATTATGCCAATTCTGTCAGAGTCAGGAGTATCAAAGAGCTGCCGCTCAAACATCATTTCCAGCAGCACATACATTTTCCTCATCATTGCATGGTTCCCATTATGACTTTAAAGTGGATATTTCAGTCCTTTTTCCAATTAAAGAAAACACTGTATAAAAAAAAGAGTTGGAGATATAACCAAGTTTTTCCTGTTCACAGGACACCTAGGTGCCCTTCCCTTTGAATCTCTCAGTTCTACCCAAAATCTCTCTGCCCTCCTCTTACAGACACATGCAGTCATCCTCCTCTTCACTCAGTCTCTCCTACTTAAGATCATTCTAGATGGTGCTTCAGGAAAAAAAACAACAACAACAACAACAAAAAAAAACCCCAAAAACCAAAAAACAAAACGACCCAAAACCACAGCCCAAAAAACCCACATAAAAAAACCCACAAAAACCCCCCAACCAAACAAAAAAATAATCAGTGAAACCCCCCAAAAGACACCCCCACCCAAAAATCCCCAAGTAAGCCACACAAGTGGCTAAGTAAGCCAACTTCCTCTCCTTACCTGCAAAGAGTTTTATATCATTTGAAACTAAGAAAAAAAAGAACCACAACTCTGAAGCAGAGTCTTAAACCTTTCTCCCCACCTCACACAAACAATGAAGAATTACGGTGAGATTTCTTCTAAGTGCTTAGATTAATGCTTACAAAATTGTTTTGTTGTGACAATTTGTAAACTAAACCAAGGTGCAATAAAGCATGAATTTTAAATTGCTATATGTTTGCATATATTCATTATGCACAGCACCACATGTCAAGCAGAGTCTCTGAAGGTAAATCTCAAACATGTGATTACCACTGAAGCAACAAGACAGAGAATAAAGTAGAAAAGTGATATATTTAGTTTCATCCTATCCTTGTCCCGAGAGGAAAGTGTTCCTTCTAGTGTGGGAAAAGGAGGAGGAAAAAAAAACACCAGAAAATGAAGGCATGTTTTTCCTCCAACACTGATGACCCACTTCAAACAGTCTTATATAACTATAAAACGAGATTATATTTGCCTTGCCATGGGTTTAATCTTATGTTTTTCAGTCTGAACCACATCAGAGGATTATTTTTGTCACCTGGCTACCATAGTTTTCTGAACTTTCTTACCTTAAGTCCCTCTCCATGTTTCAAATAAAGAATAAATAAATAAATTTTAAAAACCCACAGAAAAAAAACCACACACAAAAAAAAACCAAACAAAAAACCCCAGACAGACAAATCTGGTGAGGTAAGTTTGCACTTTGCTGAACTGTACAAGAATTATATAAGCTGAAGCTATGTAGCTATGCTTCATACCTGACACCCTATCCTTAAATTTTCACCAGTCCTGGTATTCCACCATGCTCATCCATTCCATGCTCTTTGGCATGTTGTCAGGCATTCACATTTAGCTTTCCTCCCTCCCGTGCTGGGAACACAAGTCAGTCTTAGAAAACACATACAAATTAAAGGATTTTCATGAAATGAAACTTTTTTTCCCCAAAGAAGTGCAGAAATGGATCCAATTTGGTGTGGATCCTTTCTCTAAAAAAACTTAACATTAACAAATCTCTTTGCCACTGCAATACAAAGTAGCCTAGATGTTGTTCATTGCTGTATGGGTGGAAGAGGATTAAAAAAACCCAGGTCACTTCTGGCAAAAAATCTTGCAGTGTGCCAACTAAAAGCTCCTTTGCACACTACACAGAGATTTATATAATTTAAAAAAAACACACAAGTGTAATGAAGTATCAAGACAAAGATGCAAGCCCAGTGGAATTATTTGTATTGCCTAGTTTCCTTCTGGACCTCTAGGGCATGATGCTCAGCATCCATTTTCCTATAGTGCATGAGGAAGTACTGTCCTAGAATCAAGTTAATGCTATCTAGGTAAAGGCACAGGATGTGAAATAAGCCACAGCTCTAAGACATGAATACTCACATATAAATATGTACAAAAAAATACACTTTGAGACAATAGTATTGAAAATTATGACAATGCAGCAGTTAATGTAAAAATTATGACAGCCCAGCAGTTAAAGTAACTGGATATAAGGCTGCCAAAAAGGTCACTTACAGCTCTGAGCAGAACTTAAATGGTCTTTAAACAGTACTGTAGTACTAGTAGAGAGGAGAAGAGAGATGGCTATGCTGACACTGCCACAGCTGAATGGGGTTCTTTACTGTTTGGTCATAGCCAATGAAGAGGAAAACACAGGCAGAGAGACAAAGGAACAGATTTTCTAATATGATGAAAATACTCATTCCTGTCTACTCACTGGGGAAATATGCTGACAAATTCGTCTTTATAAGATAAGTTGGTACAAAAAGCCTCTCCATGATCTCTGTACCACTGTGCTGTGCTGATTTATCTTTGTAACAGCCACATTTGACAGACCTGCAGAACTATTTAAGGCATTATCTTAGGGCATTTCAACATCCCAAACAGTCCATTTGCTTTGTAAACAAGAACTCAACACAAGACTATCCTACCACTGTGTCAGATCTTAGCATACTGGCTTACACCTGCAGAAAGCAGCTGAACCTGTAAGAGTCTTCAGAATTTGGAGGATTTTTCCTCCATTTAACTTAAAAAGTAAAAAGTAAAATCAGCTACTGATTCATGGCACATTCACAATTCAACATTAGACACCTACAATTTGTATACAATGAAAGTTCAAAGAGAGACTCAAAAAAGCCAGCCTACAAAAGAAGCAGATCACCTATGAAAAGCCAATTGATAACATGGATTTACCAGAAATTTAAGAAAATAATAATTGAATAATTGTCTACATTTTTATTTGATGCCTTGCTCTGCTCAGCTTTCCTATGTCCTAACAGATAACAGAGACAATTTAGAGTAGCAAACTTAGATTTTCTTCATGATATTTTCATTGTTTATCCAGATTAGCTTTTTGGGGGGGTATAACGGAATCCTTAGAAGAGGCTCCTATATAAGCATTTAGGATAACCAAGCCAAATAAATTACTGCAATCACATAC
This sequence comes from Heliangelus exortis, assembly GCF_036169615.1. Lineage (NCBI taxonomy): Eukaryota > Metazoa > Chordata > Aves > Apodiformes > Trochilidae > Heliangelus > Heliangelus exortis. The sequence goes on from NC_092427.1 coordinate 7,059,654, forward strand.
TGAATGTATTAGCGAAAATATGGAAGTCAGTTCTGATGCAAATAATCCCCAGGGTAAAAAAACCTGCAAATCCAGACAAACTACAGGACACTCAGCAATTACTCACATCTTCACCATGCTGTTTCATTTTCTGTCAGTCCAACACGTGTGTAACGTGGGTAGAGAGTCAGACCTTCAGTAAAAATGGCCTCAATCATTACAGACAGATGCTTGAAGTCAGCTAAAAAAGCCACATCAGAAAAAAATACAAGAAAGGACTCATAAGAAAGCCTTACTGATGTGACAAAGGAAAAGATGGAAGATAACTGGCCTTCTGAAGGCATTCAATCCTTTCCTGAAATCTGCTGGTTTGATAACAAGGTAATAAGCAATCCAGCAGAGAGGTTCTGCTTTGTCTTATATCTATTACTAGCTGACAGCACAACTCTGCAATATACCATTCAGAGACTTCATCAACTTTGACTTAATTGCACAGAAAAAACCCTCCATGCAGGTTTGTTGTGCAGGTGTGGTGGGATATGTAGTTCTGCTTTAGTCTAATTCATGAGGTCATTGAGTTGAGCAATACAAGGGCATTTCTTAAATGATTTCATAAAGAAACAGGTTACACAAACATAAGAAAAAAACAGAAGTACACTTTTAGGGATGGGAAGGAATGCACGAGATAAAGCTTAAGTGTAATGAGTGAAAAAATGTAATCATATTGTAAAATCTCATCCTTGAAGATACCAGGAGAAGAAAGGCAAAAAACATTCAGAAGACCATATTAATAAAGTTATTTTGCTTTTTTCCAGACACAGCAGAGGATACCCAAAACAATTCTCACACATAACTGAAATCCAGCCTGACCAGCAACCAAAAAGCCAAACCCAAAGTAAGCATACTTAAAATTAAGAGATAGATGAGTTTTGTAAGAGATTATATTCACTAAAATCTTCAGTATCTAGTGGAAGGCTGTTTCCAGTACTGAGCAGAAAAGAAAACACATACACTGCCTGCACAGCTCTTGAAGGTCAAATAAAAAGAGAAAGCAAAATGCTTAGCCCTTCGGTCTTTCAGGATGTGGAACAGCAGAGGCAGTGGTAACAGCAATAATAAAGTACCAGTGACTAAGAAAACAGACTTCAAATCATACAAAATAGGGAAGGAAGGAGATAGACACAAACCAAGATGGAACAAAAAGTATAACCACAACCCTGAAACCCGTTACACAGTATTCTAGAGAATTTTTAACCCGTCTCTCCATTTTTTTTAATTTATTTATTTTTTAAATCAGTTTTACAACTAAAATACTGGTGTGGTTTATGTTATATGCTATGTCATTTTTTACAAGGAAATAAAGATTCTAACACAGTAATAAGCTGGGCAACTGTCAGCAGTGCTCTCTGCCACACTCAAGACTAGTGAGACCATGATAGCAACACAACAAAAAAAGCATGGTAATAACATCTGACAGATTTCTTCCTTCATTTATCAAATAGAAGGATGACAGAGCTAGTCAGTAGAAAATAGACACTAAAAAAAGGTTTTAATCCTGCATTTCTGTGGCTCAGACATTTTTATTCTGAGCAATAAGCTTGATCCCTGTAGTACATGGAAGGTGAACATGATGAAAACTTCAAGGTTCCCAGAGTAATTTCTGCCAAACTGAAATGCTACATCAGCAGCCTTTTTAATGAAATGCCAAATTTTAATTACATGAAGAATAAGGTGGGGAACATATTTCAAAATACTCTGTAGCTACTGAAAGGGAAAGAGTACACCTCCATTAAAAACTTTTTATAACACATATCCAAAATCAATGGCATGACATCTGATTTGTATATCAAGAATTTATACAGTGAAAATGAGTGTTATTTTATTTCTTTGGATAAACAAATATATGTTGACGGCAGTTACAGAGAATAAGTCATTTTGGAAAAAACCAAAAACAACCCAAAATGTTAATTTGCTATATAAAACTCAAGCCACATGACCTACTGGACAGAGCATTAGCCAATATTATCTCTGTTAACCAAACATTTTAAGTAATAAAAAGCCAATATTAAAAATTAGGTCGAGGTTTAAGCACACCAAGCAAGCGCTGTCACTGAAGGCAGCTCTTTATCCCTTCTCCAACCTCCTTCCCCAGCTGATGCGGCTAAAAGGTGAAGAGCACAACCAGGAAACATTGTTATTCTGAAACAGGACTGGCCAAATGCCAGATAGCCATTTACAGCCACAAGAATTTGTCAGCCACTTTATTGTACTGCCACATAAATGCACTGATAGGAAATGGGGAGAGATTGGTATGAAGGCAAAGATTGCATTCACGTACTGTCTTGGTGAAGAGAAGGAAGACTAATGACACCCCTGTACAAAAGCACCACCAAATGCTGGTGTTAATTCTCCTGTGATCAGAGCACTGAACAGTTGATAAGCATAAGGCACTACAAATTTAATTATAAGACCACTGAGTTACACAGAGTATTCAGAACACCATACCCTGAAGTACCAGGGTATCAGTTGGACAACAGAATTCAGCTTTACCAGATCCAATGAGAACAATGCTCAAGGGCAGAAAAAGACTCTCAGGTACAAACAACAGTCTGAATAGAGTCCAGGACAACTCTAATAAAACAGAGTACTAATGGTGGGGGGAAAAAAAAATAAATTTAAAATCAGATATTCAAATACAAGGAATGTTGAAAACTTGTACTTCAAACATAGGGAAAAAAGCCCCTTGCTGGTTTATTTTTTTTGACCCCAGATCGAGATATTGCATTCTTCAGATCTCTATCTAACCCTCATCCCTTTCTATGCAAAATTTATGTAAAACAGTTTCTCCCATATATTTGAACTACAATACTATTTTTCAAGTGCAGCTTTTAAAAAAAGGTATAATTTCTTCCATTTACAAGGATCACCATTTTCTTTACTGTAGATGAGGCCAGATGTACACCAATATCTCAGTACATAAGAAAATGTTGACATGTTTTAGGTAAAGTAATCAATACTGGCATCCTTCTGTAACATTACCCAGTGCACAAGCTATGCAACTGCTACATATGGAAACTGCTGTGCCAGAAAACCAATCAAGGTACAAAAGCTTTAAGAGAAGAAACAGAAGCTAAACCTGTTACAAGCTTTTGCTCTGTATCAGCTAGTACAGCCCACAAAGGAAATTTTAAGTGCACACTTGGGCCTTACTGTACTAGTTTCAATATAAAGAGCCAGAGGTTTAAATAGCAACAGCTCAAGAGCAGCTTAAGTAAACTGGAATATGGCTTTTTCACCAGTACAGAACTTTACCCACTGCACTTAAAACTCTCATTACAAATACCCACTCCCTTCAATACAAACTGATAGCACACACACAGTGTTGATGCAACAACTGCTCACTCACTGGACATTCAGCAGCTGGCAGGGATAAGATAGTGAAATGAAACTGCAAACTTCCAGCAGGCAAGTATCTATTATTTTCACAGAAACTCATCTCTGCTGCTAGTAAACAGAAATTTCTGAAGCAATGCAGCTCAGAGGCCAAAACCCTAATCCATTTCCAGCCTGAAGCTCTTTCCTGCTCACTCAAATATTACTTCACCTATCTCCTTGAGAACATCTGGGGAGAATTTCACCTAACCTAACACAGGTCAGGTGAAAGATGAAACCTTTTTCTCAAAAGAATCCTGGCAACCTATAAGGTTACCAATTCAGAACCCAGGGAGTGTCACTTGAGATACTCAAAGATTAACAAGTGAGGCGAGAAAGTAACATCAATAAGCTTCCCCAGAAGTCTCAAACCACTGAGATAGATATTCAGACACACATAAAATAATTTTGTCAAACGTTCTTGCAACTCAGTTTCATTTCTATCATAATTTAAAAAATCAAAAGTTTGATTTTTCAGATTTAATAATTTCTTGAACATATGACTGCTAAGGTACTGAAAAGATCTGGGGAAGTGCTGCACCAAGAACTACAGATCGCTGTCTTATCTGTAAGTAGCACAGCTAATCAGTCTCAAGAGAAGGTATGATATCAAAACAAAGAAAAATAAAATATTCTTTTCAAGAACTGGCTACAAGGATGACTGCAACACCTACCTTCTGAAGAAAGACTGAGAGATGTGGGGCTTTTTAGCCTGGAGAGGAGAAGACTGAGAGGGGATCTAGGTAATGTGTATGAATATATGAGGGCTGGGTGTTGAGAAGGAAGGGACAACCAATGGATTCAAGATAAAGCACAAAAAAGTTCCATCTCAACATGAGGAAGAATTTCTTTACTGGAAGGGTTAGAGGGCCCTGGGACAGGCTCCCCAGAGAGGCTGCGGAGTCTCTTTCTCTGAAGCCTTTCAAAACCCATCTAGATTTTTTTCTGAGTGACCTGCCCTTGTTTTTTGGTCCTGCTCTGGCATTGGGGTTGGACTTGATCTTCAGCGGTCTCTTCCAACCCCTGACATTCTGTGATTTATAAATATACTCAACTGGCATCTAAGAAAATAATTATTAGAAATACTGATCTAATGTTTTAAAGTATAATCATAACATATTCATATAACTTGATTATAGGCTCTTAAAAATAGACTAAGTATTCAGAACTACTTGATTGTACCTAGCGTAAAATAGCTGTTAGCTTGAGCGGAAATACACTGGAATCATTTGCAGCATGCTTCTCCCACGTTTGTTTGGGTTTTTTTTTTCCAGTCTAGTAAAAGAAATGTAACTGCATAACACAAATAGATGTCAAGTACACACAATGATACTGCATTTCAATGTGTTCTTGTAGGATCAATACTACTGATTAAGAAAGCCCATTTCACAAAGAGAAATACAGGGACAGAAACTGATAATTTTCACAAGAACTTAGAGAAACAAATAAATGTGCTAATGAACTAATTGCAGTAATGTAGCTCTAATAATCTGGTGAGGTATCCTGTACAACCTAGACTGAAGTCTCAGTGATAAAGATTGAGATATCTTTGTTTCTTTTTTTCTCTATACAGTGTGTTCCACATCCTTTTCCTGTTCTATTGGATCAGAAGACATAAATACTGATTTCACTGACAAAATACTACCAAAAACCAGGAGTGACAGTTCTTAACTCTATCTAAGGAGAAAGAAAACCATTAGATACTCTTATTTGGCTACAAATTTATTAAAATTTAATGTCAAATTTGTAAATTTAGCAAACTTATAGACAAACATTTTGAGCTTTTCAAAAGCCTCTCTCAAACCACTAATTTTTCAGTCCTCTATATATTTTTTCAGACTTCTTCCTGATCTCTCTGGAACTTATTTCCACAATTTCTAGATTACAAGTATGTATTTTAATATTTCCTAGCTTAAATTCCACCAACACACAGAGAATGAGACATAGTGATTTTTCTGCCTCTCCTCACTGCAATCATGTCTCTAAAACCTTCACAGCCCAAGGCATCAGACTGCTTGCCTACTTGTTCTTTAAACATCTTGCTACCCAAAGAATAGCTATTCATATCGCAGCCCATCTTCCTGCCAAAATCATATCTGAATCCATTGTTTTACAGTAGCCAGATCCATTTTTTTCCCAGGATTTTTAGCATGTTTCAAAAGCAGACATGCTGGATGGTTTGGGAGAATTCTCTTGGTTATTATTTTTTTTTTTGGTAGACATTTACCTCTTTGTATGAAATAGGTGGGAAAGTTTCTATCCACATAGAATGTACTAGTACCTGGCGAGAACACTCTTGTCAAACTCCTTCAAATTTATTGCAAGAGTTTGACAAAAAGCTGTGAAAGTTTCTATATTTAAGGGCATTACAGGTTTTTTTTTATATTACATGGAATATATCTGCTTAGTTTATTTTTTTTTCACGGAGAAATATCCTTTTCCAGGTCGCTTAGAAATTCCATGATCAGGTGAAAAAAAAGACACAGCAAGATAATATTCCATATTCTTTCTAGAAAAGGGGGCCCATTTTATTGAGCAGTTCATACCAAAAGCAAGACAGAAAGAAAACTCATCCTGAGAATCTGAAGATGACAAAGATCTGTTTGGCACAGTTTGCTGAGTACTTCCAGGCAGACTTTCTGCTTTCCATAATTATTGTTCTATAAGTATTAAAAAAGAGCAAGGCTTTATTACATCTAGACAGATATGAACAATGTATACCAACACTGGGAGAAGAGAAATATATCATGGTTATGTTACCTGGAAGAGTATTTTAGACATTAGTACTGGAAGCATTTCTTTGAGTCCAAAAGTTCAGTATCTTGAGAAATCACATGTCCAAAAAACATTGCTTTAATAAAACATAACCTTGGACAGGAATGATAATTCTCTGCAGTTTTTACCCTTTTTGATAAGTTAGAGTCATAAAACAATTCTTATAATCATAGATTGCAACAATAAATGTAACACTGCAAAGTCCACCACTAACCCATGTCTAAGTGTCACATCTACATGTCTTTTAAATACCTCCAGGGATGATGACTCCACCACTTCTCTGAGCAGCCTTTTCCAGTGCCTGAAAACCTTTTCAGTGATGAAGTTTTTTCCTAATATCCAGTCTACTACTAGTAGCTAGCTGGTAATGACTTCCTAGGACTTCAGTACTGGTTATATAAAAATCTGTACCAGTCACAGTGCATGTATGACTTGTCAGTCTCCCAGGGAAAGGAGGAACAAACCTTAACAGGCAATGTAAAGGAAGAAGCAATAAACTTCATTACCTAACTCTAACAAGAGTGAAGAAAAGGTTTTGGTTATAAAATAATTCCAGGGAAGTGTAACCACAAAGATTTATATACAAAGAAATGCCACAAACTACGTAAGTCATGAGCAACCAATAAAAGTAAAATCAGGTGCTGCATGCTACTTGTAAACTATGAAAGTCCCTTTGTCTGAAGGACAAGGTCAAAAGAGGTAGTTGATAGCTTTCAAAGATTATAGGCTTTTATCAGGATATAAAAATCAGTAAGACAAATGTCAGTAGGTTAGACTAATAAGCAAGCTTTAAGAGTTTAGAGCGCCTGTGGGATGTATGAAGAAATACAGTTAGCTAACAGGAACAAGAGAACCTTGTGAAACTCAAAGGGACAGGATCATAGGGTTCTTAAACTCATACAAACCATAAATAATACATCAAAAGAACCATAGCATTGACTTAAGGTTTCCTCGTGAAAGCTTTGCTACTCTAAAAGGGAATCCCTGTCCCCCAGACTAATTTTCTCTTCTCTGTTCTTTCACTGTCTCCCTAGTACAGAAACTGCCACAGACATAATGAAAACACGGTAATTTTAGCAGAAGTTCCCCAAAGGAGCAACATTCTGGCCTGATTGCATGAACAGACCTTGAAGGATTCACCTGATTAAAGCAGCCAATACTTCTTGCTGAAAGAACAAAACACCACACATTCATTTCAGGACAGGTGAACTATTCCAGCTTGAATAGAAGAATAAGGCTACCCACCATGATAAAAGTTTGCATTGTCACTAAAAGCTGCTCTCTCACATCTGGGAGGCTGTGTCAGCACTTGTGTCACCAATTCTCCATCATTACAGTGGCTCCTCTCCAAATATCATCCAAACAAGAGGGAGAGATTAATTCAAAACACTTCATTGGACTAATAAAACTCTAGTCACTTGTTCTTTGTGGCCATGAATTGCAGTATGCCAGTCACCAACTCACACAAACAAACAAAAAACTGTAAAAAATAAAAAAAGTGGTGTCAGAAATGATAGAAATCAAGCCACTATCAAAGCATGATCTGAATGAGACTTAACTCCTCATACAAGCTATACTTCATTGTATTATAGGTCTTCAGTCTTCAAGAAATGAAACCTTTTAAACTTCGCTAATGTATGCCAATAACAGGATGCTAAAAGAGAAAACAAGGTTTTTGAATGTGTGCGCACACACACGCAAATCCAAAATTCCTATTTTTCTTCCAAAGTGTGGAAGACAAAAGATTTGGGTTGCTTGGGGTTTTTTGTCTCGGTGGATGTGCATATGTGGTATATGAAATAAAGAGATGCATAAATACTAACTCTGCAAAGGAGTACAGAGAGGAATAAAGGGTGACCTTATTCCACTCCAATCAGTTAACATTTTTTTTTAATTGAAAATGCAGTAATAGCAAAACTTCTTCACTCCTGAAAGAGTTTCCACTCATCAGATTCCCAGCTGATTAGCACTGTGCAGCATGTTCATTTCCTTCAGTGGATGCTTCTGATGGCTGTTCCCAAGAGCTGCTGCTGGAGTACCATTCTAGATCCAAACTGGGCTAAGCAAAAGTTCTGCAGACACTTTAGAAATAATGTGACATAAATGTAAATGCTATCAGAACCTGGGATTTTTTGTTTTGCTTGGTTTGGGTTTTTTTTTTGTTTGTTTGTTTATTTGTCTGTTTGGTTTTTTTTGTTTTGGTTTTTTTGGTTTTTTTGTGGTTGGTTTTTTTTTTTATTTGTAATATTGTATTTCTCTCTACTACATATTTAAGAGACTAAGCAGGCACTACAACAGACAATCTGTGGGCAAATAACCATAAAGTAATAGTTGCTCCTGGATCTCCCTCATCAATGCTTTTTCTACCAATAAAACTGAACTAATTCTCCCATTCTGTCATGAAACACTAAGACTTTAGATCTCAGTCTCCTCAAAACCTGAATGCATTCAGATAAGCCTTTGAAACACCTATCATGCAGCTAATAAGTTACTGGATCTGTGAAGGGCAGTTAATGCCAACTACTCCTGAAGTTCTATTAAAATTTTGGAACCAAGATGAGGAAGAAAATTGCATACAAAGCTATTTTATTATACAGACGAAAAAGCAGAGTGAACTTGTTAGATGACAGGCATACTATGCCAAAAAAATAACCTTGCAAAATAAACAAATACATAAAAATCAACAAACATGAAAAACAATTAGTAAATTCTACATATTATGTCAAATATAGAGGGTGATGGTATAAAGCTTCCTTTTTTTTAAAAAAAAAAAAGCAATCAAACAAAAAAACGCCAGCAATGAAAAGGAAGGACATCTGGTTGGAGAGAGAACAATTTTCTTTATTCTGAGTAATTTTAGGAATTTAGAACACTTTTGTTATTTTGCCATAGTCTATTTCATGAAAATGATTAAGGATTTTAAATGATTTGCACTCAGTGTTGCTGACTGCTTCCTAAGTTTTAGGCAGTTTAGTTTTGGAAGCTTAAACAACCTGATCTTCTTATACTCAGTCACTTTGACTTTCAACATCTTTTCAGTCTAGGCTGTATAAGCTGCCTTCCTCCTGGACAGCAAGATGGATTTATCACCCACAAAAGAGGAAGCATATGTTCTTATTTAATCCTTACTCTGCTCATACAATATAAATCCACAGTCAATATAACAGCAACAGAAAACAGTCTGCATACATTGAATTATGAAGAACAGACAATCCTTTCATTAAACATACTGCTCCATGGGCCATTTCAAGACTCAACTATTCTCTCCATCATCTTATACAGGTGAAAAGCAGAAAGCAGTAGTGAAAGTTACCTGATGCATAACAAAACCACCAGAAAAAAGGCGAAGGGTTCTTTCCTGCTATCAGGCTTTGTGCAGCCACTAGTAATTATATGAACTGTGGGTGTTGCCACAAGCAGAGTTTCTCATGAAGAACAGTCATTACACAGAGATAACGAAGCAAAAATCTAAATCGCCCAATTCAGACTAAATTGGACTGAGTAACCCCAGGCAAAATGGCTTCAATAATAAAAAACAAGAACTAACTGTTTCCTCCTTTCCTGAAAGCTTTTCAGACTTTTATGAAATTATAGAAGTATTTGGATAGAACTGAGATCACCACATTGATTTGGGAGTAAAGACATTCCCCTAGTCTGAAAACAACTTCAAATGCTCTCCTCCTGAGGACAAAGATTAACAGATACAATACCAGACATTATTCCCCCCACCTCACCTACATTTTCTACACAACATCGTTTGCTGCGATAAAGTACCTGCACTGCACTAAACCAAAATGTATTCCTATGTTTAGGATTATGAATCATGCTGTTTAAAATGCTATCATACTATTTCACGGGGCAAGGTAACAGCTTTTTAGACAACTAAGGCTGTGTACTAGAATAAAATGAATCTTACGAGTGTGCCTTTCTTTAAAGAGTGTTCTATTCTTCCTGCAGTTATCAGGAGACTGATGTATCAAGACCTAATGCAAAAATTAAGAATGTATTCTCCTAACTTTACTGACCACGATGCCAGAAGGAGAAATAAGCACTCAAAAAATGAGATTGATGCTATACCTTATCTGGAAAAGACAGAACCTACACTCCCTACATTAACAGAGAGGAAAGCCTTTAACAAGGTTTAGTTCCTCAAAGGTGACGCTTCTTTTCCCATAACAATAGTAAAAAGTAAGTTCACCTTAAATAGTTGCTAAAACTCAAAGGAGACAATAAAACGGCCCCCCAAAATTCTAGTTTAATGTACATCTGCACACCTATGCAACCACATCATGTCAGACACTGCTTTTCGCAGAAAGACAGATCCCTGGGATCAAACTAACACCGACGTGTAAGAAATATTTCCAATCTAAAGCTCAATGCACCGCTGGCAAAAAAGTAGCAGACATGGCAGTCCCCAGAGCACAGCTGGCACGGAGGTGACAATTTTCAGGAGCATTTTTCTCAAATGCACTTCCTCCAGGTTTACGAAGTCTAAAGGAGAAACGAAACCAGCACCGAGTGGAAGCCAGAGCTTGTCAACGGGATCGTAAGGGGAAAAGATTTCAAAAGACTCTCGCCCGAAATTCATCCCCCCCCATCCCCGGCAAACCTTGCCACCCGTGCTCCAGCGAAACCTCCGCCCGCGATGCTCGCCCCCCAGGCTGCCCACCGCCGCCCAGGCTCACGGACACCCCCGGGCTCCCTCCGGAGACACCTCCCGCTCCCCGGCTACGTTCGGGGGGCGGCAGTCGCCCGACCGCGGAGGCTTTCCCCGGCGGGCCGGGCGCGGAAGGTCGTTACGCAAGGTGACGGGGGCGGTCGGGCCGCGGCAAGGACGGGCCCCGCCGCACCGAAGCGGCAGCCTCGGCCATTCCCCTCTCTCCCTCCCTCCCTCCCGTTCCGCACCCGCCGCCGGCCTCGCCCCGCGGCACCCAGGCAGGCGGCTCCCCAGCGCCGGGCCGACCTCTGTAGGGAGAGATGTGGCTGAGGGGCGACCCCCGCCCCGCACGGCTGCGGCAGCCGCGGTGAGGGGGGCTGAGGAGACCACTGTCCCTCACGGCCCGCCGAGCCGCGGCGGCCTCAGGGGGACAACGACGGCGGCGCCCACCGCAGCGAGGGTGGGCGCGGCACCACCCACCCCCACACACACACCGCTACCACCATCCCCAGCGCCGCCTCACCTCCTCCGGCGCCTCCTGTGCGCAGCCCCCCCGCGCCGGGACGAGCGCATCGCCCATGGTCTTCGGCGGAGGCCGCCGCGGGCTGAGGGACGGCGGCCGCGCCTGCCGTGGGGGCCGGGCCACCTGGAGGGGGGAGGGCGGGCTGGCGCTAAGGGAGCGTCTGCAAAGTGCCAGCCAGCTCGGGGCGCACGCCCGCCCGCCCGCCCGCCCGCCCGTGTGTGTGTGTGTGTGTGTGCAGCCGGCACGGGCGGCGGCCCCCGCGGGCGGGCGTGGGGAGCGCGCGAGAACGGCCCTTCCCGGCCGGAAGCGCCTATGACAGAGAGAGAGAGAGAGAGAGAGAGAGAGAGAGAGGCAGAGCGAGGGAGCGTGTGCAAAGTGCCAGCCCGGCTGCGGGGCAGCGGCGGGCGGAGGGAGAGGCCGTGAGGGTGGCGAGCGAGCGGCCGCGGGTATGAGGAGGCAGCGAGCACAGTCACGGCCACTCGTGCGCAGCCACTGCGCCTCGTGGAAAGCGTGCGGGCTGGTTCTGCGAAGGAGAGGTGTCTCGGTGCCCTTCAATCCAGTGGTCCTGAGGAGCGGCCTCGCCACAGCCCCGGCCTCGCCCTCCCTTGAGCAGCCGCTTTTCTCCTCACACCTGCCCGTCGCACTCTCGGCGGGAGGATGGGGGGGCCCGGGGGCCGCGATCAGGCCTAACGCAGCCCTCCCAGAGACCGGTGGGGAGGAACAGCCCGGGGAACCTCCGCTGTCCCCTCAGGGACCCTGGGGCAGTCAGGGGACAGGAGAGCGGGGACTCATGAGACGCGGCTGGGAGAGCCCCGGCAGAGCCAGAGCCCCGAAACAGGGGTGTCCTGAGAGCCGCCTTCTGCCTCCTGCCCCCCCGCTTGTCCAGCGAAATCCTCCCCGCACCCCCGCACACGGGAGGATGGGCGCGAAACGCGTCCTTGGTGAAGGGGTTACATCAACGACGGCGTTTCTGCCACACAGAGTAATCTGTGCCCTTTGTAGGGTACTCGTCTACTTCTTAGGTTGTTTTTTGAACACGCTCTACAAGCTTCAGTGTTGGGGAGCCATTAGAGCAAAGGAAGGTAATGCAATTTTGTGGTGAAAAAGTGACTATTTTTTGTAGGGTCGAGACGGTATCTTAGCACAGCTTCTGGAGAATGGTGTGTTTGGCCAAGCCTGCATGCACAGGCTGAGGGGAAGCTGACAGGAGCTGAGTGACATCTGGTGGCCAATCCTGCCTGATATTGGTAGAAACTTCTTTCATAAGGGGATCAAGATCAAAGTTAAAAAAAAAAAAATAGTTTCTAGTTACCTCCACAACTTAATATAAGTTAAAGGAAGAGCAGGTATAGCTTTTAATAAGCTTCATCACTTAGACGACTTGCTGTTGCAAAATTCATCACATGCCAAGAATCATCAGAAAAAGGTTATACACACATACAAAACATCAAAACAGGAAATGAGGAAGTTTTATGGTGACAATTCACAGAAAATCTCTGCTGGTGTTCGGTGCTATTCATTTTGGGTTACTCCACACAGAACAGAAAATTATGAAGCATACAATGAGTGCTGAGCCTCTGCAATTGTGCTGTGCAATTTGGAGTTTCACTTTTCACCCAGCATTATGCTGTGTTGCTGGTAGGAAAGTCTAACTGGCATTTTATGAGAGGTTAGGGATTTGAAAATTTTACAAGGTGTTGAATGATCAAAGTCTTGGGTCTCTTTCTATGTAAGATAAATTAACTTTTTAAAAGATCTGCTATGATTTATGAAACAGGCTCTTGTCACAGGGAAACAAAGCAGGTAGAATAACAGCATCTACTTTGTTTTCATTCTTTTCCATGTATTATGCTTTTAATTTAGGAAGCATGTATGCAGGACCTTACTAAAATTGCAGTCACTTTTGAGCTTCACAGAATCACACAGATTATATTCTGTAATAGACATATTCTGTATCAGAAAATAACAAGAGTGGTCTCCTAGCTGAGCTCTTACGGAAGGGTACAGTAGACCTTATTAGCTCTTTCCAAACTGAAGTGTACCAACCAGATCCTCCAGTCAGGAACAGGGAATTACACCTGACTGGTGTCATGTGTATTACAGTATGTGGGTCTGACAGCAGCTAAATGAAAAAAATACAGCAGAGGTGAGCAAACTCCATGCATTAAGAAGTGAGAACTGCATAGGAGAGTGGACTGCCAGCTGGAGGAGCATTCCCTGGGGAGGGTTGGGTTCTTTGAGCATGGGTAGCAAGACACAGAGAGAACAAAATCCCCCATGGCATTAACTTATTAGAGGAAGCTGAGAGCAACCTGACACTTAGATGTTTATTCATCCTTTCAGCATGTAACACCCAGACTACCAGTTATTAGATTTAGCTGTCTCAGCCCTGTCCCACATTCAGCTAGAAGCTTACATAGTTCAAACTTCTCCCATCTGCCTGCTCAATCTGTGCCCATGGGAAGGGAGTGTGGGCTGAGGCTACAAGTGAGGCTAATTAGAACCATTAAGGCCTGTTAATACAATCAGGGTCCTGATGCTGGAATCTCAGCTTGCCTGTTTCTCTCTCATCACTTCAAGCTCTCTCTAGCTCCAGGACTCAGCTTCCTGATCCCACCACCCTTGGGTACAGGGAGGAATGCTGTGGAAGCACCACACTGCAATTTAGGCTGGTGCCCTCTATCTGTCCAAGGATGTGCCAGGGAGGCTTCCCAGAGGTAGTCACACTCCAGCATGTGACACTACGTGTGCTTCCTGAGTGTCACCACATGCATAGCTGCCCTACATACAAACAAGCACATCCTGTGAGCCAGCATTCAGTGATTAAAGATAAGTTGGTAGGTCTATTAGGTGTGAAAACACCTAAACATTCTATAAGGCCAGGACTGAAGATCTTGGCTGTACCTGTTGTTGATAAAAAACTTCTGGGTTACTCTGAGGTTAGTCCTATTAGTGAGGAACACAATTATGTTCTGGTAGAGACATTCAATATATCACTTACTACAACTGCTTTCCTGCTTGACTTTGTGCCCATAAGTTGTGGTTTCAGCCCTCCCCTGAGAGGATAACAAAAACTCCCTTGTGTAATTATATGCCAGTCACAGCTTTGGATTAGTAGAGAACTTGGGCAGAGTAGATTGAGAAATCATATCTGGGCTCATTTCTGCTTGCTTACTGTAATCATACAGGAACAGAAATAATCCTTACAAGACACTGAATGCTGTAGGACTGTTAAAGAATGTTTATGTTGTGGGACCAATTCTTTTGCACTTCTTTATACTGACTTTTGGAGAATTCTGATTGTGGACCAGCAGTTGATGATAACTTAAAATGTGAATGCACAGAAGCCACTGGTTCCAGCTCCAGAGCTGCTTAATGTCACCTTTAAAGCAGTCTACTTGTTCAGTTAAATTACTGTAATGTGGAGAAATGTGTGTAGAGCATAGAAGAATTTTGTGACTATTGACAGTTACCTACATAAACCTGACCTTAGGCAGGTGCGTGCTGCCTTTGCTTTTGGCTTGTAACACTGTAACTGTTATAGTTACAGCACACATACTGATGTCAGCAGGTAAGGTTAAATAAAAGAGTTTGTCTTTTCTAATAGCAAAATCTGTTATTATGAAATACATATTATTAGAGAATATATATAAAGACAATATGTTTTTAATAGAAATCTCTTTCTTCTAAAGTGGACTCTGCCCAGCATTCCTGCCTTTGTTCTACTTGATAGCCCCCTCTTATTTCAGGTGGATTGTGCTACCTCATATTCTTGGATCACCACAGCAATGAAGCAGTTGGGCTAGGAATTGGGAGCATCTGCACTGTAATATACATCTCCTTAAAAGCTTGTTTTCTGGAAGCCTCCAGCCCTCTGTACAAGGTTTCTTACCATCTTTTATAAACCTCCCCATATGCTCCTTTGACTAAAGGGTTAGTTGTTAGCTTTGCAGACACTAAGTGGACTCTTTCGTGATAGGCTGAGTATTGTATTATTCATGTTGAACATCACTTCAATAAAATGAGAAAGGAGAAGAGGAAAATGAAGAAGGAAAACCTGAAATATGAACCAGAGATAAGAAAAAAAAAACCAAACCCAAACCTTCCTGAAAAGTATCTTTGTCACTTTGTTGCCAAACATAATAACTGTATCTTGAGGTTTCCAACATAAGCTTTTAAAGCTCTCTGTTTGATGTCTCCCTGAGCTTTATTGATACAAATGAATTTACTGCAAAATGATAACCAATTACAATTTCTGTGCTGGAGATCTGAAAATTCACGTGTTCAAGAATGTCTCTCTCTTTTTTTTTCTTTTTCTTTTCCTTTTTTTTTTTTTTTTTTTTTTTTTTTTTTTTTGTTGCTCTGATTTCTCAGGACCCCATCTATGTTTTCAAACTACAGTACAGTGTAATGCTGAAGAGTTGCCATATTCAGCCCTAACAGTATTCTGATAACAAAGTGAAATCTTGAACAGTCACCCTCTCCTTCTCTTTTTGTCATTATTGGCAATTTGAAGTTGCTGTAGGATATCCTTCTCTGATAAAATACCAGAAGAGTAGAAAATATAAAATGTTCCTGTTCTTTCCCTATTCTCAGGTAAACCCTCTGATTCTTAACATTATTAAGACTGTGCAGTTAGGCTTTGGCTGTAGCCTTCCCACCAAATTTTCATGGATATAAAGAAGTTGTATTTTTAAAAGGTAGTATAAACTCTGCTACCATAAAAGAGCAAACCCATAAATTATTATTTGATTCCTGTCTTTGAAGGTTTTACTTTTTATTTTATTCTGTCCCCTGCTCATAAGTGTAACAACTGGGCTATAAATGTTTCATCACCAGAAAACACTGATCTGTATGCTAAGAGATCTCTCCATAAGCATGGACACTGGAAAGATAAATTGCACAAATATTTCCATCACCTTTGCATTGAGTTATCAAAATGCTTGGGTTCAGGTACCAAACCAGATGTTTCTAGTAGGTGTTTAATTGTACAGTAAGTGTTCTAAGGAGCTCTCCATTTGCAGAAAATTATTTGAGATTTCTTTTCAGGGATCACAGTGGTGTCTCAGTGCAAAGAGACACATAGTTATAAAATTTCATAGGCACAGAATAAAATCCCACAATGCTGATTCTGCACTGCCTTCTTCCCTTTGCAGTAATTAGCAAGAGTGGTTATATTTCAAATCCACCTTACACAGGTTTAAATGACTGCTCAAGGAACAAGAGATACCCTGTGTTCTCATTTAAATGTAAACTGAAATTGCATTATGATTTGTTTTCGAGATTTCATTAGACCTGAACATATTCAAGACTTTCCTGAGAAAACAAATCACTGGCCACTCATGGAGATTTGTTAGATGGACTGTGCAGCAGATAAATGATCAAACTACAGAAGGAGAAGAAAGAACAAAGAAAGATAAGAAAGAACAAAGACATTAAGGGCACAGTAGAAACTCTGGGTGGGTTATTTGTATTGGTGTTCACTGTTGAGGTAGGAATTTTGTAACTTTCCACTCCAGTCTAATTTTTATGGTGCTATTGCCTCAAACAGAAGAATCAACAGGAAAGTCCTGAGATTGAATCAATAAAATTCACAGTACCAGGGCTTGATGGTATTTGTCCAAGAGTTTTGAAGAAACTTGGGTTGGAAATTTCAGTGTTGTCTCTGCTACATTGCCTAATCAGCCTCTTTTCATAAATAGCAGAAGGACCAATTTCAGGGAGGTCTGTAAGTAACTCTGAAACTTGGAAATAGATGGCTTAGTCTGACTTCTGCCTGATGAATAGGCAGGAGATATACTTAGGATATGTACAGATAGCACAATAGGTTAATATCTATCTGTAATCCTTTTCTATAGAGGTAAACAATAAGCTCACAGGTTGGTTGGTTATCTGAAGGAGTCAGTAATCATCTGTCTGATCTGGAGAGCAGTTTCTATTCAGATATCTATAAACTCACAAGATCTTGAGTAGAATGCTTACTGTCATTAAAGAAATTAGGTCATGGCAAATGTCATAAGAAGCTTAAAAGATAGGATAGAAAAAGAAAACAAAATAAAGATGTTTCTGGGATCATTTGTTGCTGTGGAGGGGCTTTATCTTAGGCATCTCTCAGGACCTTGGAAAAGCAATGATAAAGATTGAATAAAACAGGATTATGAAATAGCAGGTCACACAAAGATGAATGGGATGTTCAGTATTTGTCAGAGAAAAAAAACCCAACAAAACCAAAACCAAACAAAAAACCAAACCAACCCATGGCACCCAGTGAAATTTTGAATAGTGGATTTAAAAAAAAATAAATAAAATCAAATACTTGTCCAGGCAAAAGCTATGTTAAATTGCAGAATCCACTGCAGGATTTTCTGGAGGACGAAATTATAAATGGATTCAGAAAAAGAGTTAGACAGTTCAAGGAGAAGAGACCCTTTAGTGGCTGTTAAATAGTTAACAACTTAAAAGAAGCCTCTAAGTCTCTGGCTGTATATTCCCTGAGATGAATCATTCTGCATTTGTCCTGTTTCATGCACTGCTCACCAAAGTGTCTCCTTATGTTCTTTGTCATAATGAGCAGATGGTCCTTCATCTGACTCAGTGCAGCTGTTACTATGTCCCTGTTCCTTCCAACTCAACTGGGGTTGTGCTTTTTTAATAAGGTCCAGCAGCATCCTCACCTGAACAGAAAGACCCAAACAGGACATAATGCTGAATGGTGAAATTCAGCCTCTCCAAGGCACAGAGGAGCCACAATTCAGCAAGGCCTAAGAGCTTGCAGGCTCAATTCCTCTTTCTGGCTTCTTTAGGTTCCCATGCAGCTTTTCCTGGCATATTTTGAACTGCTAACTGGAATGATGATGATGACTTCAAAACAACAAGTTTTAAAAATATTCTAGAGATGTTACTCTGCTATGTGCCAGATTAACTTTATAGATCTCAGCTATATTTATCTCCAGGCCTCCTTACCCCAGAACAGCCCCAGTCATTTGCTGCTGTTGAATTGCATTTCATGGAACTGTCTCATGGACAAACTCCTGTTACTGAAGAGTCAAATCCTAACTTTTAACTAAGGTGCACCCTTAGTGTTACAGTGTGGTTGTGGCCAGTGTAACAGAGCCAAGAATTTGGAATAGAGAGCTTCTAGTTGGACCTCTGCTATATTATGACTAATGTAACAAAGTACTTCAGGTCAATGTCATAATGAAATAATGAAGGTGATGCTTTTTCAGCCTTAGCTTAGTTAAATGTATCTTTATTTCTGTTGTTATTCGATAACCAAAACCAACACTAGAACCAAATAAACCTTATTTTTTAATCTAATTTTACAGTTTGAACTAGGTTATTAATTGTGATCTCAGTATCAGGCGTACTGCTCTAAGTGACAACACTTGTAGAAAATACCCTGTTCACTATAAATCTCCAGAACTTTTGACAGACTTCACAATCTGTTTAGTATTGTTGAACATACCTGTAATTGTTCCTTGGTGACCCATAATAATTCTTTTTTTCTCTAAAGTATTACATTAACTTGTTCATTTGAAATTCAAAGGATATACAGACTCAGAAAAGTACCTTATCAAGTTTACTCTTAATTTATGCTGGATGCATTATCACACTAGGGTGAAGAAAACACATCATCATGTAGTCCATTACTGAAATTGGCATCTTTTCTCTCCCAGGTAGCCAGGTGACATTTCACTCATGGGAAGTGTTAAACCAAGGTGTTAAAAACAGATTTTGTTTTCATCTGCATTTAAAGACAGCTGTTGTCACTATTTTTGCTATTAAAGTTTGCAAATGGGAGATATTTGACTTCTGGGAGACAAAAAATTGGAGTCAGTTTTATAAAGATAAAAAGGACTGATTATAAAACTTTACAAAAAGGAAACTGTTTTCAACAATTTATGAACTGTGACATAACAGTGTCTTGCTTCAACAGGAGGTAGATGAAGCTTCTGTTATTATTAGAAACAAACTCACACTATGAGATTTACATCATCAGCTTTGAATTCTTTTCCCCTCAGCCCCACAAACGATGGAAATTTTTTGTACAAAAAAATTGTACACTGTAGTGTTCCCCATGTCATAAATCCTGGGATATTTTCCATCACCAAGAATTTATTTATGATAAGTATTGTCTTTTATTTATGGGGCAGGCAATAAAGATGGGATCCTTGACTTGTAGGATTATCACATATGAGAGGTCACCTATAAGCTTTTTGCTGGATCTAAAATAGTGTCTAATTCAAAAATCTAAAAGGTAGAGAGTCCTGTGGTCAGTGAATTCCAGGCTGATGTGTATTTATATGGTTATTCTGTAATAAAAAAGGAAAAAATCAAGTTGGCTAAGGTCTGGACTATACTGAACATGTGTTTACATTGTTTGGGAATAAGTGACAGTTTTAGTGGAATTTAATTTGCTAAATAATAACTGAATTTTGTAGGTTACTCCAAAAGACATCTCCTTAAAAGTGATTTAAATTGTCATATGGAAAATTTTAATCTGACCCTTGGTTAGAACCTTGTAGGTGGTTGCAGTTGTCTGGAAGTATTGACATACCACAGAGCCTGTATGAGCCATCTTTCAAGCACCTCAAAAGTTTCAGAGGAATGCTCATCCACCTGGAATGTCAGCCACCTCTAAGTCTTCTCCACTTGTTACTGAACCCTTTTAGAAATGGAGTGTCTGGGAATAGGATTCACATTGCAAAAAGAGGGCAAGCACCTTTACTTCTATGAGGTTGTTTTTTTTTTTTTTTAGTGTAGCACTTGACTATGCAAAGTTTTGCCCAAAGTCAATATTCATTTAATATATTTAGGACTGAGAAAATACAATGGAGTTCCTAAACTGACTCTTACAAGAATTCATAAATTTAAATGTCATCATTACTTACTAGAAGAATTATCACACTGTCTCTGTCCTACCCTTGTCTTCTATCTTTTACCTTCTTCTCCTAAAGATCTGGAAATTTTAATGTATTTTTATTCCATGGAGCTGAAGATCTTTTAGGTTTCAGAAAGGTCTGTTTCTTTTTTTGTGGATATATAATACAATGGACTTCATGGAAATGGACTGCACTGACTATAAAGTATCTTAAATTTACTGGACAGTCTGCTTTATATGAAATGCTTTTCTTGCACAGTCATGCTATGCATGACAAAAAAAAAATTTGAAGTGTAACTCTTACAAGAATAGAAGAGTTCTTTACAAGGTCTCTTAAAACAATAAACTCAGCAATGGTTAATTATAGATATACACTGAGTCATTTGACCTTATGCATATGCAAAAAAACAAACAAAAAAGCCATATGGGACAGTTTTCCCTGTTTCAGAAATGGAGTCCTTTTAGAATAAAACCCCACAACCTGAACCTGTAAATGTGAACAGTAACAATATATCTTTGTAACTTCACCCTGGTCTGCTCTCTGGCAATATAAAGACATTGTGAGATGCAGCTGAGAAGTCAAAGCTGGATCAGTTATTTATTTACTTTCTGCAATTGCAAAATTCAAAATCTCCTGAATCACAAAAGAGAGTGAAAGTAAGAAGTACTAACAGAAAAGGTCTCAGGAGGGAATATGAATTAGCACAGATGAATTCAGGGAAGTTTTTATTTAAGTAATGCATAGTGACTTCTTCCGAGCACTAGACTTAACATGAAAAAAAAATATTAACTTTTCTAAAATTGTTTTTTTCTTTGTCTTCACCCTTTAATTTTATTAATTCATTTTAAAAACTCCATTTCCTTCTATGTTCTGTTTTTTGCCATCAATTCTGCTATTATTGTGATCTGCCACTTCTGGAAGAAAGTCATTATTGTAGATGGTCAATAAAACCAGCCATCAGTGGAAGATTTCTACAGTGATGCTTAAGGAAATTACTTTATAAGTAAGCCTGGGACCCAAATCCCAGGCTATTCAAGGCTTTGTAATTGTGATAAAAAACAACTTGAACTGCAGCCAGAAAGGATTTGGGACCAAATGTGGAACAGGATGCAATGAATTTACAGCAGTTTGTTCAGTTTAATGAATGTTATTTCTACATTAAAATCTTCTAGAAAATGTGAGCAGATGCTTTTTCTACTGGAATTCAGATGTTCTGTGGATTGTCCAAATACTGAAATATGCCTGTTTTGTTTTGGTTTTTGTTTTTTTTTTCCCTCTTTGCCATCGTTACAAAAAAATTAATCTCAAGGAATATTCAAGAGAACAGTCTCCAAATTCAGTTCTCATGTCACTCCAGCCTTTGACCTGTAACTGTCCCTGTGGATAGGAAGCTTTTAGACATACTTGGTTATCCCTGGAGGTACATATCAATGGTAAGCAGATGCAGTCAAACTTCTGAGTTTTCTAGTACAGCTGAGATCCTGGAATTTTAATGTATTCCTAATTAGGTCCCTGGCTTCAAATGACTTTCATCTCTGGTTTCTTTAGACAGTCTAGAATATATTTCTCACAGGCAGCTGTATCTCCTTAGACATCCAAGTAAGACAAGGAAGGATTCAGTGGCCTCATCCAAACATGGGGAACTGAATATTGACTAGATTTGTAGAGGAGACACTATTTCAGCATTAAACTTCTAAGTAGCCTTTTTATTTTTTGCTAGAGAGGGGTCGCTGGACAAAATATTTTAATATAGTCTCCATTGGCAAAGATTAGAGAGGTGTGACTGAATGCTATACCCAATTGGCCCTTAGAAGCCATACATTTCCACATGGTAGAGGCCTTGTAGGGAATCATTTAGATCTTAGCAAGCTGGAAAATGTGTCTTTTTTATGAATGGCAATGGATTGGCATTAATTTACTCTGTGTATATTTTTAGGTTGCCTATGTAGTTTAGCAGAGCAGTGGGTGGTTTAGGACACACTTGCAGTTTAAGTAAATCTGGATAAATGATCTACAAGTTAGTGATTTGAAGACTTGGTTTTTTTTAAGTCATTAGGACATAGGGTTATTGACAAGTGACAAAGGCAAATATTCCCTCAGGGGTGGCGTTGCTTAAAGAAATGTAATCTTTTTGTGTGTATTATAGGGAGATAGAGCAATGAGATATAGGATGATAGCAGGAAACAAGGTATTTTTCAGATTCTGGCTAATTTACTGTTCTTACTCATCACCTAAAAATGCTGCAGGTTAAGTTACATGAGTCTGTCAGACCAGGTAGATGAAATGATTACTTTAGTAAATCCAGTCTTGCCTTTGCCTACTGAAGTTGAGATTGAAAAGCACTGGCAGTACCAATCCTGTAGGAATTACCAGCCCCATCCTGTCAGCTCAGGTTGGTGTAACCACAGATAATTGATGCAGATGTGAAGCAAGGTTCAAACTGCTCTTCCTACAGAAAAAACTTGTAAAGCAACCCCAGTTCCAGCCCAGAGGCTTAGATGATCTGTGATGCATTTGTGTGTCTTGGAGAACTTTCTGGAGATCTTTAGGTTGGTCTCCTATTGTAAAGGAGCTTAAAACAGTAAAGTATCTCCTGAAAACATGCAGACAACTTTTAATTGTCTCTTATATCAACATTCCTAGATTTTCATATCAATGAAAATCACACAGTGAGTCCTCTCTGGTGAAAATGTCCTGTATGAAAACAGCTGCCAAAATAGAGAGTAATTTAAAAGCAA
Organism: Heliangelus exortis; assembly: GCF_036169615.1. Classification (NCBI taxonomy): domain Eukaryota; kingdom Metazoa; phylum Chordata; class Aves; order Apodiformes; family Trochilidae; genus Heliangelus; species Heliangelus exortis. The sequence continues at coordinate 7,082,640 of NC_092427.1, forward strand.
ACTGTGGACAAGTGATATTGACTCAATAAACTTAGAAGTCTGTGGACATCTCCCTTTTAAGTGACATTTTATCTTAGAAATATATATACTGCAGCTAACCCAATGCAGATCATATTTAAAGTGTTTATTTTACATTCACTTCCATGGAAATCAATCACAGCTGTACAAATGTATAAGTAAAGGTCAGAAACTTTTTCACTCCCCTGCATAGCCTTAGAGCAGTTATAAATAGAAAAGACCAGTCAGAGTATTTCTGTTCTGCTACAAATGCAGGATCTTCTTCTGACATACCATGCATTTGCTAATGTTGTTTTATCTGTTTTTAAGAACTTTCCAGTTTCTTACACTTTATTGACTTTGATGTATTAACTATGGTATCACCTATTTAACTGATATTCTGGAAACTAACAACTCACTTTTTGCTTTTATCTCATTAAATCCCCCTTTTCAGCTTCAGGTAATTGCTGCAGTTATTTCTATTTACAGAATTTAGAAAAATTCCTCTCCTGTATTTTTTCTCTTACAGAGGTTTTGGGAAATAATATATTTTAGTATGCAAAGCTAATAGCCTTTAATAGGTTGCTAAGTTGTCCCTGAAAACATGTTTTTTTCTTTCTAATACAAATTTCTATAGAACTTACTTTTTCCTAAATATTGTCTGAACGTTCTTGGTTTTCTACTCCTTCTGCTCTCTCTTTCCAATGATTAAGTTCAAATGCCAGCAAGGATTAATAGCTGACTCCTTTTGAGAGAGAAGATGTCAGATTTTGGATAAAAATAAGAATTCCAAAGAATGGAAATGTGACTACCTTTTAATAGAACAGAAATCTGAACTCCCAGTCATCTGACATCTCAATGATTTTTTGCAGAGCTAGAGAGAGTTCAGACAGTTTGCTGAGCTCTGGGACATTCTGCAAAATCTACTCCAAATTTTATAAACTAATTACAAAAGTAGTCTGGAAATTGGATAAAATGAGTTATTCCAAGCTCAGCAGATGATTGTTGAGCAGTAGGTCCAGAAATGCTGGAATCACAGGATAATGGGATTACAGGCTTTGATTAATTTCAGTAAGACATCACTGCTACTCTTTTGGACAGTCCTTTCAGGGGAGCTGGCATACAAAATACTGTCAGGAAACATGAATTAATACAGTAAATCTGTGAGTGATGGTTGCTATGAAAGGCTAGTATCAGAGTTGACTAGAGAAGAGCAGGTAAATATGGGTCATGGACTCCATGACTTTTCCAAGAGACTCTTAACATATGATCTTAAAATTTGTTTTGTCTTTCTCTTTAGTCATGTGTGAATCTGAAATCACTGGACAGCTTGTGAATAAAACTTTAGCAAAGGTAATACCAGAGAATCCAGCTATTTCTTGATGTTTCAGTCTTCATTTTGAAAAACAGTGTTACTGCTAGCCTTGCTTTTTAGTCTTGTTCTTTGGCTAAATTAACTTTTGGAGCCTATTAGCTGTGACAGTGTCCTGTTGAATCATAAAGGAAGGGCTTCTGTCATGCACAGCATAGGAAACTATTTAAAGGATAATAATATCTTCTGCTTCTGGGTATAAGCTGATTGTCAACATGGCAAAAAAAATGTTGCCTTTACGGGTACTGCTGAATAATTTCTTATCACATTATGAGGATTTGCATCTTCCTCTGAGATACTGCAATGCCAGACTGCCAGGCTTGATGGACCAGGAGTCTGATCTGCCATGACAACACTCTATGTTCTGATGCATGTGACCTGTCAGTATCTGTACAGAAAAGATAAAAAATTAAGCCATTGATGAGTGAAGAATAAGGCTTGTGCAAAGAGATTTCTAGAGGAACAGTTTTCAGTTGCCAGGAAGCAGTGAGCCACCATTGTGGAAATGAAGCAAAACACTGCAGGAATCTATGTAGGAATCTGTTTACCATATCCACTGGAGTTGAGTTATTTGCTTTTTTATATAAGAAAGCCCTGCTCTATGAAATTAAGATAAGGCAACACTTTTAGGGAGACAAAACTTAAACTGACAAACTGGGGCTACAGTAAATAACTGATAAGCTACTGTTTTGTAAGTGGTAAAAATTTCTCAGTACTTCATAGAAAAATATTTAGAATCTAGACTTCTGAATAGAATCCTTTAGAATACAGGGCATTAGTAATGCATTTCCTGAGGCATATGCATATTGCTATGTGTGGAAGTTGGTCATGTAGGTGGTGTCTGGTGGACATAGCTTTTTTTCACTATTTAAGAACTGCTAAGGGTCTTTGTAATTGGGATGCAACTGCACAATTGTATGCATAGATGATTTGTCTATTTGAAGATATCATCTCTGTGAGATTCTAAATGCTATAAGGTCATGCCAACTCAAATGTTTTGATGGAGTTTTACAAGAGCTTTATAGGATTTGCATCACCTGTATTGTACTGTCTGGATATAAGCATATATTTTGTATAGTAGCCTACCTCCTCTGACAAGAAGGAAAAGACTCTGTGTCTTTATCTGTGTGTATTATTTTTTACCTACAGATCTAAGTTCAATCCAGCTCCAGCATTTAAAACAGGAAAGTAAACAAAATAAAAGACATCACTCTGGTAGCTGATTTTAATTTTGAAGTTATCTGTTTTTGTTATAAACAGAGCAAAATAAATCCATTCGTCATCAGATACCACATTCCTCAAGAACTTGCTGAAAATGACTGAAAAATATTGTAAATACAAGGACTGTTTACTAGTGAGCCATTATTGCTTTGCTACCCACTTTTCAGAGACCAAAGAGGTTCTAATTTGTCCCATGAGATTTCTATCAGATACCTCCTGTTTGATGTGACAGTGTTATTTCCTTTTGGATTGTAGTTGCTTCAGTTGAACAGTTCATGCTATTTCCTGTCATGTTGTTCAGCAGTGACCTGAGGGACTTCCTAAATGCAACATGCAACATGCAACTGCCTGTTCCAGAAAGACCACATACTAAAAATACTGCTTACAAGGAGGATGTGATTTTAATTTGTTCTAGCAGATATTTGTCTTGGTTAAGGAAAAAAAAAAGATAACTCTCTTCTGTCACAGGGAATATTGTCATGCTCCTTACAGGCAAGTGTATTTAAAATGATAGTACATGAGGCCATTTTACAATATTTTCTTTAAAATGAATGGTTTTACACATTATAAATGCTTTGGAGACATGAGTAATATACAGCAAGTGCCATCAAGGAATCTGACCTGATTGTTTTTATTCTTTCTAGGATTTTTGCATCATTTAAATTAAGAAAAGAAATCTTTTCATGTTAGATCTTTTTTATTGCTCTTAATCTTTTTTATCACTTCACAAAAGTACAGCAAAACAGTACAAAGTAAATGTTCATAACATGTTATTGCCTGGATTTGGTGTAACAGGATTGTCTGAGGCTGATACTGATACACCTCACATTTTAGAATAATGGAATTCCGTGCTTAACTCTTCCACAGAAATTACATTTATGATCTTTGTAAAGTCAGTTTGGCTCTGGTCCAGCAAAAACCTAAACGTTTGTGCAGTGAGAAACTACTGTTTATATACTTGAAGGTACATCAAGGTGTTAATTGCACTGTCTCTCTTTTTCTCTTTCTCTTAGTTTTTTATAGTTTAGACAGTGAAAGCCCCAGAGACCTTTCAGTGTGTATGAACTATATCTAACACAACAGAGTTCCTGCTCCCTGCTGATTTCAAGGAAATGCAAGTACACATCCTGCTCACTGCACCCTTGTTGACCCTAATGGAAATGTTTGCACAAATAATTTGAGCTCTTTGTATATATTCACATAGGGAAATGGTATTGCCCTGGGAAAAAAGAATGGGTCCTCCTTTCCTTGCCAGATACACCTTCTTCATTGTGGAAGGTTTGATCTCTCAGTGCAGCTTTTTATTCACTGACCTCAGTGTCAAAAAGCTTTTTTTGTTGTTGTTGTTGTTGTTTGGTTTTCTTTAACTTGTCCCCAGATGTCTGATGCAACTGATGGCAACAAAAGAAGTCAAGTAAAAAAAAATGTAGAGTTCTATTAGAAGCCACAGAACCAATTCCCTGAGCTGTCCATTGACTTAAATAACTGTGTAAGTAATTTGCCAAAAGACATCCAATGGACTATTTTAAAAGTAAAATCAGCTGCAGCAGTGGTGTCTTTTTTGTTTGTTTTTGCTCCCTCATTATGTCAACAAATACATTGTTTTAGGGCTTTCTTGTGTTACAGATGCATATGCAGTTCAGGCCTCTGTAAATCTTAAAGGATCATTTATTAAACACTGAATGAATGCTGCTTGAGTATGACTGTAAAATGTAATAGGTGTGCTGTGAAGTATTTTTACAAATATAAAACCAGTGGAAAAGCTGAGAAGTATAAACCAGCTTAAACTCAGTTAAAATAGGAGTCAAAGTCTGAATTGTCAATGAAATTTTCATAATTCATGTTTACAAATCTGAATTCTGTGAATGGTTTCTGTATTTTTAAGCATTTCTAGGAGCATGCAGTCATGTGTTGCAGTCAGATTCTACAGAGAGTGCTTATCCCAATTAGAAATGCCCATTAGTAAAAATAATTTAAACACGCATATGCAAACCCCTGTTCATTTATGTGCATTTATGATTTTAGAACAATGGTGAGGCAAAAGCAATGTAGGTGAGAGCAAGAAACAAATCCTTTACACCTCAGCAAGTAACTTTCCCTTTTACATCAGCACTCCAGTTTCATGCCTTCCTTTTAAACCCCTATTTTTTAAACCTTCCTATTAAACCTCTCTTACATTCTGTAACAGGATTGATACTTAGCTGAAATAGCAGTCACCCTTCTACAGAGGGTCATTCCCTTGCACAACCTTAAGGCAGATAAATCACTGTAACAAAGGAATAAATGTGCTGAAGGGAGTGTGCCTGCAGAGGATAGGTGGGCAAGGTGAGCGAGGGTTCCTCCAGCAGGGTTTGTAGAGCAGAGTGTGAATTCACCTCCAGGAACTGCTGTACATCCATGACCTCTATGCTTTCCCTTTCAACAAAAAGCAACAGCTCCCATGTAGAAAGTTAAGTGCCTGAACTGAGCAATTTGTTGAAACAGATGGCTCAAGAAAGAGTAAGAAGATGTGAAAGGGTATAGAAGAAGCAAGTATAAAAATGGGGGAAAATTAAGTTGCAGAAAAATTGCCCCATTATCTCCAACTGTGCTATATGAATAGATGCCTTGTCAGAGATGACAGCTGCAAGTCCTTTGCCTCTGTATCTTCCATGGTCTGTGTATAAAGATGTATGTGCTGAAGTATTACTTACTATGATAATTTTATTTAAAAAAAACGGTCAAGTTCTGGTGTTCTGCTAATGAATCATTTATACTCAAAGGTAACACTGATGAAAGTTATATATTCAGTCTTACAGTTTGACCCAGACCCTTAGCTGGTGTTTATTTGGTATCCCTACTTTGTTTCCATATTTTCCATCCCCTTGATGTAAACTGAGATAAGAAACAACATCCTGAGCTCCTGGAAGTGCTCTAAAATTGTGTTATTGTCTTTGGCATCTCCTAAGTCAGTAGCCTTGTTGAGAGACTGGCTGAGCATAAGTGTATTTGAGGGAAGTAATGATTTGCATCACTTGTTTTTATTTTTGTTTTTTATTTGTTTGTTTGTTTTCCCCCACTTTCATTTATTAAAGTGATTTTGTCTGCATCTGAGTTTTCTCACTTCTGCTCTTCTTAATCTTTTCTCCTGTCCTGCTATTGAAGGCCCTCATCACAAAATTTTACACTTTAAATCTATTGTATGGAAATATCTGTATGGATAGTCTACTATGACAAAAATTAAAAGCTTTTTCTTACAGTATTATTTACCAGGAGAGCTTCTTCAGAAATCATTTTAATGTGCAGAAAACCACCATTTTTGTGGTTTGGATTCTGGCAATGTCTTCTGTGAAATGCAGAATTATCTTATAGTAAGAAAAGTGAATTAACACCATGGTTGCATACCAGGAAGAGGGTTGAGATAGAGCATATTGTATTTACATAAACTTACTTGTTAGATAATTTCAAAGTTAGTATTAGTTCAAGAATTATAAACAGGCTTGAGGAACGACCTAAAGCACCACAATTAGTATTAAAAGGATGTTATGCTAAAAGGAGAAATATAATACTGCACAAGTGATAATAATGAAATTCCACAGCTGAGGAGCTAAGTGGTTCTATTTCATATTTTTGCAAAGAACTAAGGGACAGAATGCCTCAAAGATGGAAAAACAGTCTTTTTTACAGTCTTTTTTCTTTCACCACATACACAGTGAAATCTTTTATTTAAAGGAAAAATAAGATAACTTGGCTTGTTTAGCTTAATAAAGCAAAGTCTTAGAGGAAACGCAGTTGCTGCATAAAAATGTATTTGTTGAAAAACACCAGAGAGGGATAACAACCATTTACCCAAATGGAAAATTTGGCATAAGGACAAATTAGGTCATAATTACATTTAGTCAGGAAATCAGAAGTTTCTAAATGTCAAATGTTTGACGTTCTGCAATGTCCTTCCAGGAAAAGTAATGGGACTAAAAATCCCTTCCTGCCCAGCTAGTTTTGAGGATGTTCTTTAGTCGTCTTATGGAAAGGGATTATGTGACATAGCTGAGTGATAGCAGGGGCTGAATTTGTTAATTTAGGGAGCACATTCTGGCATCTCCTCATGCATACTGACAGCTTCTTCTGGCTGCCAGAAGCAGGTAAGCAGGGAAGTAGCTGGATGGCAGGTATTTGTACTGACTGCCTCACAGGGAGCTGTCGTGCTGTCAACATTATCTGTAATGATACAACTCATCACTTGAAAAGCTCAGAAATGGCAATTGTAATGGTTATGACTCAGTATTCAGTTTTCCACTGCTGGGAAGTGTGCCTTATCTTTAGTACTTAGCATTTGGAAGCTTTTAGTCAAAAGGCTTAAGTGCAATGTCCTTTCGTTTTCGGGTTTTCCATTGTTTATGGCCCAGTGGACATTTTGACTCTTACTGAGTCTTAGAGGCACAATGGGAGATGTGGAGCTCATATAACCAAAGAATGCAGCTCCAAATTTTCCACTGAGTGTTGTAGTCAGACTTTTCCCTGGAAGATGTATTTCATCTTAGAAAGCGCAAGATAAGTGTGCACAGTGGCTGAGGAACATCTTCCCCCCTGCCCCCTCAGCCCCTCCTTTAAAGTAGTAGACTTTTCCTTTTAGGACCACTGCTTAGAAAACACCCTAAAAAACACCCTCTTAAATATACAGAGAGTAATTTACCTAAAAACACAAAAAAATCTAATGACTAAACACAACTAATCTTGACATACTTGATTACATCTGTTTACTAAATTCTGTTATTTTACTGAATGCCTTTCAGAGGGCAGCTGATGGCATCTGTAGCATTTAGTGTTCCAGAACTGCCATCGTGTCTGGGCTAAGGTCTTAGTCCAGTAGTGCTCTGAATATCCTTACACATGATCAGTAGCACTTTAAATAACCTTAGAAATTATCATCCCTTTAGTTATGTAGAGAAATCAGGGAAAATTTCTGAGAGAGTAGGCAAGCAAATTGTGTTGTCTCTGGCCTGTCTGATCTCCAGAAAGGCAGATTTTTAACAGAACATTTTTCTGTTTGATTAAGATGTTCTGAACAGAAGCACTTCACTGTCTTAAAGTGGTTTATAAAAGGTGGAGTTTGGATCTGAAGAATCCAGAAGGTGTTGTCTTTCTAGGTTCTTGTAGTGAGAATCTACATTTTTTTTCCATTTGTTGGTTTCCCCTTACCAAGCAATCCCCTATCACTAGATCGAGTTCTTTTCTATTTATTTAAACTGAACATTTTGATGTCTCATCCACTGGGGTAACTTGCTCATTAAAGTTGCTAAGGACAACTTTTCTTGAGTAGAGAGAGATAATTTGTTGTTTTGTTTTTTGTAAAATAAGTTAATTTAAATAATTGGTGTACTTCAGCTAAGGGGACCTGTGAGGTTATTTAAAGCACAAACTGTATAAAAGAAAATGTTATCTGTGACTGCAGTTAGGAAACACTACGCTGAGCAGGCAGAAAAAACTGAGTTGTAATTAGGGATATGGGAGGTTATAACTCAAGTTACATATATTATTAATGTAGCAATAAACCCTGGGATCTCCATTTGGAGATGAATATTTCATTGCAAGGCACTGCACAGGTAAAACACCAGGAGCAATGTCCTCTTTCCCAACCAACTTTCAGTGTAATGAGAAAGTGTAAGCCACAAAGAAAGAATTGGACCATCACAAAGAATATTTTAACATCACAGTTCAAGATTTCTGAAGACATGATTGTAGCTTTGGACTTTTAGTTTCTACATTTCAGCATTTCATATATCCTGTTATTGAGGCATGTTTTTGTTTTACATGAACAAAACAAAATGCACCTCAAAGCATGATGGATGCTTTCAGCTAGGTCATCTGCAGAATTCCCATTTCTACTAGGTCAGATTTGTTAGACAATCAAATACCACAACTATTGGCTTTGATTTAATTCAATATCTGGCATTCATTTAGGTGGATTATCTTCTTTTTTCTGAGTCTTTCTAATGCCAGGCTAATACAGTGAGAGTCAGATGTGCAGTGACCCTGCAGAGTCTGATTCGCCTGCTCCTACCCTGGTGTCTCAATTATTTGCATGGGTGTTCTGCTAAGAACATCCACTAAAATAATCTGGTAGCCAAATAATTTAATCCTTGTAATTCTTTTTGTGGCCTGCCATTTGTTAAAAAGTTGGGGGGAAATGAGAATGAAGGGAGGTAAAAGCTCTGGGTTTGGCTTCTTGTTTTTATTCCTTTCAGCTGCTGCTACCTTATTATTCAGCTTAGACAGCAGGGACTTGTAATTTAGGACACGTGGCAATGAACAACAGATAAACTGCATAGGAGCATAGTGCATCACCAAGAGTACCTTCTACCTATGCTAATTAATACAGGAAAAATTACAAAGAAGCAGACCCATTATCTCAGTTTTACTTGGAGTTTTTTCACAGGAAAGGCATGTCAGTAACCCAATTCTCACTCACCACCTCTTTCCATTATTGGATTTTAACAATAGTTTGGGTCAGAATTTGAAAATATAACCACTGCCACACAGATTAAGCCACAGAAGTTAGACCCTCCCTTTCATCAGCCTATGGGCACGGTTCAGGTAAGTTAATTATTTACAGTTGATTAAGTGAGGCTGCAGTCCCTCTGTCCTCTGTTAGTAGCAGTGGAGGTTGGGGAAGGATGAATGCAGCTCACAGGACAGTCTGGCATTAATGCACTTGCTCTATTGAATGTCTTAGGATGCAGGGATTATTGGGAAGGAAAATGAACTCCTATCTTGGTTGCTGCACTTAAGTGTTTCTCTAGAGAATAAAAGCTACAATGCAAGAAAAATAGTGTTGTAAATAAATCCCCGGAGAAAAGTTTTGCTGCCATTGTCTGTAAATAGTGCTATTACCCATAAATGGAGGAAGCAAATGGAAAACTCATTGGTGAAATACTCTGTGGTTATTCAGTTTTAATACCATGTATGCCTATCTGTGCCCTAGCTGTGCCATAATAATTGCAAGGAGTCCCTGTGAATGAATCGTCTATCACCAGATCTGACTGGTTGTGACAATGTTAAATATTGATAATTTGTGTATCAGATGCTTGATGGCATTGAAAAGAAAATATTTTTTTTTTCCTCAAAACAAGACACAAAAATAGTTGTACAAGGGCATGGTATTAATTACTGAAGTGCCATCCTACCTCTGTAAGCTCCCACTCCAAGAGCTCTTCCACTTGTATGATACATAGATAGCAGCTGGGAATCAGCTTTTGCAGATAAGAAGTTATTTTATGCTTTCAAAATTTTTTTTTCAGAAGAGGCATATCCACATACCTCCAAGAAGTTTATTTTGCTATCCTGATGGCTCATACAATGGTGCAAATTGTTCTGTTTACCATAGCATCTCTGACCTCAGCATCTGTGGGCTGCTGTCACTGACTGGCTGCATGAAATATACTGGGCTGATAACATCAGACTTTCTTTTGTTGCTTCTAATTTAGCTCATATGTACTTACAAATGTCCTGTGACATTTATATATACTCATAGCTGTAAAAGTTGTTTTCAGCTATATCAGAAATGCTGGTTTAAGTAGGATCGTCATAAACCCATTTGAAAACAGTCTTTTGAAACTAATTCCAAGGTTTTTTCTGTAACAAAGAGCATTGTAAACAACTTCCAAGTGCTCTGAATTCAGAGATGTAGCTCTAAATGTTGACTTCAGAAATGAGCTTAGTAACCATAATGTCTTTTCTGTTACATGTCCTGAAACCAAAACCAAAGAATGCTTTAAATTGCTTTTTCTTTTTTTCCTTCCTTCCTTCCTTCCTTCCTTCCTTCCTTCCTTCCTTCCTTCCTTCCTTCCTTCCTTCCTTCCTTCCTTCCTTCCCTTCCCTTCCCTTCCCTTCCCTTCCCTTCCCTTCCCTTCCCTTCCCTTCCCTTCCCTTCCCTTCCCTTCCCTTCCCTTCCCTTCCCTTCCCTTCCCTTCCCTTCCCTTCCCTTCCCTTCCCTTCCCTTCCCTTCCCTTCCCTTCCCTTCCCTTCCCTTCCCTTCCCTTCCCTTCCCTTCCCTTCCCTTCCCTTCCCTTCCCTTCCCTTCCCTTCCCTTCCCTTCCCTTCCCTTCCCTTCCCTTCCCTTCCCTTCCCTTCCCTTCCCTTCCCTTCCCTTCCCTTCCCTTCCCTTCCCTTCCCTTCCCTTCCCTTCCCTTCCCTTCCCTTCCCTTCCCTTCCCTTCCCTTCCCTTCCCTTCCCTTCCCTTCCCTTCCCTTCCCTTCCCTTCCCTTCCCTTCCCTTCCCTTCCCTTCCCTTCCCTTCCCTTCCCTTCCCTTCCCTTCCCTTCCCTTCCCTTCCCTTCCCTTCCCTTCCCTTCCCTTCCCTTCCCTTCCCTTCCCTTCCCTTCCTTCCCTTCCCTTCCCTTCCCTTCCCTTCCCTTCTTCCTTCCCTTCCCTTCTTCCTTCCTTTTTCTTCCTTTTCCTGCGGGAGCGAGAATATGGTTGATAAACGAACTTCTGGTTTATTGCGCAGCAACTTTCGCTTATATAGTGCTTCCGTGACCACGCCCCTGCCACCAACACGCACTTTTATTGGACACCTGTAGCACAGCGAATCCCTGGTGCAGGTAGCACCGGAGTATGGGCCGATCTAATTGGCCTCCCAAACATGGGGTTGGGCATAGCAAAGGGGTTGCACCTCCCATCTCTTCTAGAATATTTGTGAATATTCTCCAACATTCTCCAAGCCTCTCTAACATTCCACAACATTTTCCTTCCTTCCCTCTCCTTCTCTCTCTCCTTCTTGCTTTCCCTCTCTCTTTTCCTCTGTTTTTTAAAATTTCAATTGAATTCTAATACTTGTATTTTGGAATTGCACATGTCAAGGGGCATTTCTAACAATCATTTTAGGTGTGCGTAGGCAAGGATGTAAAGATTGGAAAAGGTGGTGCTGGGCAAAGGGAGGGAAAGAGCAAGATTACAGAGTCACTATTCTGGTCTATGAAAATCTCCAGTAACTATTTCTTGTCTGTCTCTCTCCTGGTAAATGTCACTGTGCAGACACTGAGCAGACAGTCAGAATGCTCAGTAGTTTATTTTGAGTTTAGTGGGCTGGTGGAAGTTGAAACTGTGCAATGTGATTAAGAAAGCTCTTCTTCTTTGCAGAAGCATCAATTATTCACAACATAGTGACACCTCAGGAAAAGAGGAGGAGAAAAGGAGTCTGTTTACAGGAAGCTCCAATATACAGTTTCCAGGAATAAGAAGGGAAAGAAAAACAAGTACAACTCCTAGTTGCAAATGTGTTTTGGATTTCTTCTGTGTTCCAATGACTGTAGCTCCATAGAACGGTGATTTACAACATAGAGTGTAGGTATAATTTTTTTTTTTTTTTTTGCCAAATGTCACAAAATGCTGTTGCCAGGAGACTTTGAAAAAAAACCCTGTAGACATCAAGTCATCCTGAAGGCAATGAAATACCAGTGAGGAAAGTGTGGTAGAAGCTATGGCTTGAGAGGAAAAAGAATCTTTCATTCAAAGCTCATAGGATCTTTTCACTATTAAAATTCAGTACACTTGCAGAAAACAGACTGAGGGAGGAATCAAATAGAGTTTTATGGTTTCATAACTTTTACAAGTCTCTTTAAAGCTCTCCACTGTTATTCACTCTTCAAAGGCAGTCAATGGTATGCAGAGTATCAAAGGAGCAGTCTGAAAAAAAGTAAGCTTTGAGAACCAATTACTAAAATGTGATAGTACAAACATGCATTTATCAGTTAGCTTATCAAGACTCTGATACAAGGATTGATTCCAAGAGGAGCAGCATGCTTCACAACATTCCCTAATAATAAATCACCTTTCAGAAGTCCTTGGGGAACACCTGTGTAACTAAAATGAATACCTACAACCTAGTACAAGTGGTGCCTTCAGACAAAGTTGGCTGAAAACAGTGTTTACCTGCTACATCTTCAGAACAAGTCAGGGTAAGTAATATCTGGCTGTGTACCCTGGAGTTCCAGGTTTCCCTGAATAATATCTTGTAATTCACCCAGCAGAAGAAATCTACATGATATCTTCCTATTTCTCCCCATTACAGGGCCAAAGCTCTGCTTCAGAAATGAATGTGGGATATGATTTTAATTTCCATTCTTAATGATTTAATTTAGTGTTTGTGCTTTACCACAATGTTCTAAGGTTTCAGTTGAAAATATATTTATTCTCTATCCCCCAATTCTCTGCTCCATAGTCCCTTGCTATAAATGTGTTTGTGTCTGGGGAGCAGGGATTGGTCAGTATTGTGGGAGTTGTTCTTGTCATGGGTGGACTTATTTAAAGGAAAGCTTGTCTTTCCATCTTCTTTAAAGATGCCTGAACTCTGAAATCATCTAATCTCTTCTGCAATATTCATAGCTAGGTCCTTCTGACTGTGATCTATTCTTAGCTCTCATATATATCACCCTGACCTCTGAAATCTGTATTATAATTCAGCCAAGTGTAATACCTTTAAAGAAAAGGTTTTATTCATGAGAGGAGGGAGGTAAGAGTATGTATGCATGTGCATGTATGTGTTGTGGGAGACATGGCTCAAAGGAATTCAGGAATATCATGAACTACAAGCTCTGCATGACTCAGGAGCTACCTTCCAGCCCTTTTCATATCCTTGGTTTGGATATTACAGCTTTTTATTACAGTTCTTTTATAAAAACAATCCTTGCATAAGACTGTACTTTTTTAGCACTAACACATTAAAAACAACCACAGTAGTGTCTTAACCAGGGGTATGGAGAAGTCTGTTGCAGAAGGAGTATATGAAGTTTGCTGTAGTGATTGACAATTGGATTGACCGAAGCAAGAAAAAACAGGTTGGGAAGAAACAACACTTGGCTTAGATTTTTGTCTCTACAATCCACCATCATCCACTTGTCTGGTGTGTGCCAGCAGGGTAGGGAAAGAAGGAACAAGAGGTTGGCTCCAGGTGTACTGGTAGCAAAGCCAGTTGTGGGATATAAGCACTGTGAGAAGTTTTGACCCTTAGATCCTAGAGCTAAGGGCCTTGAAATGCTTCTGGCTGAATGTGGCTCAGCTTGTGGCCTGTGTGATGCTTTTATCTGGCTTGCTTGGAGGAGTCAGAGGGCTTCAAGGGCTGCAGGTATCCCCCATGGCTGAATCAGCCCTCTCTCTGCCACAGAGAGCCAGGCAGTCATGAGTGGGTTTGTTGCTCCTTTAGGGGATGGGACTGCCAAGTGTAACCCTGACTGTCTGGGTGAGGCTGTGGCAGGAACAGGAGGGTGCATTGGGTGACTGCTGCTGGGACATAATGTGCTGGAGGTGGGAGTGGGTTTGGTGGAGCTCAGGGACAGACATGTCTGAAGATAGGTACGTGGGAAAAGAAGAGTTTTCCTTCCCTGAATCTGGCCACAGTAGAGCTGAAGTTTGGAATCCTCTCTCCAATATCCCCCCAAATATTGCCTGAGGGGACAGTGTCATTTTCCTTCTCTTCAACAATCCTGACAAGTAAAAAGAAGCTCCAGGAGGTAAGTCTTGAATGAACTTGAAATTCATATGACCACATGCAAGTTAAGGCAGTGGACACTGCTCCTCTGTGCACAAGCTGTATAAAATCCTGGGAATCAAGGGTTTGACTCCACATGACTGATGTTCCCTGCTTCTTACACCATGGCCAGGCTGGGAGACTCACCTGCCAGGATGGTTTATGGAAGGAGGAGCCCACACCACTTGCAGACATCTCTCCCTTGCCTTCTGACGATCTTTTTTTGTTCTGCTTTGCTCTACTTGTACTTGTTAAATGCAAAACTGTAATTGTAACAGGCAGCTGTTACCCTGAGAGGTGAATCTGAGTGATTAACTGTGGATTTGCTAAGAAGTTCTTGTGGAAGCCATTCACATCCTGAAGCTATAGATTGAGGTAGATAATAACAGCTGTTAATTAAAAATAAGGGTCCAAGATGCAAATTAAAAATTATCTTCCATTTACATTCTTGATTAGTAAACTAAAAATGTTGTAATATAGTAGTTACTGTTTTCTACTTAACAACAGGACAAAATGGTTTGTTCTGGTTTTTTGTTTTGTTTTGTTTTTTAAACTTAAGGCTCTTGGCTATTTGACACAATTAGTTGGGATTTTCCCCTTAACATTGCCCAGAGAAATCTAAACCCTTGAACACATTACAGACAAAAACACCAGGCACTAATCAAATGAAAAATAGAAAGCTCTCCATCTATTTTAGACCCAGACAGTTTTATTTACATGGTCAGCCCTAATGTTTCACTCTGTGCACACACAGATACCCTGCATGTACAAGATTGTGTGATGTTACAACCATCAGTTGCCATCAGAGCAAGACTGACCCAACCATGAAGCACTCTGCTGCTTGTAGCAACCACGCTGGGATAAGGGATTTGAAGGGCTTGATCTTTAGAATGAGAAAGGAAAGAATTAAAATTAACTTTTGTTTCCCCCCTCTTTTTCCACCCTCTCTTCTGTATAGCTCTTTCCAAGGATTTATATGCAGATTGGAACCATAAGTGTTTTCTACTCTCAGATCACCCTGCCCATGGCAAAGTGTTTGCATTCAATAATGCCATAAATTGGTGATAACAAAGAACAAGGGATGTAAAAATATAAAAAAAAATGTTAAAAGAAAAAGAAGTTCTTGTATCCAATAACAATAGCTGCCCTAGCAAAACATCTTCTTCCCTCTTTGAAAAACAGTAAAACTAATGCTTTGTGAACATTTTTAATTTAAACTGAAGTTGTTATAGTTGTTTATTTTATTATGAGAATGTTTAAGTCTGGTGTATGATTCATACCCCTAACAAAGCAGACAAGTATGAACTTTTTGATTACTCCCTACCTTATTAAATAATTTAGAAATAATTTTATTAACATTGTAAAAAAAAAAAAAAAAATTAAAAAAAGAACAGTGCCTTCTGCAAATAGCAAAATGTGTTTAAATTGCCTTTGGGAACATTTTCTAAAAGTTTATCTGTGTCTCTCATTCCATAATAAAAAATGGTCTTTTACCTGAAACCAGCTGCCACACGGAGCAATACTGAAAGATTATTCTCACTTTTCCCAAGATGGTTAATGTACCACTGGCTGAAAAGAAATAAATCATTCTGAGTCTACATAAAAACCCCATTTTAGATCATCTAGACTTTTTTTTTTTTTTTTTTTTTTTTTTTTTAACATCATGAAGGTACACACAGCCATGTCACATTGTTCTAGGACTCAAAGACAATAACCTCTCATATTTCCAAAGGAAAGGCTTTATCTGTTCTATCTGTTTATTTAAATAGAAGTAATGTGACTTCCTTTGCAACCGTGGTCACCAAGGCATTCAGAACAAGCATTTGAAGAGTTTCTCTATGCATAACAAACTTAATTGTCTTCCAGAGTAATTTTAAAGTATTAATTTTCCTATGCATTAATAATGCATATAACACATGCCCAAAGATTTTTATTTTCCTCTTCTGCTGCAATATATGGCAAGACTTTTCTTTCCACCAAATGAGTATGAAGTTTACTGGAATGCTGGCAGCGGTACCTGTATTTTCCAAGATCAGCAGCTCTAAGTTAGACCTGCCAGCTAAACTGCTTATGCTTGGCAAACCGGAGAATCCCAGCAGACAGATTTTTCAGAGATCTCAGGATTTGCACTGGAAAGTTTAAAAGCCCAGCAAGAAGCACAGTGGGCAGGTAGCTGGTTTCGTATCTCAGTATCTAAAGGGCAGGTGTCAGGAGGATGGGACCAGACTCTTCAGTTGTGTCCAGTGACAGGATAAGGGGCAGTGGTCACAAACTGGAACATGGTAGGTTCAACCTAAACATAAGTAAAAACTTCCTGACTGTGGTAGTAACAGAGCACTGGAAAAGGCTGCCCAGAGATTGTGCCATCCTGTGAAACCTGCTCCAGGTGAGCCTGCTCTGGCCAGGGGCTTGGACTTGGTGATCTCTGAAGGTCCCTTCCACCCCCTGACATTCTGGGATTCTGTAATTCATGTCTGAAACAAGTTTTATATCTGAAACAAAATTACTGCCAAATTCCCAACCTTGAAGATTCTTGGATTTGGTCCCAGTGGAGTGAAGTCTTGTTTTAGAAACAAAACACACCTGAAAACTTTGTGTGCAGCAGAAACTTTCCTTTTCAACCTACTCTGTTTCTGCTTTGGAAGGCAATACTGCTCTGCTGCCTTTTGTCACTAAATAAGTTGCATCATCCAGTTAGACACACATTTTTTTCTTCAAACTTTTCATTAAAAGCCTACTGATTTTTTTTCAGTGTCTTAGGCTGGGACTTCTTACATTTGAACAATCTATTCAATTTAGTACCAGACAGCTAAATGCTGATCTGTGACCTCATGGAAGTGGTTGCTTTATAATATCTTTAAAAAAAAAAAAAATCTGTAACTTTCTCTTGTGGTAACTTATGTCTGTTTTCTCCTCTTTGACATTAAGCACTGCATACTCACCTTGGGATTCAAAACCATCAGCCTGGTTGTTTTTTTTTTTTCCCCTAATTCATGAATTATCAGTGATTCTACTGAAAATCCATAACCCAAACCCAAATGCAGGTTGCTGTACTAGTCCTGAAGGTCTGACAAAGGGTGCTGGTAACAACCTGGGGTTTTTGTCTTAAAGCTGGGAATTCAGAGGCTTCTGTGGAGAAGCAATGCTGAAGTCTGCTTGATGTACACGTCTGCACTGCATGTTACACCAAAGAGCAATAAGTGATGTTTTCCTCAGCTGCAAGAGTCAGACTTCCTATACAATCTGTGAGAATGAGTCCTGACACCAAAATTAAGCCAGGCAGCCTCAGTGCTTAAATTGGGTACTCAGGAAATCTCACATCTGAGCTCCCTGACTACAAAGTGGGGACAAATATACTTTCTGGACATTTTATTTGTGTTTTGGAGACTACATCTCTCACTGCTTATGAATTGCAAAGGCACAGCCTGCTGAACTCAGTAAAAAGGTCTGCATTTTATATTGTGAAGCTTTCTAAAATCTAGTATTAAAACATTTTTGTGTGTATAATATAGAGATAAGAACTAAGAAATACTATGTGAGTTGTCATTAATTTTTTCAGGTTCTGAGATCAGTCCTGAAGCCCTCAGGCAGACTCCAAGTGTTTGTTGTTCATGGGTGGGAATTCAAGTTCAACAATGCTAAAATGGTCCTACTATGTGAATTTAACTGATTTTTTAAAGGAAATAATACTGCCTTTTCCACTGTTCTGCTTGGTACAGATGCTGCAAGGGCAACTTATTTTTAATGGTATTTTGAAGTGGCCTAGGAAAGAGCAGGGAAATAAAAAAATAAAATGTGCATTAAAATTTAAAATCACATAGAAGTAATTAAAGTACAAATAATTAAAAGCTATATTCAAATTTATGTAGGCAATTGTGATCTCTAATCACAGAAATAAATAAACAGTGTGAGTTTTGTGACATCATGACACCAATCAAAAATAACAGTCACATAGGAATCATAAAATCACCCATCCATCAAATACATTGTGAATGAGCTGGTAAATCACAATTAACCCATAATTATTGCAGATGATTTTGTTTAATCAGATGAAGCCAGAAACTGAAGCCCTACTTCTTTTCTTCTCTCATGCTATAAACCTTTAAAAAATTCTTGAGACCAGTGGGAACTTTACTGTTGATTGCAGTAAAGTTATGGATTTACCCCTGATTCTTGCTGCTGTGAAAGGAATATCAGATCTAGTGAGTCCAGGTGCTGGAACTGCCCAGACAGCAGTAACTGTAAGAAAATTTCTGGAAATTGAGTAGTTGGATAAGCACTTAACAAGGAGAGAGGACAGGCATAGAAACCAGCAGCTGTTATATTGAGTAACAATGTCTGAGACTGGGAAGGAGAAACAAACACATTTGCACAAGAACTGAGCCTCTTCCTCTGCAAGTGGAAAAATAGGAAGAAGAGGTTTGTGAGAAAGAAGAATAAGGAGCCTCTAGTGGAGAAAGAAGTAGAGGATGGGTTAGGATATTATAAATTCATTAGGAAAAAAAAAGTACAGAAAAAGAGCTCCAGTTTTTCATAGACAGCGGTTAAATGTTCTGTGGGGAACAGAGCTGTGGAAGATTGAATTTCCATCTGGTGTGTATTTGAATCAGCAAGCTGTCAAAGAATGTTTCTTATAAAATAGGGAACCAAGATCTGATCTTTCTTTTATTAGTGAAAAAAACCCAAACCAACAGAAGAAGCTTCATGTTTATTTTATTAAAGTGAAAAAACCATGAATTACTTCTTTTTCAGTTGGATCAGACCCACAACAAATTTGTTGCTAGAAAGGGAATACCATGGGAATCATATTCATAATCAAGAAAATAAAATTGCCAGCTCGAAATGAAGAGTAAAAAGCAGCAACTAGAACTGTAGTCATGGTGGCATTAAAAATTAACTTTTACAAGATGGTTGTCCAGAATGCTCTCTCAAGGGGCACAGCAGTATAATTGTCATAACTTCCCATGATCTGCATATCCCATATGATTGTGTTGTAACTGTAACTGAGCTGCTGCTAGGAGACAGTTTAATCATTAAAAAAGCTGCAGTTTTGATGGTGGCTTCTGTGGTGCTTATAATGCGATAACCTCTGCAAAAGGTCCAAAGTAGAGATTTTATAGATACAGAATGAAACTCAAACAATTTATTACGATGTGTTTGAGTCACCTTTGACTGATGGTTTTGTTTCCCATTAATGCTTGGCATTAATTGAAATTGAAATTCCTGAGATTTACATTCAGCACCCGGGACAATCAATGTCCAGACTTTTTAATGGATATCCAGTGCTGCAATTTTCTTTCCCTTTTCGAGTAAGGCCTCCAGGTTTCTGAGTTCTCTCCAAGGAATGCAGTACCCGCGGCTGGCAGGTGCTGGGTGGTGATCACCACGTTTCCTGACATTTATATTTTTTCCTCTGTTGTGTTCGACACATTTTACAGTGCCATCTAGTGACTTGTCTCGTTAAATGCAGGTATCTACTTATATCTCGTTTCTCTCATTAGTTCTACTTTACCTCCACTGGGGTAAAAAGTCCATGATCTGAAGACAAGCACTTAGCAAAGACACTGCAGCTTCTCCATTTCTAGATGCTTGGTGCCTTCTTCCTCTTCTCACTGTCCCCAGCTGTTTGCCTTGCAGAATGGAGTAGTGAATTGGGTGAGAACTTCAGGATTTTCATAGACTTTACTGAAGTCTCTGTGTTCTCCAGTCATCACTTGCAGTACATTTAAGAACCAGAGAAAAATCCCTTAGCATTTGTAATAATCCTTCTGCTTTTTTTCATACTGGGTTGTTGAGAAGTAGGAACCTATTCATCTCTTGTTCTGATGAGCATGGCAGAGTCCACTATTCCTAACATCAGAACTCAAAACCAAATCTAATGAAAAGGATGAATTAGAGAGAACTGACTGGGGGAACAGTGTCCCACTATTACTATCTGATCTACAGATGTCTCTTTCAGAAAGGCATTTTACAGGACGGGGAGAATGGGGATCAAGACATGCTTAGGTTATAAGCATAATCTTCTCATTCCGTAACCTTCTCATTCCATGAGTGCAAAAGCCTTTCCAGAATTTTAAGAGCCTGCATGCAGTAGCTACCTGGAGTCTCTAACTGACTCATGTTGCTTTTTCTCCAGTTATGGTTAAGAGAGGAACTTTGTCCTTCTCTAAACAGAAACAATACATAAAGCTATTATTGCACTGCAGGAACAGACCAGCATGTCCTTTGTGGACTATTTTAGTTGCTTCTTATTTTACAACATGAAACAATCACTGTCAGAGATACAAGACTGAACTCCAACATCAGAGCTGAATGTTCCTGAATTCAAAGTCTGAGTTTAAGCTGAAGCATTCCTAAAAAGTTTAAATTCATCCTAATACAAACACGAGTTCACTTTTCAAGCCAAGATTTTGTCCACATATGTCCTTGTCAGCTGGTACTCTAGTTTGCAAACTTAAAATTTTATACTCTTTATCCATTTCACACTTTAACAAGGATATAGCTGCGGGCTTAAATCCAGCAACTTTGTGTACATTTTGACTCTTTTCTAGAAGTAAATAAACTGAGAAGTGTTACCCATGAGCAGCTTTGGTGATCCTGGGAGGTAACTGGTTTGACACCATACTGTAATCTTATAATTAACCATGCAGCTTTTGCTACTTTTTTTCCCCTTTTTTCTGTCACTTTCCACTCCCAGTAATAAAATGCTTACTTTTAGATTCAGGCTTTTGCATTCTTGAATTTCTATTTGTCTCTGTGACTCTATGCCATAGGGCTGTGCAAGTCTTTTTGTATAAAAACTGGTTCTCAGTAATTGGCATTGCCTTCCTACTTTGTGTTACTTGAAGCTCCAGTACCATGCAACTTCTTGGACCATCTTCTTGGACCAATATTTTTATTAAAAGGATAAGCAGAACAGGGACTGGCACTGATCATCTAGTTCCAGCTCCCATGCATGGGCAGGGATGTGTTCCACCAGACCAGGCTGCTCAAAGTCCCATCCAACTTGGCCTTGAACACTTCTAGGGATGGGGCATCCACAGAGTCCCTGGGCAACTGCTCCAGTGTTTCACCACCCTCATGGTAAAGAATTTCTTCCTAATATCTAACCTAAATCCACTTTAATAATTAATCTCCCTTGAGGCAGTGAAAGTGATTCTTGGTTTAAATCCATAGAGATTAGTTCCAATGCATTGACAATATCTAAAAAAACAGTTACCTTACTGAAGAGAGACACTATAGACTGCCACAATCTAGCTTGATAAAATCATGTGGCATCTTATCACAGTTTTCATTTATCTCTCCATCCTAGATTTACCCATTCTACAGTAATGATACTGAAGTCTTGCAAAATGTCAGTTCTACCTCCTCACTTGCTCCTTGTAAAAATACACATAGTAAATTTATTTATTTTTTCTCTGAGTCATAGGGTATTGCTGTCAAATTGTAGGAACAAATATCTGCTGTAGTGGTGATTTTTCTACACCTTTGGGTGGCTGCTATTTACCTCTTTATGTTCTGTTTTGTTCTGTTTGTTCAAATTTTGGTAATTCATGGGATGTGGTAAATGCCATACTCTCCTTCTCATGAATGTAGACTTCCCTATTGAGAACAGAAGAAAAGCTGTATTTAACTTACCAGATTAACTAGCTGATTAAGTGTTGTTTAGTGTCCAGGAGTGAAAAATCCTAGATGTTGTAGGAAAGTACTCATTTGATTTTGGATAGCCAATCAGACAAGAATTTGATCTCTTTGTTCCTGTCCTCCATTTTCCTGAGCAAGATGGTAGTAATCAGAGCATTTCACACAGGTGGTCTGTATTTACAGCCCTCCTGTTTTACATGAATGCAAGTGCTGCCTTCTGTTAAAGCAACTTTCACTAAAGCTCCAGGTAGTTTATGGGAAGGAAAATCTATTTTAGGAACCACTTGTGAGTTGCAGAAAGAAGGAAATGAGCTCTCCTGGGTACTCATCCTTCTAACAGCGTTGCTGTAACTGACTGGAAGAGTGAATTACCCCTGCCAACAAAGTCTAATACTTATTATACCTATATTTCAGTGCAACAAAATCAAACTCAAATCTTGGCTGCATTAGGTAATATGAAGAGAAGATGTGACTTAGCTCCAAAACTAATTTTCTATGCAGTATCTGACAATTTTTGGCAGCGTGGCTGAAGGGTGGACTGCAGGGCAAGGGGTGCCTGTCTCATTGCCACATCACCGACTTCACATGCATTATATGGGAAGTGCTGGATGTGGTAGAAGGTTTTATTGGTGGCAAAATCTGAGAAAAAAAGAAACAACAGGCTCTATTATGCAGAAATGTGTATCAGAGGGTTACCACTCCTTGCATTGCATGTCTGTCTCATCCATTTCTATTCCAACATGCATATATGTTCCAGGTACCTAAACACCTCTTTTACAACAAGAGTAATGTTTTCCAGTAAAGGAACCAGAATGCTGAGAAATGGAGGAACTTGTGTAAGGTTTGGTTGTATAGACTTGTGATTAAACAGGTAGTTGACCCTAAATTTCCTGTCTTAGGCTAGTGGTTCAACTGGTCCTCCATGCTACATCCTGCAGGTATCTCCTTCAATAAGCCCTGGGGAAGGCACATCCAGCAGATTAGATCCTCTGTAGCTGGTGCTGATTTAAATCAGAGACCCATTTCCTCAAACTGAGCATCTCTTGCAGAGTGTGAGTTGCAATGTACAGGTTTGCACTGAAGGAGCACTGTTTTCTGGACTAATGCAATTCTTACCTGTAGTGATCTAGGGAGACATCAAAAACAATTTGAGCTTTTCACATTTGCCTATTTCACTGGTAAGAAAGGGCTGAGAAGTGCTGCAAATCAAAAGCTTATTTACAATCACACAGCTGTCACAGTGAACTGTTCTGCATCCTGCTGCACTCACATTGCTTTGTGTTGGTAGAAAGAGCTGCCATGTGTAGGGAAAAGTGGAGCTTGTTGTAGCTTCAGAGTAAACAAATGTGTGAAGTGTTCATACACAAGACATGGACGTGTTTCCTGGATTTCTGAGAAAGGCAACAAATGAGTGGTGAAAGTAATAGTTTCTAAAATATTTATGGCAGGTTGGAGAATTCCTCCTCTGGAATGTTCTTATGCTTACTGTCACCTAGAGCTGGTTGAACATTCACCCCATTGTAATGTTTTTCTACTGAAAAAGGTTGTTTTCAACAGTCAAGATACAACTCATGCAACAAAAAAATTATTTAGCTATTGGAATACAGATATTTTCTATGGAATATTGGGAGTACTGAAAATATTTGCCTCCATGAAATAAAACATTTAGCATGGAATTCTGGATTTTGTACTTAACCTGTGTGGAATGAAATTATATCCTGCAATGCCAGAATTTCTCTCCCAGTGTTAAGTTCTGTGCTTAGAGCTTCCCTGTAAGTCTGGATCACATCACTCTCTCAACACTCTTAAAAGAAAATGAGCACAGAGGATCCCGGGCTGTTCTCATCCTACTCCAGGTTTGGCCACAACCTCTGTAGGTCTTGGTTGTCTCTAATGCTACTGTGTTGATAGGCTTTTCAGAGCTTTGTATAATACTAATTTGTAAGTTTTTGGATATTAAGCTTGCTTTGTCGCAAGAAACTACATTTTTCCTCCTCTCAGCAGAAGGACTTATTGTCCATCTTGCTTAAGAGTAGGAGGACATCCATGACTCAAAACTCTGCACTGTGCAGGCTGTCCTGACATTTCCTCCCTCCAATCATGAACAGCCTTCAGCTTTGACACCTGGCTTTGATCTAGTCCTCTTTATGCCAAACATATATCATTAGTCTGTGTTCCTACTCTAAAATTTCTCTCTAGACCAGCACTAGGGTGTGCTGGCATGATTACTCAACAGATGCAGTGATTGGAAGCTCCATCACATATACTTATCAGCACACCTATGTGTTTGTTGATAATGTGTCTGCAGTATTTGCCAGGAAGTGGTCTCAGATCAAAGTCTGTAATTTCTTTAAATACCTTTCAGTTGCTTCTGCAACTATGAGCCACTCTGTTTTCTCCCCATTCAAAGAAAAGCTGGTTGCCTTTAACCCCTTGTAGTTTGCACTAAAACATTAAAGTAGAACACAGGTCATTGAAGGGGACTGCTTGTGCTTCTTAAGAATGGATAATTTTTGGATGGAGGGAGGTGTTGTAGAGGCATCTCATTGGCACAAACATTCTCATTCCAGTTCTCAGTACCTCTGTGCTTTCTAAAGGGTTTTTCACTGTGATACCTGGATAGCTGGAGCCCTTCTGAGTGCAAGAGCTGCTGTAAATGCTGTCTGTTGCATTAGTCACACTCTTCTGGCTGTCACCTTGTGCCTCTCACCAGCTGATTCTCTTTCTGTGTATAGTTCACTGTGAGAGCAATCAAGAGGCAGCATGTGGGAGCCTTTCCCAACAAGGTGTCAATCTAACTCCCCCCTGTCTCCCTGTAGTGATTCAATATAAATGTTATGAAGCCACATCAGTACCTAAAGAGCTTTCTCTCCTCAAAATGCTTTGCTGCTTTTGAAATACTCTCCTTCCCTCTCAGGAGACTCCATCCAAGGTTAAGGAGCTCTAAGAGAAGCTTGGAGTTATTTGCTTTCTCCCTGGAAGAAGCATGGATAAGAGCAGTGGCTCCTGTTCCTGTTGTGTACTGGGCTAATCTTAATTAAAACAATAATTCTTAGAGTTGAATGTTTAATTTTTAGCAGGATCAACCCTAGTTACTCCTCATATGAAATAATGTGAAATACAATTTAGGCTCTGAACGATAGAGCGGTAGTGGGTCAAGGGTTGGACTTGATGATCTCTGAAGTCCCTTCCAACCCAGCCAATTCTATGATTCTATGATAATTTTAGGTTTTCTTCAGTTATTCTGAAACCTTTTGTTTGTTTGGGTTTTTTGTTTGTTTGTTTGGTTTGGTTTTTTTTTTTTTTTTTTTTTTTTTTTTCCCCCTATCTAAATTAAGTCTAAGGACTGCCCATATTCTGGGGAGTGGTTAGCTGACATAGATTTCTTACCCACCAAATAGGTTCTAAGGCACATCTCTGCAGTCACTGCAGAACACTGCCAGGTAACTCCATTGCACATGGTTTTTGGTTAAAAAAAAAAAGCATTCTGTTCTAAATCAGGCTGAGGTTCCCTGCCTTAACTACAACGCCCTTTATTACATGTAGCTGGAAAGTTTTCTTCCTTTCCAAGACTCACCAGCCTGTTCACTCTCAGGGTAAGTCTGTTCATTCAGCAGAAGTGTTGCAAAAAAGGGGGAAATCCATGGCAAAACCTAAAGTGAATGGCTCGTGACTAAGATCACTTAAGATCTTTTCTGTGAAGACTCCATAAAATGAACTATGCTCAGCCCTCAGAGACAAACTATAGAACCAGGTACCTCTTTTTTGCAAGCAATATCAAAAACTGGCAAAGCTGCCTCAGGTTACAGGCAAAGACCATAAGGTCATGGACAAAGATGGTTTCTCCATGTTTTAGTGAGGGTGTGGGTACCTCTTAAAGGTGCTGCATTACAGTTAGAATTCCTTTGGTCCTCCACCTCCAAGGGTGTCCTGACTTCTGCAGAAAGTGTTCTGCACTGCACTGTGCTGCTTGGACACTTTCTATTCATTCAAGAATGAATAGAGCTGAAATTTAGCAAAAGGCAGTATTGGCAAAATAAGTAAAAAAGATCTCCTAAGTACAGAGATCTTTCAACTTATTTTTCTGCTAATCTATGTCTTTGCAGGAACTAAAACAATTGTGACACACACTACTCCTTATGGTGAATTACTGGGATCTTCTGGGTGTAATCTGGCTCAGCTCCAGTTATTCTGAGGTCTCTGAAATTACCTATTATTTGACAAATCTGGCATTTGAAACACTTAGCTTTTTGGGGTTTTTACTTTTGTACTGCCTTTCCAGTGAATCCACTTCCTCTGGCAGGGAAGTCAGCATGTAACTTCAAACTTTGCATTTGGCTTTGCTGAATATCTCAAACAAAATTCACAGAATGCTAATGCATGGAAGTTCACATCCTCTTGAATATGTCTCTTTGCTCTCAACAGGCCTTGTAGAGTCTGTTTTTTGGTTTTTTTTTCTTCTTCTTTTTTTAACTTTTTTTACTGTTAAGATTTTTCTCAACAGTAAGAAGGGTACAGAATTTATGTGGCAGCAATGGTAACTCCAGTGCTGAAATGAGCAATGCACATCAGAGTAAAACATGACCAGCTGGCCCAGCCATATGAGTCTGGTGATCCTTCATAAACTTGTTTTGACTAATTTGGAAGGTGTCTCTGATGAACTGCCAAAAACGTTTCTTGGTTACAAAACCACCTGAACTCAAATCACAAAGGCTGTTTTCAAAGCTAATTGGAAGCCTCAGCTGAGTCATTTAATTGAGGTCAATCATTGCCATCTTGGTCAACAATATGATGCCACCTTCCAGGCAGATTGGCTACTTGCTCCACAGTAGAAGCACCATAAGGAACAGATGTAGATAAGAGACTTATCTAAGACTGCAGGTGCTATTTATGCCTTCTGCAGAGAGCCCTTCTTCTATTCTGGCATTACTGTTTTGTCACAATTTTATCCAAGCACTTCCTCTCTGTTTTGCACTAACAGCAACAGAAGATGGAACACATCAAACCTCTATTTGGACAGAAAATGCCTTCTAAAATCTTTTCCAAAGAGCATTCACTTTGTTCCAAATTCCTTTTCCCTGAATGAGATACATGGAAAAGAACCTCATATTTTAACCCATTTTTCTCTTATTTAAAACATTTTCTTTTACGTTGAAACTCCTTGTTTGTCCCTTTTGCTCTTGTGCATCTGCCCAGCACTGGATTTTCCTTGAAAGTATTATGGTTGGGGTGTTTTCTTCTGTTTTGAATGCTGCCTTTCAGCCCTGATCTGTATTTTGCCTTAGCAGAACTCCCATTAAGAGTCTATTGCTGCCCTTTATCTTAGTGGATCTGTCTACAAAAAATTACTCAGCAGATTCCTACATCAAAGATGCTTTAGGTGAGGGAATGAGCTGTGGTGCTTGTTAGGCTGTGGCAGCCAGGGGTACATTAGCCAAGTGACAGGAGTGCCAGGAGAGAGTGACCAGGGCTGAGGTCTGGCATCATCCTCCACTCACCCACCTTATCTGGGGTTCCCAGAAGGAGATGGCAGATTTCTCTTCCATTCAAGCTCCCAGCTGCTCTGCCCATCCATGAGGTTTTTCTCAGGCAAACTGCAGGAGTTGGCAGGAATCTGGCCCAGGGAGGAGGCTGAAATTACAGATTCCAGAGAGCAGTGTGTTGGCAGTGCCACAGCAGCTCCCTACCATGTTGGGCTGATCTGAAACAACATAGCTAGGGATAATCTGAATTTAAAAAAAAATTAAAGATGGCTTGGAGGAGTTTTATTTTAATGAAATAAGAATCTTCTGTAAGAAAATTCTCAGTGTTTTGCTGCCATTATTAGTATGTTTGCTGTCCATTACTGATTCCAATTACTTTAACTCTTTCAATGCCATACACACAGTGGTAGATTTCTTTCTTAGATAATTTCTTTCTTAATTCTTTCAGTGTTTAGGAAAATACTTAGGTTCTGTGGTTTGGTTTACATACCTAAAGCTAACATAAAAGGAAAGCAAGACTTTTTTCCCTTGTCCTAACTCTTGGGGCTGCTGTTGGTGTATGTGTGGATGATGAAGAGGCACAGCAGGCGCTGGGGCTGCTGGAGGGTACTCACCACATTATTCCTCTAAGTTCCTAAGTCACTTCTTAGAAAAATGCTGCCATTTCTCATGCAGTAGCAGAAGACAGCAGAGTGGCGAGATAGAAAAGCAAAGTGTGATTATTTTTAAAGGATAGCACAAACAAAAAATAAAAATTATGACCGGTTGTGAACAGGAGAAGCGTGAAGGACTGAGACGAATTTATACTCTTCTAGCTCCCTTCTAAGTGAAAAATGGGCATAAAATTCCATGTGCTGATTTGCATGCATGAGAGAAGGGCTTGGCTGGGTGAAAAATAGCCCATAGTGCCTATCCTTCACTTGTTAAATAATCTAGACAAAGGACAGGAGAGAGATTCACTGTCAGTGTCTTTGTACCTGAGTGATTTCAGTGCCATTCCCCCAGATGGGTTCAGCCCCAAGAATTCTCATCTGTAAACAGTTTCAGCTCTATGCACCCCTTCCCACTGCTTGCAGTCACAGAATCACAGAATGGTTTGGGTTGGAAGGGACCTTAAAGATCACCTAGCTTCACCATCCCTTCCTGGGCTCCCCTCCCACCAGCCCAGGTTGCTTTAAGCTCCATCCAGCCTGGCCTTGAGCACTTCCAGGGATGGGGCAGCCACAGTTTTGCTGGGCAACCTCTGCCAGTGTCTCACCACCCACAAAATAAAGAATTTCTTCCTAATGTCTAACCTAAACCTACACTTTTCCAGCTTAGGGCTATTACCCTTTTTCCTGTCACTCCATGCCCTTGTGAAAAGTCCCTCCCCAGCTGTGCTGTAACCCCTTCAGCTACTGGAAGGTTCTTCAAGGTCTCCGGGCAGGACAATCCCAACTCTATCAACCTCTCCTCACAGAAGAGGTGCTCCATCCCTCTGATCATCTATTTTAGCTTCCTTTGAACTCACTCCAACAGTTCTGTGTCCTTCCTCTGCTGGTGGTTCCAGAACTGGACCCAGTACTCCAAGTGGGGTCTCACCAGAGCCGGGGGCAGAGGGGGGAATCACCTCCCTGACCACACTGCTTGTGATGGAGCCCAGGCTCAGGTTGACTTTCCGGGCTGGCAGTCGAACCGAAGCACTCATCAGAGTCCAGGCAGGGATTTGAGGCCGTCCTTTCACCGCGGCGGAAGGACACCAGAACACCAGGACACAAGGGCACCAGGACACAAGGACACCAGGACACAAGGACACCAGGACACCCCCTCCCCAGCCGGGGGGGGCCGGGCGGCTGCTGCTGCGGCCGCTGCCCGCCAGGTGGCAGCAAAGGGTCGGGAACGCTGCCGGACCCTGCCTCGCGGTACCGGGACGGTACCGGGACAGCAGCGGGACACGGGGGTACCTGCCCGGGGCACAAACACCCGGAGGGGGCCCGGCAGGCTCCGAGAGGTTCGTGTGGCCTTGCGGGCGGCTGCATCTCTCAGGCGAGCTCCGTGGGGTTCCGCGGGAGTTAATGGGTGCAGCGTCAATGTGATGTTGAGTAACTGCAGAGGCACAAATAGTTGTGATCTTGATTAAAAATTTACAATTCTTCAAATAAATTTTGGTATCCTACAGACGAGGTGTTTATGAGTTGCGTTTCTGGAGGGACCCGTGCTTCAGAGTTTGGGTTCTCATGGTAAATGAGCTCTCCCAAACTCCCTGGAAGTCTCCCTGAGAGCATGAGAAGTCCTGTACAGCCTGCTGAGTGCCTGTCTCATGTTTCCCTGCCTGGATACTGCTAATGAAGTGTATGGATACATAATGCATATTGAGATAACATTCAGGTTTGTAGCCTAGAGCAGAAAAAAAAGTAGAATGGCAAATACTTGGCCTTTACTGATATCATAGCTGGTTGTAAAGGGAAGGTCAAAATTCATATGCCTAGCAAGGACTTTTTAACAACTCTCAGCTGATTCCCAAGACCTTGTGTCATTCTACTTACACATGATTTTCATACTTTACTTCTAAATTAAAGAATTTAACCGTGGGTGAAGATGCAGCATCCCACAGCCTGTTAAGCCTTACATATCAATCAGTCCATGGGTTTCTCAGGTTGCACAGATAAAATACTGGTTTACCTAAATGTGCTTGTTCACTTTCTCTGATCTGAGGAGAGTATTTGTTGGAGGCTGGACTCAAACTAAGACATGCTTTGTTTTAAGAGGTAGTCTAAGATACAAGTCAATCATATATTTATGAATGGTTTTAAAATAAAATAGATTTTTTTTTTTTTTTTTTTTTAAATAAGGAAACGTTAATGCCACTCTGGATTTTAATCAAAAACATTGAAACTATTTTCTGGAATTGCAAAGGTGTCTGGAAAGCTGTTTTATTAGAAGGCAAGAATGATGAATAACCACTGTCCTGCCTATCTCCTTTTGTGCTATAGCACTTTTCATTTGCAGATCTCAAAAAGCTTTCTTTTCAGCAACTCAGGCCCTTTCATGGTCTGTCTCTTTCACAGACAGTTGTGTCAGATGAGTAACTTCTTACTAACAACTGGTAAACCTAGTAGGAAATCCCACCTGTGATATTCTAGAGTTTAGGAAGGCCAATTTATCTCATTTGAAATGACAGTGTGTCTTACCTTTGTCCTTAATAAGACATTGGCTGTGTTCACATATGGTAAATTTCTGTCTTTGTGATGACCAGAGGGAGGAGTTAGCTGCTTGCTCACTGATATAGTTAGAAACCTTTACTGGAGATCATTGGATCAGGCTGTTCCCATGTCCCTAGGGTTCTTATTCAGCCTGAAGTATTCTATGACAAACTTTGTGCCAGAAAAGTGACTTCTGGATACAGGTGAACCAAAGTGAGTCAGTCTTCACTATGGTTTTTGTTTTGTTTTCAAGAGAGCAGTCACAGCCATTAATGCCCAGACCAGTGCTTTGTGGTACTGTGTTGCACTGCAGTATGTTTCTAGATACTTTGGTGGGTATATGGCAAGAGTATATCAGATATGCCTTTAAGATACATGAGTTAGAATACGCTGGCACAGCTACATAGCTCAGCTGGTTTGCATGTGGAGTTCCTGGGCAGGCACCTGGAGACTGTGTGGCCTCTCAGCTCTGCTCCTCAGCATCAGCACTAAGCAGCTGCAGCTGTGACTCCAGGTCCCAGCACTTAAGGTGCATTTAGGGTTAGCTTGAAGCTGATTAGTAAAAAGTAGGTATTCCTCTTTCCTTAACTAATGGTCTGTGGAAGGCAGCACAGCTCTTTGGCCTTCCTGTGCATTGCTCTTCTTCTGCTTGCCCAGTTATATTCATAAATGGATCAGTGTGTTGTAGTGTGGGACACAGATCATAGAATCATAGAATTTGCTGGGTTGGAGGGGACCTCAGAGATCATCAAGTCCAACCCTTGATCCACTACCGCTGCAGTTCCCAGCCCATGGCACTGAGTGCCACATCCAGGCTCTTCTTAAATATCTCCAGGGATGGAGAATCCACCACTTACCTGAGCAGCCCATTCCAATGTCTGATCACTCTCTCAGTAAAGAAAATCTTTCTAATGTCCAACCTAAACCTCCCCAGGCACAACTTGAGACCATGCCCTCTTGTCTTGCTGAGGGTTGCCTGGGAAAAGAGCCCAACCCCCACCCTGGCTCCAGCCTCCTTTCAGGGAGTTGTAGAGAGGTCTCCCCTGAGCCTCCTCTTCTCCAGCCTCAACACCCCCAGCTCCCTCAGCCTCTCCTCATAGGATCTGTGCTCGAGTCCCTTCACCAGCCCAGTTGCCCTCCTCTGGACCTGCTCCAGGACCTCAATCTCCTTCCTGAACTGAGGGGCCCAGAACTGGACACAGGACTCAAGCTGTGGCCTCACCAGGGCTGAGTACAGGGGCAGAATCACTTCCCTGGACCTGCTGGCCACCCTTTTCCTGATCCAGGCCAGGATGCCATTGGCCTTCTTGGCCACCTGGGCACACTGCTGGCTCATGTTCAGCTTCCTGTCAATCCAGACTCCAAGGTCCCTCTCTGTCTGGCTGCTCTCTACTCTGTGCCCAGCCTGGAGCTCCCCATGGGGTTGTTGTGTGTGACTCTAAATGAAAAGCTGTTCCAAAATGCTCCTTTGTGATTACCACAGGTGAAAGCAGGCTTCTGGAAGAAATGTAGAGCAGCTGATTTGCTGTCCTTGCCCAGGTGCTCCTACACTCCCTGGAGGGCTTGTTTTCCCTGAGGAACATACGAGAAATTGTTTTGATCCTGAGAGTGTGGCTTAAGCTAGGGCAAAAAGAAAAGAGAATATGGTCCTTATGTGAGCAACAGGAACTGGACTGTAGTCTCCTATTCCCCTATCTACCTTCCATATCTCTTCCGTGTCAGTACCATGCTCAAGCACAATCTCATTTGCCTTTTGTATATATTTTTCAGGTTTTTTTGCTTAAGAGCTTTGCTCATCAATATTTGCATTCAGGGAGTCAGTACTCCATCTGCTCATTCTATTGATCCTCTCCGAGAGATATTTTACCCAGTGAAAAGTGACTGAATTCAACTGAAATCGCAGAAGTTTTTGAAACGAGATACAATGAGGTCTCAGCATTTTTGCTCCTCCTCAGGTTTTATTTGCTAGAATCCTAATAGCTTGGGCATAAGTGAAGAAAAGCAAGATGAATAAGAAAAAGCAATATGATATAGAATTAGTTAGAAATTTCTTTTTTATAGCATATGTGAGCTATCTTGGCATCTTGCTGTACATTAGAGGATGGAGTACTCAAAT
The DNA here is from genome assembly GCF_036169615.1 of Heliangelus exortis. Taxonomy (NCBI): domain Eukaryota; kingdom Metazoa; phylum Chordata; class Aves; order Apodiformes; family Trochilidae; genus Heliangelus; species Heliangelus exortis. Next base: position 7,115,157 of record NC_092427.1, read on the forward strand.
AAGCTGAGCTTTTTCTCCTTCACATTGATCCAGTATGGTTCAACATAACCTATCACCTGGCCAAAAGCTCATTACTGTGTTAAGGGAGACATCTGAAATAAGCAGTTTTCCTGCTAAACGTGCTGATCCTCAGAAGCTCGAAGTGATTTTAAGCTTCTCTTTTTTTTCAGCCAGAGAAATAAGGGAGCATATATCACTCTGCAGGATCAGGCATTTCTTGGGGTTCACATGAATCAGTTTCAAAATTAAAATGTAGGGGCAAGAACAGCTGTCACTTGCTGAACCAGTAACAGTATCTGCTTGTGTCAAGGGAGATGAGGAACAACAACATACACTGGGAATCTTAGTAGTGGTGCTGTGAGATATGAACACAGATTTAAGCTGAACAGCAAAGACACAAGTAAACAGCTCACAAAACAGGCCCAGCTTATGCCTGGCTCCTGTCACATCTGTAATTTGTTGTCCTTCCTCAGGAGGAGGGTGTTTGGAGCATGTTAAGGAAGTGATTCTGCCCCTGTACTCAGCCCTGGTGAGGCCACAGCTTGAGTCCTGTGTCCAGTTCTGGGCCCCTCAGTTCAGGAAGGAGATTGAGGTCCTGGAGCAGGTCCAGAGGAGGGCAACTGGGCTGGTGAAGGGACTCGAGCACAGATCCTATGAGGAGAGGCTGGGGGAGCTGGGGGTGTTCAGGCTGGAGAAGAGGAGGCTCAGAGGAGACCTCATCACTCTCTACAACTCCCTGAAAGGAGGTTGGAGCCAGGCGGGGGTTGGGCTCTTTTCCCAGGCAACTCTCAGCAAGACAAGAGGGCACAAGAGGTCTCAAGTTGTGCCGGAGGAGGTTTAGGTTGGATATTAGAAAGATTTTCTTTACTGAGAGGGTGATCAGACATTGGAATGGGCTGCCCAGGTAAGTGGTGGATTCTCCATCCCTGGAGATATTTAAGAAGAGCCTGGATGTGGCACTCAGTGCCATGGGCTGGGAACTGCAGCGGTAGTGGATCAAGGGTTGGACTTGATGATCTCTGAGGTCCCTTCCAACCCAGCCAATTCTATGATTCTATGTAGAGACCCATATGCCCGGGCACATTGGGCATTGTAGGAGGCATCTGGTGTGTGTAGTTGGACTGGAAGCTCTGGATGCAGGAGGATGGCTCTGAGGGCAGGCATGGCCACAGCTGTTCTGCAGTTTGCCTTGTGCACTCAGGCTCAGATCTGTTCCCCTTGTGTTTCCAGAGCTATGTGCATCCCAATTTTGGGACTGCCTGTGAGCTGAGTGACTTGAAAGCAATGGGGAGGCAGCACTTTGTCTAAGCGTTAAAGGTTCTGTAAGTGAGTTTTAAAGGGCTTCCCAGTAGGTTTCTCACAAGAATCAAAAAATGCCTGATGAAACATCAGTTTTCACAGGGTTTTGAGGTAGCTATCAAATTGCTCAGAAACAGACTGTTCTGATTACTTCTGTAGGGAATAATGGACATTTTAGCTATGCTTCCACCAAGAAGTTTCAGTGGAAAACAGCACAGATGATTGACAAACTTGTGCCACTGGAAATCTGTGAGATCTTGCCAGGTATTCTGTACAGGGCAATTGCATTGTACAGTCTTGCTGCTTGGCGTGGTGGTGGCTAAAAATTCAGTCAGTTAAAATGGTACAAAATGGTATTCTCAGGCAAATTCTTGTCCTAAGCAAAATTGCAGCTAGGGGTCTCTGTGTACATGTAAGAGGCAGCAAAATGGCAGTCTGAAATGTATATCAGAACTCATTTGTCACTCTCAGAAGTTTGTCTGATAGTGTATTGGAAGGTTTTTCTGATTCCAGATAGGTAAAAAACAGGTTTTATGTTTCTATGGCACCTAAACTTGGGCTTACTCCTGCTAACAACTTTCTGTGGCTCTGCATTATGCATCTACCAGCACAGAACTGATTGTCACATGTCATTCACCAGCTTCTCTGGGATTTAAGGTGTTCATTCATGGACTACCTGGCAAGCACACAGCTGTGTAGTTGAGTGTGCTGTATGGCTGCCAGCAACAGCTACCACTGTTCCTACTTAGCCTGGGAGTGTTTTACCAGAAAGTGGAATTTAACGCAAGGCAAAGAGCTTAGATTTTAGCCCTCTGTTAGTATGTAGGCTCTTTCTTTCTGCAAGACTCCATATCCTTCCTTCTGAGAAGGGTTTATGGGTGTTAAAATGACAGCCCATCCATCTTTGGTTAGAGGCAGTGACACTTCTCAGAAAAAGTATCATCTTCACACACACACACACACAAAAAAAAAAAAAAAAAAAAAAAAAAAAAAAAAAAAAATTGGCTGATCAAAGTGCAGTATTACTAATTTGGACCCTTTTCAGCCATGAAATATGATGTAAAAAATTAGAATGCACTTGTGTAGGAGTGAGGTACACAGCACCAAAGTCATTGGCATGGATCTGTGACACAGCCAGGAACTCAGCTTCCCAATTCAGAGGTCAGTGGGGGTTTAAGAGAGGCAGTCTCCTCTGCTAATGTCTGTTCTGTAATAGCATCTGTGTTTTCCAGATTGAAATTAAAATGAATTGTTAAAAAGTGCCTGCAGTAGAGAATGTGATAAGTACCCAAGGGTGAACAGAGAAGCCATGTAAATCTCCTGGATTGGTTTAGCCCCCAGTGGCTGAGATTTTTCAGATCAAAGAAATAGGAAAGGATATAGAAGTAGGAACATGACAGCTCCCCAGATGTGACAGCTCCAGCTTTCTGTTTTTGCAGGAGAGCTGATTCACAAAGGAGGGAAGGTGTTTTTTTCTTTCATTCCTTCTGTGGTTTTGGGTCCAAAGATTGTTAGTTTCTCTTTGAAGAGTTTACTTTGTAGCCTCATGATGAGCTGCAAGTGTTCTGAGGTACCAGGATGGCAATTTATCATTTGTTATGACACCTTCTGCTGACTAAGAGTCTTTTAAAAGTGAATTGGTTGATGAATGCACATTTTTGTTAAAATTATTAATTCTTAGCATACTTTGTACGTGGAACTGACCTGGAAGAAACAAGTTCCATAAAAAATTCCCTAGTAGCATAAAGGGAAGTAAAAGCCTCTCTGTTATGTGCGGTCTGTGAGAAGGCACAGTAAAACTTGGCAGAACTGGGCATTTCTCATTGAGAAATTAACAGTGTAGTTTTTATTGAACAAAGTGTGTGAGGAATAAACATTTTATGCTTTATTTATATGATACAGATCATAGTAACAACAGGAGAATTTATCCCTTTTACTGGTGCAGAATTCATATGGAAAAGTGCTGACACATTAGGAGGAGACATACTTGCCCAAATCCTGCAAAGTGCTTGGTGCATTCTCACAGAAGTCCATGGGAGCTGAAGGCAGGCTGCACTTTGCAGTCAGCACTTAGCACATCTAATCTAATCCATTTTTAATGTGACTTTCACTTTGGAACATCATGCTGCATATGAAAACCAGGAATGTGATGTTACTGCTAATGTTTCTAGATACTGTGGGGTCAGAAAGTACAGAGTCTTATAGCAACTACCTCCTGTGTCTCCAGATTGACAGCTGTGGAATTTAGCAAGATAAACATTTTTTTTCAAAATTTTCAGCATGTTAACGTAGTTAGAACAATGACAATTTCAAGTTTGTAATAGCAGGGTGTCTTCCCCATGAGCAGAGAGTAGACTTAGCCCTTACACTGACATAAAAAATACTTTTGTTCTTGGCTTTGCTGAGGCACTTTGAACCTTGCCTCTGCTTTTTCTAAAAGATGCATTCAAGGGACATATTGCAGGGGAAGAAGATTGTGGTTGTACAGTTGGACCTCTTCTGTTCACACACCAAAATACATTGTGTGACTGCATTTCATCCATAGTCAGTCTGCGCCTTCTCTGTGTGTAGTTGGGCTATGTCAAGTACCAGTGCTGTGTCCTCAGCCTTTTTTTTCCTCTCTTTGGGACGTACAGGAAAGTGAGAATACCAAATACAGCCAAAGATGGACTTCTCACTGTGATTCAATCCAGGATGCCCAGGGAGGTTGGGGAGTCTCCTTTTCTGGAGACATTAAAAACTTGCCTGGATGTGTTCTTCTGTCCTCTTCTCCAGCTGGTCCAGCCCTGGCAGGGGGATTTTAGGGCAGGTCCTGTCTGACCAACCTGATCTCCTTTTATGATCAGGTGACCCGCCTGGTGGATGAGGGGAAGGCTGTGGATGTGGTCTACCTGGACTTCAGCAAGGCCTTCGACACCGTCTCCCACAGCATCCTCCTGAGAAAGCTGTCAGCCCACAGCTTGGACAAGTGTACTCTGCACTGGGTTAAGAATTGGCTGGAGGGCCGGGCCCAGAGAGTGGTGCTGAATGGGGCTGCTTCCAGTTGGCGTCCGGTCACCAGCGGTGTCCCCCAGGGATCAGTACTGGGCCCAGTCCTGTTCAATATCTTCATTGATGACTTGGATGAGGGGATTGAGTCCATCATCAGCAAATTCGCAGACGACACCAAGCTGGGGAGAAGTGTTGATCAGCTGGAAGGCAGGAGGATTCTGCAGAGGGACCTGGACAGACTGGAGAGATGGGCTGACTCCAATGGGATGAGCTTCAACAAGGCCAAGTGCTGGGTCCTGCACTTTGGCCACAACAACCCCATGCAGCGCTACAGACTGGGGACAGAGTGGTTGGAGAGCAGCCAGGCAGAAAGGGACCTGGGAGTCTGGATTGACAGGAAGCTGAACATGAGCCAGCAGTGTGCCCAGGTGGCCAAGAAGGCCAATGGCATCCTGGCATGTATCAGAAACAGCGTCACCAGCAGGTCCAAGGAGGTGATTCTGCCCCTGTACTCAGCCCTGGTAAGGCCACACCTTGAGTACTGTGTTCAGTTCTGGGCCCCTCAGTTCAAGAAGGATATTGAGGTCCTGGAGCAGGTCCAAAGGAGGGCAACCAAGCTGGTGAAGGGACTCGAGCACAGATCCTATGAGGAGAGGCTGAGGGAGCTGGGGCTGTTCAGCCTGAAGAAGAGGAGGCTCAGGGGAGACCTCATTGCTCTCTACAACTACCTGAAAGGAGGATGGAGCCAGGCGGGGGTTGGTCTCTTTTCCCAGGCAACTCTCAGTAAAACAAGAGGGCATGGTCTTAAATTGTGCCGGGGGAAGTTCAGACTGGATATTAGAAAGAATTTTTTCACGGAAAGGGTGATCAGATATTGGAACGGGCTGCCTGGGGAGGTGGTGGACTCTTCGTCCCTGGAGACATTTAAAAAGCGACTCGATATGGCACTCAGTGCCATGGTGTAGTGACTGTGGCGGTAGTTGTTCAAGGGTTGGACTCGATGATCTCTGAGGTCCCTTCCAACCCAGCCTATTCTATGATTCTATGATTCTATGACTCCGTGACCTCTTGAGGTTCCTTCCAACCCCTAAAATTCTGTGATTCTGTGGAGTCATACGCCAGAGGTTTGTAGCTTTTTGATGTCTAGCTGGCTTTATCCAGCAGAGTTCCCTGTCTGAACATAGTTTGGTTTCCCTGTCCACTACTTTGTGCAACTTTGAAGAAGCAGCTTGGGTAATTATGGAAGGTCTTATCCTTACTTCATTGCTCATAACTCTTTGAATAAACTGCTTTCAGCTTTTTTTATTGGCTGAAAAAAATTTAACTGCATTAACTGCAGCGATTGTGATCATTCCTTGATTTGCAAGCTGGTTCCATAGAAACAGAGGGGGCCCATTTTCCTTTTCCACATCAAAGCACACTAAGCTTCTTGTCTTCACCTCATCAAAGGAATGATTTCAGCACATGTATTCCACAGAAAATGACAGGGGGAACTAGGAAACAGAATTGAAATGAAACATTAATTTAAAAGAACACAAGAACCTAATTGGAGATTTACTTTAACAGATTTTCCCATGTCTGAAAAATGATGGCTGGAAGCATAATAAGGCTTTCAGCAGGCACCATCTCTGAATTGTTTGTAATAACTCTGAAATCTGTTTGCTGTGATTTTGAAATGAATTTAGAAGCCATCATCTACGTGGGTAATCTAAGGGACCACATCTTGATCCTTTACTGGAGAAAGATGTATTCATTAAAACAGCTAAAATCAACAAAAACCAGAAGGCATATCAAGGTAATTGCAATATTCTTGTTCAGAAATTACTTCAGTTGTCTGTAGAGCATATAAATAAATCATACCTGGGGCAGCTGAGTTCCATTGGGCTAATGTTGCACCAGGGATGAAGTAGCATCAGGTATCAGTGCTTTCTGAGAGAAGCCAAATACAATGCGTCTCCAAACCATGTTCATCTCATACAGTTAGAAAACTGTTGTGAAAGTACACATCCCAAATTCTCATTGCTCAGGGTTCACCATTCCTGGTGTCTGAGGAGCCTGGGTTGTGAGAGCACAATCAGCAAAGAAGCTGTATCTGTGTCCTTTATAAAGAAAATAATTATCTCATTAATATTAACAAAATATCTGGTTGAATTCAAGAAGTTATTGTGAATGTTTGTATATAGTGCAGCTCACATGTGCAAAGACATCCAGCACTAATTCTTTCAGTATAGCCAATGATGAATTTTTTAGGGTTTAGAGATAAGAGATTATAAAAGCCACATGTAGAGAGTGACAGGGAGACAGACACAAAAGCCAGTGTCTGGGATGGAGGAACGTTTATTAAAAAAAAAAAAAGAGACATCCATACAGTGCTGACTTCTAGCAAGTGATGCACTCCCATGGAGTGGGTGTGAGTTTCCCATGGAATTAAATTAAGTTCCATTTAATCCATTTATTATTTAATTAAAAGGCAGGGTAGAGGGAAACCTACTTGTCCTCTGCTGGGGCCCTTCACTTTTTCAGAGCTCAGCTTTGTATCATGCAGTGTGAGATGGAAAGTGGTGTCCTGGATTTCAGGGCACGGTGATACTATGTGTCCAGTGAAAAGATTTGTATTACTGCATCTTGTTGCTTCCTGACTTAAACTCAGGAGAAGAAAGTAAAGAAGGCAAACAAAGGACTTTTTGATAAGCTGTACAGACAAAGTGATCAGGATGGTATTTGAACTGAGGGGCTGCTTTCAAAAATCTCTGCTCTCACTTTGCTTTTCTGAACTTGGGCTGGGCTTTGACACAAATTTACTGCCAGCTCTAGACCTGAAAATACGGCAGCAACAAGGCCTAAATTAAGCTCTTAATTACAAATCCAGAAGGAAAGAAAAAAAAAAGGAAATTGGTTACCTGGACACTACAAGAGAAACAAGGTAACTTGACCTAGGCCACAGAAGATAGATATTGGTGATGGATGGCATGTGGCATCATAACAAAGGTTTATGTAGCATTAAAGGTCAAGATGCTTATTCTGAGACTTCATCTTGTTTCCTTTTGAGTATCTGTATTTCATCAAGGAAGATGCTATACAATGTCTGTGTTCTTTGGTCATGTTTCTGATTAAATTCAGGATTTGCTGTTTCATTTGAAGCAGTTAAGGAATCTTCCTATGAGCTTACCCCTAATGCTGCAAGCACTTTAGCAAGGTGACCTTTGCATTAGTTTTTCAGGTGCTTTAGATTAGAAAGTTATCAAAAATATAACCTTCAAGTTTGGTTCTTCAGTACACAGGACAGCCTGTTGCCTACTTCACTGTTACGAGGTGTGTGCATGAGATAGTTATCTGCAGGTGTAAGTAAAAAATCTGGCAGAATGGAGTTTTTGCTTCTTACTGGTGTGTTTAGGTAAAGCCAGAATGCAAATATTCATAACAGGCTGCTACACTAGGCAGTGAAATACCTGCCCAGGCAGCTGGTACACTGCTCCATAGTGTCCACTTCAGTCACAGCTCAATGGTGCAGTCTTGCTGCTTTCTCAGCACTTGATTTAGGGGCCTGCCTAAAAGCTTTTCCAAAGATCAGGTGTTATTGGGCTGAGATGATGAAAGACAGCAGGACAGCATGGTGAAAAGGATCTATTGTTCCAGAGGAAATCCCCTCTGTTAATGAAGTTAGAAGCTTAAGATGTGTTTCTGTTTGGGAGCTAAGGGAGGATGCAAACTCCTAAGGTAGAAGAGGCAGCTAGAATAACTGAATTTTTTTGTCTTTTTTTTTTTTTTCTTTTACATGTAGGTTTTATGATAGCTGCCTGTGTTTTGTTTGACCTCAGGACTGAAGATGTTCTGGGTGATCACTTTTTGTGTGGTGCATCTCTTTTCTTCTGCTGCACTAGCTGTCTGTTTCCAAAAACAATGGAAAATAATGGCTAATAGCAAAGCTGAGGCTACCTTCCAGGCTGCCTTTCCCTTTATTCACCCTCTTGAATGAACATCTGGGTCTCTTCTTCCAGCAGTGCTTTGACTTTTAGCTCAGGAGGAGTGGGAGCAGGATGCTCTCTGTGAATCAGCCCTAACCACTGTTGGTCTGACAAAGCAAACCCAAGTTTTTTGACCTTTTTGGCAAGTCTTTTCTGTTTATTCATGAATTTTACTGTGGTCAGGACATGGGAAAGATTTTGGCTTTACGTGTTTGCACTGGAAAATGCTCCTGCTTTTGTTCATTCAAATGGAGAAAAGGTTTTTGTTCTCCTCCTTGTACTGCAAGTATAAGAGGAAACTGCCTGTATTTCCACCCCTGTTTTTCTACATTGCCATGGGAACATATTTGAAGTGCTGCATCCATTGAGTCATTTAATTGAAAAATAGCACAGTTTAGCCATTCAAACAGCAGTTCTGCCACTGCTCTGGGTACATCTACACGGCACAATGTAGTTTTTGAGCTAGTTTGGGTCCCAGAAGGACTATAGCTGCATTAGCTGATATGTGGGCATGATGGTTTGGGTTGGGATAACCAGCAGAGGCTGGACAGGGTGCTGCCATAGCTGTGCTGCCAGCTATGAGATGATTCAGTTAGTTCAGGTGTATACACTGGTATAACATAACCCACTTCAACACTGCATTTCCTTGCACACCTTGTTTCTTGTAACACTCCCGTAACACTCTGTATTCACCTTCTCTTTACTGGGGCAAAAATTTCCTGTCCTATCTACTGTCTGTTAATATTGTGGTTCGTTTTTGTTTCTGGAATACTAGATTGGACTTCATGTTACTAGAAGAAAGCTTTCAAATGTGCTTTTTCTGTTCCACAGTAATCACTACTTGTTAGGGATGACAGCCAGGAGTGACGCAAACTGAGGCCCCCTGAAGAAACTGCAGTGTTAATATTCTTGACTGCACAATACTTAATTGTCAAAGAATTTCTAAGTATATGTTAATATGATAAAGTCTATCAAAACTGTATGAGTTTATGTATTTTTACCTGGTAGTGGGGATGTTTTTATTTTATTTTATTTTGGGATTTTTTGTTTTGGTTTTTTTTTTTTGTTTTTCCTTTTCCCTTTTAAAACCTACCTCAAGTATGAATAAGGAAGTAATCTCTACTACATTCATATTTCAGTGGAGATCCATTTCACAGCCTTTAACCTTGCCTGTTTTATCTGCTGGTATCAATATTTTCCATCAGGAACAGCATTTCTGTTTTGGGTTCTCCTTTGAATGGGCAGAGAATGTTGAATTTGATTATAGAAGTTTACAGAGGGAGTTGTAAGTACTTAATAAATGCTGTTAGTGTTGTGCTATCTTGTGTTTGTCGTGCTTGGTGCTTTAAATAACAATGATGGCTGAGTTGGGCAGGGGAAGGAAAGATAAGGAAAAGGAAAAGGAAAGGGAAAGGAAAGGAAAAGGAAAGAAAAGGAAAAGGAAAGAAAGGGAAAAAGAAAGAAAGGGAAAGAAAAGGAAAGAAAGGGAAAGAAAAGAAAAAGGAAAGAAAGGGAGAGAAAACGAAAAGGAAAGAAAGGGAAAGGAAAGAAAAGGAAAAGAAAAGGAATTTTTTTCCTTTTTTCCCTGCATAACTATGGATGGCTTCCTCTCTAGTGCTGCCAGCCTTTCTCTAGAAGTACGTAAAAAGTTCTGTCTCTCTATCTCTTGGACAGAGGTTTGTAGGTTCATTTCCATATACCCGCCAGTAATAAACAATTTAAAAATATGCAGTCAATTTATGATTTAAATAAAACTGTTTAAACGGTTGTTTGACAATTTATGAAGAGGGAGCTGGGTAGAAGTGAGAAGCCCTGCTGTAGTAGCTGAGTACTGGAAAAAATTGAAAGAAGTTCATCATGATCCTAGAAAGCAAGAACTTAAAAAAGACTAACCCTGAAAGAGTGGTTGAGATATTTCTATGCTTCCTCACAGGTCTGTGGTGGAAATCACTCTCCACACTGGTTCTAGAGAACCTGCTGTGTTTCAAAGTGCAAGGAAGGAAATGCTTAAGTCTGAGATTTTACTTTTTAACAACAAGGTGCTGGTTCCAGTGACACTTGAGGTATGGTACAAATATCACCTTTGAGCTTTCTGCAGTGGGGAATTCTGTTTGGTAACTGATGAACTGCTCTTTCTGTGAAATCTACTGGAGTTGAGCTGCTCCAGAGCTGATATTTATCAGCAGTACGAGGGTAAGTGAGCGTTCATTTGGAACATGGCTCAAAAAAGACATTATGGATTAAAGTGAGAAGTGCTCAGTTATATGAGCCTCAGTCATGTTAATCTTAGTGAGATGTGTCCTGAATATTTTGCTTGAAAAGGGGTGTAAAAAATAACCAGTGGGTTCTGTGAATATATTAAAATATATTAAAAATATGTAATATATATAATATAATATATAAAAAATATTAAAAAATATATAATATATTAAAAAAATACATTCCCTTCTTAATAGGGGGAGAGAGGAGATAAAGGATGAGGCAGACAAGACTGTAGTTAATGACACCTTAGTTTCACTCTCACCAAACTGTTAATTATGATCAGATGCTTAAAGAAATTAATTTTAATAAGAGGATAAGTGTGCACACCAATGCAAGGAAAGAGTAAGTTTTATGTTTTCTAGTTAAATGCCTCAATGAACCTCAGACTTGGTCTAGAGTACCTAAGGAGTTTGCTGCAGTGATTTCTCAACCATTAGTGGCTATCTGTAAGACTTCATGAATTATATCCCAAAGGAAAGGAGACAAATGAGCATAGCAATTACCTTTACAGTGAAAAAATATGGAGGATTTAGTCAGTCAAATTCTGATTCCTTACACATTCTGAGCTAAGACAATAAAGGCTTTTATCTTGAAAAATAATGTAATTGTGGTAAAATAATTGAATTACCAGCAGGGTGGAAGCAGTACCTTTGATATATCTGAGAGTTTTAAAGTACTTTTTAGGTAAAGATTTTTTTGACAGTCCCGAATGTCATTTCTCATAAACTAGGTAAGCTGCTCTAGAGTCCATTGCTATAATAAAATAGCTTTAAAAATAATTTAAAGCCAATTGTTCATCTATCTGAGTGTGAGCAGTGGCTTAGTATCCAACTGGGAGGGCTTCTGGAGTTGAGGCAGACCAGATCTGTTGTATACTCAGTTCTGGTCAGCATTTTCCTTTAACAACTTAGAAAAGAAAGCAGCAGATGCAGTTACAAAATTTTTTATGACTCAAAATGAAGGAGAGGAGGGGAATGGAACACTTCAGGATGGCATCAGAATGAAGGCTAAACTGGAAATAAAGTTCTATTTTTTAAAATCATATATGTATGTACCACAAGACTTTTCAGCTGTGTGCCAGCAACATGATGCAGTTGTAAAAAGGGAAATATCGTGCCAGAATGTTGTAGGAAGAGTGTTAAATGTAATTATTCTGCTCACCTTGATGCTGGGGAAGGCTCAGCTGGAATCCAGCCTTCAGCTCTGGGCACCACACTTCAGAAAGAGTTAGAAAGCACTGAGAGGAGAGTAATGAAAACAGCAGGTGCTTTAGAAGATATGAGAGTGGTGATAAGTGATGATTACTTCTTTCCCCTCAAAGAAAAAAAAATCACTTAAGTTATATCAAGATTTGTTCAGGATTTGTGGTTTCTAATTTGACTTCTAATTGATGTCTGAGGAGGCTTTTTTTAGGTGGAAGTGAGGTGGTGGAGGTGCAGCCATAGCCTCAGTGCAGAGCAGCTGAACTCCTCATGGGATAACTTTCAGCTCGATTTTGGGAAAATTGTGATTGTTGTTGGTTTGTCTAAAGACACTGGGCTAAAGTTTCTGCTTCCTGAGCATCTGCAGTGGGTCTGGGACAATCACTCGAGTGGCCTCAGCATCACAGTTCCTGCCTCTGAGTCTGAGACACTGAGCACATTCCCATTGGGAATGGGATTATCTAAGTGTTATCTCCAAGCTACTTAAAGCTTTTTTTTCCCCAAGCATTCTCTATTTTTTAACACCCTTATGATGCCCCTTATAATGGCCCTTAAAGTTGGGCTGTCTCCACTGATACCTTTCTTTCCCTCAGTTTTTTTAAGCTTTCTCCTGTTTTACCAGCCATGCCACTGGCCTTTCCTTGCTGTTCAAATTCTTGCAGCCACAGGGGTTTCTCAGGTTGATGTGGGAAGCCAGAAACTATTTTCTCACTAACGGTAACAAAATAATTCTTTAGACCTTCTAAGTCAGCTGCTGACATACTGAAAAAAAAAGGAAGATAGCATGAAGGGCTATTTCATTGCCACTTTGATGGAACCTTTAAATGACACAAAGCCCTTGCAACTTACCTAGACAAGATAGAGTCGTGTCTTAGGTTTTTTTTTTTTCCCATGGAAAGATCCTGGACTATTCTCAGAAACATTTTCTCACCTCAATCATTCTGAACACTGTAAAACAGATGTTCTTTTACTGTTTGTATTGAACATATAGGAGTCATAATATCTAGAGTTTTCAGGCAGTACCTAAATTCAAATATATGTATTTAAACTGAAAAAAGACCTTGAACGTATTTCTCTTACATACATATTTTAGTTTCACTTACCTATCCCTCTAGGCTAGGTAGGCTGTTACTGTTATCTCAAGAGTTGTCATGGAAACAGTTTTACACTCTCCTTCCTTTTCATTCTGTTTCTATCAGACAGTATCTGGCTCTTTAAAACTGTGGCCATGCTAAAATTGAAGTAAAATCCTAATAATTAAATACTGAGAGTTACCTCATGAGCTGATACTGAGTGAATAAATTTGTTGAAATCAGTGAAGCAGTGTCAAATGACAATGTGAGAGTCTGTCCCTGGATTTTCAACCCTTCCTCTCCTCTCTTTCTCCAGAATTAAATATAAAACTGCCTTGAAGTCAAAACCAAGTATTTGCAAGGTAGAAATTTTTCAAGTGATTAATGGGCTATTTTCAGCTGTGGTAGGTACATGTTCTTCATCCTGTTGCTGTTCCTGGGTAATAGCAGTGGCTAATGCAAACAGAGCTTACAGAAAGTGTTAATTATTTTACATTTTCAAGAATTTCCAATGAAGTCTTCAAGAGGAAGATGTTCCACTTGGATAGCATTTGATTACAGGCATATGTATATGAACTCCACAGAGCAGCCAGGTATGAAGGTCACTCACTAAATTGAAAAATGTGCCAGAGTTGTGGGTTTATAATTTTTAAACATCAAAGGAATCATACAGAGCAAAACAGACTGAAGGGGAAGTGGCTTGTCTTGTCCTTAAAGCTCAGATCTCAATAGAAAAATTAGAGCTAAAATGAAAAAAACCCGAAATCCTGCATGCATGTGATCCATGATCTTGCAGGAGAACTTTTACGACTGTCTAATAAAAGAGGTTCAGCAATATCCCGACAAAAGGTTAGGATTATTTGTTTGCAAAGTGAACTTCTAAATTTAAGGACTAGTTGACAAAATGGACCTGTAGTCAAGGTAACCAAACAGCAAATGACATCCATTAGTTCAAACTGTACCCAGTCTCAGGAGTAATATCCTTGCCTCATATTTTTCTGATCAGGCAGCGTGGGATGGAAGTTACTTTTTGGAATGTAGTGGTTGCCCTGTTTGTTTCAAATTTATCTAATTGTGCCCTAGTACTGTGTCAGCATGATCCCAAAATAGTTCTCCATGCAGCTATTACATGGCTTAACAAAAGTGGAGATGCCACAAACAACTTTGACTGAATTTCCTTTCACTTCAGAAATAATCCAGGACCTTTAAAGATGAGTGGCTGATACAAATATGGGCCCTGAGTACAGAACATGGTCCACAGTATACACAGACCAGATCTGAATTAAGGGTAGGGAGCAGAGCAGAAGGTCAAAAGGGCTGGTGAAATAAAGGTTGTTGGGGTAGATTCCTTTAAGAATTACCTGTTAGCATTGGGATAATGTTCAGAGCAGAATATGAACTGGTGGAGCAAAATTTATTGATGGAAAAGGACCTAGGACTGGTAGGGTCCTTGGGTTGTGGTGTGCATTGCAGGAGATCAGAGATGGGCATCTGCTCTGATTTTAGGGGTGTTTTTTGTCGATCTGGACCACAGGTTTAGATCTGGGTTAGAAGGAATTGTTGGGGTAGACATGGGCAAATCTTGGTGGCATTTGGGATTGAAGCTGTGGTTGTTAATAGGTTCTGAAATGCTGTGAATCTGAGTTAAAAATCTGTAGCTCATGCAGCCTTTTATGTGGGCTTTATTTCATGGAGCTTAAATCATGTGGCACCTTCTGAGAGAGACTAAAGTTCAATAGATCATGTCCTCAAAGCTGCCCTGTCATGATGTTGCAAAGAAGGATATAAAAAATCTCTGCCATCTGGTATTTATTATTTCTGTTATGAATCCTTTAATTGCAACGTGACTATTTCAGTGGTGTCTGTGTGAACATCTGAGCTGTGCTGAAGTCTATTGATTTCAGCTTGAAAATCTCCAGTTCTGTAGTTACAGCTGACTACATTGCTATAAAAAACATCCTGCCAAACCAAATCCTGTAGTGAGAGAGCATTGAAATAGAGCTGTGGTAAAAGCTATTCCCACACTTCATACGTAGTCATGAGCCCAACATCTGCTGGATTTCAGCAAGTTCAGAATTGCATTTGGTTTAACACAGTTAAGACAAGATGATACAAGTTTTTAGGCCATGCTATGTGTTCCTAGAAAAAGGGGTATTAAAAATGACTGGTGCAATTAAAGCTTGTCAAAATAATTACAATAATGATAGGAAATATGAGAATTTGTCTTCTTACGCATAATATAAATGACAAGAACAGGTAAGAAAATCAGCAAATGCAAGAATTAGAAAAAGGAATACTCTTATATACCTGAGGATCTATCACTAAAGGATGTTTCTTTCATCTTTTTTTCTATGTCTATTCATTTAAACCTGCATTGTATTATACAGACTTCTTTGTATGGTTCAGTGTATCTCAATTAAGATTTTACTGCCCTGTCATAAAGCTTATCTCAGGCTAAAAGTTCTCTTTCATTTGTCTTTCTGTGAAGCCTGCCAAGTTCTGTATCATCTGTCACTCACTGTATTACACTCAGTGGATGAATAGAAGCTTGTTCACAACGAAGTTGTCCCAGATTTCTCTAAATTCCTTGAACAGAGGGAATGGACCTGAAAAACCAGCAAGAACACACGTCATTTAATAAGTTTTTCTAGTAGCAGCTTCATTTTGGTTTCCTTTGTACATGCCAATCGTAATCAAACTATATAGTATGTTAATGACTGAATATAGAAAAACTGGTTCACCACTTAAAAATGTAAACACTGAACGTTAGTATTGTTACTAAGACAAAAGCAATAATTAAGAAGTCAGTAATAGTTTCTTATCCCTGTTGTCATGACATCATTGCGGTGGTTACTTTTATATAATGCACACAAACCCCATCACTAAGTAGGCTGTGCAGAACCAGTGATACAGATAAGGGACACTGAAAAATGTCTCCTTGCTTACACACACATAGATAAGTACCTTGCAGAAAAACACCACCTAATAAGTCCTTCTAATGCCTTTGTTTCTGAGGTAAATAACATTCAGTAATGAGTGATAGGCTCTGAATGCACAGTAGAGGTATATTTAGTGCTGGATTGCATGAAGATATGAAGCATGAGTAACAATTTAGAGAATTCCTGGAGAATTTGCATCAATATAAAATTAGAAAAGATCAGAGGGAGTTTTTGAGAAGAGGTTCACAATGAGTGCTCACATTTTATTTTGGTTTCAGTGGCTGTGAGTGCCACATCCCCATTGCCTTACATGTAAATTCAAAACCAGGTTTAAAAAAACCCAGTACTTCAGTGAGGGAGCTCTCCTCTTTCAAAGAGGAAGGATGTGTGAAATTTTCATTTGCCTTTTTTTTTGCCCTCTGTTAATGTGGATGAAAAGAATGAAATGTTTGGGTGACTGAAAAGGATGAGATGAGCAGACTTTCTCTAATATACATAATTTTTTTTCTTGTCTCCCTGTATCCTGAAATACAGGCAGTCTTGTCTCTGTCTTTTCTTGGGGACTAATAGTGTCTTATGTCTTTTGTTTTTCATTTGAGTTTTATTTGGTTTTGCACTGTTAGGTGCACAAATACCATGGAGTGAAATTAATGCCTGTATTGTCTTAAGTAAGCTAAGCCATTTGCAATATTTCTTTTAATTAGTTTGCTATTCCTAGCACAATGTAGAACCATGGCAAAAAATTGTTATAGGGATGTTGAATGGCTATGAATGAATTGAAATGTGTTCTAAAATTACAAAATAATGGGAATGAAAAGGATTTCTGCAAAGTTCATTGCTATTCTTTTCCTTTTCAAGAGAAGACAGGACTGGATGATGTTACATGTGTGCTGCTGTATGCACACACATGGACACCTTTGCCACTTGTGTAAATTGTCAACAAGGTCCCCAGGAGCTGGGATAATTCTTGTATACTGAATGAGAAAAACCACTTTTCCTATCGCTTACATGATGAATTTTCAGATTATGACTCTTGGCAAGTATTGCAGCAGTCTGCTGAGGCTCACACAGTGATTAAAGGACACACTAAATAAGCAAATGTTTATTTCTGCAGTTGCCTTGCAAGATTGTAATCCTTGCTTGCACTGCAAGATTGCAATCCATGCTTTCAGGGGTTTGCCACACGGAGCTACAGAACACTACAGCAGTTTTCACAGAATGAGATTCACATGCCATGGTCACTTTGAACAAGTATTCTCAGCGAAAGTAACCTAGCTTAAAAAAAACAAACCCAAAAAATCAGCAGTAACATTTCACATGTACTCCTTCAAAACAAACCAAACTCATTGTGCTGTTAAATTGCATCTCCTGCTTTCACTTTTAAATTCTTCAATGTCTCCTCTCTCTGAGTTCCTGCTGGAGGAATTAGTGGGCAAAGTATCATCATTTCTGTATTATTTGTGAAAAGCTTGGTCAGGGCCATGAAACATGGGTGTCTTCTTTTTAAAACCATCAAACATTTTGCTTAGGAGTGAGAGCTGGAAATCAGCTGGAGAGAGATCCTTATTCAGTCCCCAGCCCCGCAAACCTTCAGTGAGCCACGTGAAGAGGCACACAGGGAGCCATGTGCAGATTTACAAGATATTTGGGCTGAGCTGGAGAGGTGTGACTTTGGAGGGGTCCAGATTAGCCTGAGACTCAGCCCATTAAAACTCCTCGGTGTGAGGGAGAGGTCAGCTCATGTAGATTCATCATATATCAACTCTCTGCACTCAAGGACTCCTGTTTCCTTGGCTTTTCCTAGCAGACAATCTGGGTTTAGTGCTGTCAGGGTTAATCCTGTGTAAGAGCTCCCAGGAGTTGGAGTTATTACCCAGATGGGGCTCTGTGGTTCTGCAGATGGGGATTGGGCTTGGTCTCTGCCTGCAGAGAGAGTGCTGCAGACTCTCTGGGTTTGGGTCCAGACACAGCAGTCAAGCCCAGGGACCACAGATCCCTCTGATAGTTTGATCTAGGATAGGAAAAGGTTCTTAACTGAAAAGGATGTGGATAAAATCCCCTGGGAGATCTATAATTCCATGTAATAGCACTCTACTAAATAGTGTTATGCAGAGAGCTATTGGCTATTGTTCATTCTCCTTCCCTGGAAGGAGGCTCTTAGTGATTTGAGTGGAAATTGTGTCAATGAATCTGTATCTTTCATTCAGTAGTTAGAGATCTATATATGTGAAATTATTTTAATTAATGATTAAGATAAATGGCAGATCTGTCTTGATCATTTTCCTTGGGCTTTTCTGGTTCTTGAATTACATTTTTAATAGCACTGAAGCATCTAGAAGAGGGGTGCAGTGAGTTTCCATTTATGTATTGATTGACAGGACTGACACAAATATTTAAAGCTATGTTTCTTCAGAGGCTGGTAAATTTTTTTACAGGAAAGATGATTTTGCTGAAAATGGTGGGTCTTATCTATCTGTGACTTGATCCTCATTTCTGAGCATGAAAAACGTGCTTTTTCATATTTCTGCAAATATCACAAGAATATCACTTTAAAAGCTGTAATATTTTTGTTGATTTCATATGGATTTATACTTTATTTTATAAAACTAAACAAGTTTAAAAAGAAAAACTACTGAACAAGCTTGAAAAAATTAAAGTAATTACTTATTTTGCAAGTGTAAAAAAATGTTTTCACACTTCAGAACTCTCAGTGAGGGTAAGTTTACATTTTATGATATGTAGCTCTTCTGTGAAAAATTTTGCAGAGCAGCAACACTGACTTTTCTGTCATTATCTCTATGATAGATGTGGCTCCCTTTGTCTTTACAGACTTTACTAACAAGTGTAATTCTAAAAGTAATTGCACTCATGCAATGAAAACAACAACAGAAAAAACTTCCTGAATCACATAAAGGATGATGGAAGTAGTTATCATTCAGTTTTACCTTCCCACTGAGGTTCACTGAATTTCATAAATTTGCTAAAAATTAGGACAAAATACTCTTGATATAGGAGCTTGAAGTTTGGATTTGACTATTTATATGATGTGATTCTGTAATACCTATTTCTGCATTATTTGGCTGCAGAAATTGAGGGTTTACAGTGCAGCCTTGGAGGAGCACTGTGAATACATTTTCAACATAATCTGTGTTTTTAAAACTCTGAGAAGATAAAGATGATGTATCTTAAATTGATTATAGAACATCTTTTGCAGTTATAGATGCTACAAGACCTTTGTAAATTGTGCATAAATCTTATTTCTTTTTAGCAGTCATGTTATAGGTTGTTTTATGTATATGATTTACATTCTGAGGTTGACGCCAAGAGACAAGAAGCATAAATCACAAAAATGAGGCAGCCTAGTATGCAATAACTAGCTACAAAATTCCTGATTGAAATTAGATAAAATAAAGTGTAAATATTTAGAAGATGATAGAGCAAGAGCTAATCCAGCTCAGCCTGCAGGAACTTGACAAGATGACTGTGCTGGTTCATTTGGGCACTGGAACCCCTGGGCAAGGTCTTGGCTCCTTTGATGTTAATGGCCACTTGGCTTCTCTGATGCCAACATTTCACCTTGGATCATGCTCCTTCCCAGTAAATCCAGAACATTTTAGTAGAAGGAGCAGAAAAAATGTTACAATCCAACTGACCAGTGGAAAACAGAGAGCAGAGTGTTAGGCAGGAGGGTTTACAAAAGGGTTGTCTGTGGAGCAGATTTTTCATGTTGCATGGTGCCATCAACTGTAGCAGTTTGTTGTCCAGGGAGTTCTTCTCTGGGGTAGATTACAGGAGGCATTTTTGCTGACAGGCTTGGCACCTCCATCCTGCCTGTGGTCACAGATGATATTTATTCAAGAGCTGTCTGAGGAAAAGGGCTTGGAAAGCACAAATGGTGTGTTCACTGGAAGTCCAGCAAGTGTTACAAGCCAGGAAATTTTTGTATGTGAGAGTATATACGACTGAAGAGAAGCCATCTCCCACTTTTTTTTCTGTTAAGTGTAAGGCAGATTGAAATGGTGACTTTAGGAATTATCAAATATGAAGACATGACAAAGGTAAACAAGCCCACAGGGAACAAGATTTACAGAGTCACGCAGCTGGTATGAAAGAGCACTTAATAAACCTCGTGAGCACAAAAATCTACAGAGTAGTTATGGAATCAAAGAATGTCCTGAGATTTCCATTTGTATTTTGAGAGACCATTGAGGGGGATGATCCTGGTCATAAACCTGGAAGTTGCAGATAGCTAATGCCCAAGAGGATCTAAATGGTGGATAGAGGAGGTTAGAAGTGGAAGAATGTGGATGTGAGGAGTGATAATGAAGAATCATAGAATCATAGAATTGGCTGGGTTGGAAGGGACCTCAGAGATCATCAAGTCCAACCCTTGATCCACTACCGCTGCAGTTCCCAGCCCATGGCACTGAGTGCCACATCCAGGCTCTTCTTAAATATCTCCAGGGATGGAGAATCCACCACTTACCTGGGCAGCCCATTCCAATGTCTGATCACCCTCTCAGTAAAGAAATTCTTTCTAATGTCCAACCTAAACCTCCCCCGGCACAACTTGAGACCATGCCCTCTTGTCTTGCTGAGAGTTGCCTGGGAAAAGAGACCAACCCCCCCCTGGCTCCAACCTCCTTTCAGGGAGTTGTAGAGAGTGATGAAGTCTCCCCTGAGCCTCCTCTTCTCCAGCCTCAACACCCCCAGCTCCCTCAGCCTCTCCTCATAGGATCTGTGCTCGAGTCCTTTCACCAGCCCAGTTGCCCTCCTTTGGACCTGCTCCAGGACCTCAATCTCCTTCCTGAACTGAGGGGCCCAGAACTGGACACAGGACTCAAGCTGTGGCCTCACTAGGGCTGAGTACAGGGGCAGAATCACTTCCCTGGACCTGCTGGCCACGCTGTTCCTGATCCAGGCCAGGATGCCATTGGCCTTCTTGGCCACCTGGGCACACTGCTGGCTCATGTTCAGCTTCTTGTCGGTCCAAGAGATCAAGTGGTGCAGGAAAACAGAACTAAATAGGACATAAGACAGAAAGGCTACCAGTAGTGGGTGATGGACTGTCAGTGAGGGACAGTCTGAGAAAACAAAAAGAAGGAATCAGGGAATTTCTGACAGGAACTATCAATGGAATATGCTAGAGATGATGGTGGAGTTGGAGGTGGTGTCAGATAGTACAGTAATCTATTAGATTACAAAGGAAATAAGTGGAGTTACTAGCTGCACAATAATGGAAAAATTTATTTTCCCTGAAAAGGATTAAAAAAATAAAAGTTGAGGCTGAGATACTCCTGGAATTGATGGGAATTAGATCTTAGCATTGGCTAGTTAGTAAATAACAATATGTACCAATTTTGTACCAATTTTGGCTGGCCATTGGCATCAAGCTGGACTGATTCATCACAAATGAGTTTTTTTCAGTTTTAAAGCAGAAAAAGGGAGGCACTGTGATGCTTATGGTGTTAGTGGTGTTTGTAAAACTAAGGAGTACAAGGATATCAGTCTGGAAAAAGCCTGGAATTACTTCCAACCGAAAATGCAGACACAGTCTGAAGCCTTAAATCCAGGCAGCCAAAAAGGATGAACTGGGGAACAGGGCAAGTGTCTCTCAGTGTGTAAGAACTTAAAGCTGGACATTAGGAATATGTAAAAAAGGGAGAAGGCCTGAAAGCCTGCTTGAACTGGATCTTGCACAGTGAATCTTAGTACAGAGACACCTTCAAAAGAGCTAAGGGCTACTGTGGTGTGCAGGGGCTCAAGGGTAATTTATGTGAAGTCCAATTCTGAGTGACCATTTGACACAGTTTTAAAAAAATATCCATGTATTGTAGCATACTGAATGAACTAACAAATGAAATTGTGTGGCCAGTAGCAAGGATGTTTAATCAGTGTGTAAATAAGGAGATACCTGGGTCTGGAGATTTTAACATTCAGAAGAGGAGAGGAGGGAAGCGTCTGCCCAAGCAGAGCCCTGCAGCTTTGTACTCTAAAACTGTGCAAAGTCCTGGATTTTGGAAGCACACTATCTAATGACATGGAGACAAACCTGAATTTCAAACAGGAGCAAAAGCAGTTAGAAGATTTTGTGTAGCTGTCTAGTGCCAGCACTGTTTTTATAAAGTTATCTTTCATACTCAACTTTCTGCTACATCCCTGCTGTCTCTGGATGTACTCGAGGTCCTTCAGTTCAAAGGACACAAGGATCAACAAACAAATGTAGTTGACATTATTGCTCTTTCACCATTACCTGGTCCAAGGCACTGTAAAGGCAACAATGACACCATCCTTACAGAAATGCTCATTACATTAGTAGAATTTGAATGTCTAGGAATTCAGCCTCAAAGCCCCTGTAGCGTATCCCCAATATTAGGACTGTTTCAAATCCTGTGCAAATTATGTCCTCTGCATTCCTGCCAGCTCTCTGGTCACTTCTTGCTCTTTCTAGTGTTTCAGTGCTTTCCAGGGCATAACCTATTAACAACTGTTACCATAACTGTTACAACAAGTAACTACTTGAAATACACCAGACACAAGAGTATTTTGTAAGATGCAGAGAGGTATTTTTTTTCAATTATGAGAATTCAAGTGATAGGTGTGGGAAACTTCTCCCTCTCTTTCCTTCATCTCTTTTTATTTATAACTGTTCACCATTGGATTTGTGGGCTCTGTGCCATTACATATATGTGTATTAGAGATATACTACTGCAAATATCTTGGATGAGGGAGGAAGGAGAGGAGGGAGAGGAGGGAGAGGAAGGGAGGAAGGGAGGAAGGAAGGGAGGAAGGGAGGAAGGAAGGAAGGAAGGAAGGAAGGAAGGAAGGAAGGAAGGAAGGAAGGAAGGAAGGAAGGAAGGAAGGAAGGAAGGAAGGAAGGAAGGAAGGAAGGAAGGAAGGAAGGAAGGAAGGAAGGAAGGAAGGAAGGAAGGAAGGAAGGAAGGAAGGAAGGAAGGAAGGAAGGAAGGAAGGAAGGAAGGAAGGAAGGAAGGAAGGAAGGAGGGAAGGAGGGAAGGAGGGAAGGAGGGAAGGAGGGAAGGAGGGAAGGAAGGAAGGAAGGAAGGAAGGAAGGAAGGAAGGAAGGAAGGAAGGAAGGAAGGAAGGAAGGAAGGAAGGAAGGAAGGAAGGAAGGAAGGAAGGAAGGAAGGAAGGAAGGAAGGAAGGAAGGAAGGAAGGAAGGAAGGAAGGAAGGAAGGAAGGAAGGAAGGAAGGAAGGAAGGAAGGAAGGAAGGAAGGAAGGAAGGAAGGAAGGAAGGAAGGAAGGAAGGAAGGAAGGAAGGAAGGAAGGAAGGAAGGAAGGAAGGAAGGAAGGAAGGAAGGAAGGAAGGAAGGAAGGAAGGAAGGAAGGAACAACCTTGCTGATGAGACCTGTTAGTCAGCATGAGAGCCATTTGGAAGGGAAGAAAGTGACAAACAATTACAGGTGTAGGTGCCTAACCTTGCTGGCAGACAATATCCTGGAGACATTAAAAAGATGTGAGATCACAAAACATCTGGAGAAATGTCAGCTGACAAAAGCTTGCTATTCCTGATTCATAAGGAATAAATTGTGTCTGACAAATCTGGAAATGGAGAGAAGCAGTACAAATGAGACAGTGGATTGACACTTTGAAAAGACTTGAGGAGGAATTGCAGCAATGCTATTGTATGTAGCAATTTGCAAGTACAGCTGTAAAGATGCCTTTAATAGCTATACTAAGAGAAGACAACAGGGACTTGGTCTGGAGGTTGCTTTATGCACAATCTTCAATTAGCCTCTAATTAAATTAAGACTTTAATTCATCTTTAATCCACAGCTGATCTGTGCTCAGTGGCCTCTGATCACTTCACTTGAACTACAGTATTTCTACAAGGGCAGTATAAGAAAATGTAACAATTTAAGACAGAATTGAGACAGTATGTTCTTAATTCTTTAGCTAAATGGACACCTTCATGGCAAGGGACTTTTTGTAACTACCTGACCTTCAGAACAGACTGCTTTCCACACCTCTGCTGGGATCCTAAAACATGCTCATTCTTTGTATTCCCAACAATAACAAAATCCTTTTGAGTGTGGTTGTATCCCAGAGGAAACATAACCTCTGTAACCCACAGCTTCCAGCAGGAGGGTAAAAAAATAATGTAGTTAAGGAGAGATTATTCTTCTTTTATAAGATATCAGATAATCACTTACTATTCTGCAACCTGGAAACAATTTCAAATTGGTGATGTATGTATATATGTTTGCATACATATAGGGCTGAAATTAACATTCAGGTTATTCATTAATTTGGATAAGTAACAGATACTGTACTACAGAATTAACTCTAAACACCTCTCTGCTCTTTTGTCTTCCTGGAAGGGAATAGGAGATTTTTCTGCAGTGTCCAGGAACCTACAACACAGCTCAGCATCTATTCTTTCTGCTTATCACTGCCTGTAATTTATTTAGTGCTTTGATATCCATTGAGATTTAAACTACTGTGCATGTAAATAAACAAGGGTGATCCAGTTCATCTTGTAGCTGTTTGTGAGGAATTATTATTATACTTTGTGTAAAGCCCTGACCTGTCTATGGAGAGTCCTTACGTAGGAGCTACAGCAATGATTGCTTTGCATCCCAAGAGAAAACCAGGGTCTTCTTGGAGGTTTTCATAGATGTGTCCGTAATACTGATTCCCTGATTTTATACTAGTGACTTCTTTCTTTCCCCAGCTAGATTTTGAGCAAAATTTGGTGTAAACCTCAAGTCAGTGCAGGTTATTTACATAGAAACTGGATGGGGACAAATGAGTATTTGCTTTCTGATCTCCCTGCTGACAGACATTTAGGAGCTGGAGTTGACTGCCATGAGAAACTCTTCCCTCCCATCTGTAGTCCTAAACCAAGAAAGTACTCAAGCGTGGATTTTTAGCCTTAGGAAGGTGCCTCAGTCCTGCAAATTTTCACAATTTTTAAGATTTATTTTAAGCAGCTGCCTTCTGATTACAGTTGCTTTCCTCAAGCAACTTTACAGATACTGAAGTCTGAGCTTCAGTTTCACTTCCACTCTTGGTGGAGACAGGAGTTCCAGTCTTGGCTCTGCTGGTTCTGTCTGGTGTTTGAGGGATGCCTCCCAGTGGAGGCATCTGAAAACAAAGCATGAAGCTTTTTTGTCTAGCTGTGAAAGACGAAGTCTCTTCTATAATTATGAAGTTTCTTCCGTAAACTATGGTAAACTACTAATTTTTTTTTCCCCCCTAGAGAAAAAAACATCTGCCCATTGCAGATATGGCCAGCATAGTTTTTGACACAGGAAAAATATTATAATGAGGCCATGCAGGGCTAAGAGGGCTGTGTGGTATAAAACTACTTCTATATTTTTCCTTTAAAAAAGCCAACATGCCTCACTGTTGGAGGAAGCAATTTCCCGCATGTGCCTCAGAAGGGTGGTGTTTGAGAATGAATGTACTTCCCCCAGTGATTAAGAGCCACAGTTTGCAAAGCACTTCATTATCTTTGGATAGGCAAGGATGCAAATTTAGGAGCCCTGGCAATGATTGCTTTGAAATCCTTCCAACTCTTGTACACACAGAGGAAAGAACAGCGAGTGGGTCTATTGTTCAGGTGAGAATGTAATTTGGGAAGATTTTTTTTTCAAATTATGTTATCATCTAATTCTCTTAGTGAAAACACTCACAGCAGACACAACTGATTTTCTATACTAAAGCTGTTTATCAGGTGTCAGATATGAGCATGTGAAGGCCAATCCTGCAAACAGCTACCGGGGAGCATGACACTTCCCAGTAACCCCAGTTGGACAGTGGTGCAGTATAATGTCACGTGTATACCCAAACACAAGCATTAATTGTGCTGACTTGGAAATCTGTGGCACAATACCTACCGTTTCAAAGGCCCACATTCCTCCATTTTTGTTGGATTTATTCCTGGTTAAACTTCTGCTTCTCCATTTACTCTCAACCTCATTATCTTCTCTCTTTTTATGAGGACAATGGATGTCATTTTGTGTCATCGTTACACTTTGACTCAAAAAGGCATAAATGTTTTCTCTTCTTTATACTGCAGGAAAACAACATAGCTATACAAATCCAGAGCCAAAATAATCATATGCTGATAAATAGAGACCTAAACTATATCATGGACAAATAACTCCAGTCTGGATTTTTTTCTCCAAATGGGAAATGTTCCAGCAAGTGAGGGTAGGCAAAAATTGTGTAGTGAATGATAAATGTAAACTGCTAGCAAGCTGTTCAGTAATGTGTTATAATGTTAAATATGTAAGATATTAACATAGAGCCAGTGCCATGGTTTTTAATACGGATACAGTTAGCATTGATTAGAAATTCAAATTTTTTTATAACTTTTAAACAGAACTATAGTCAAACATTTTATTTCTGGTTTTGTATTTACTTTCAGACTTTTTTTGAGTGTAATTGAAAATTCAGGATCTTGCATATGCAGGTATATTAACTGTCTAGCATAGAAACTACATGCAGAAGCTCTAACAGGTAAAGTCCTTTTACTTTAATGAAGAGGGTGAATCAGTGTAGTTCATCAGCAAGATCAGTTTCCAAATTCAGTCTTGGGCTCATTGCCATTAGAATCTATGTCCATGTCATACATTCAGCATGGTACAGTCACTGATAGGCATACTATGAACTGAATAACAATTTGGCTCTAAATACATTCAATATTTCACAATAACAGTCACCTAACATTCAAATACATCCCCAAGAAATGCTGAATCTGTGTTCAGAGAAAGACATCTGAGAAATACAAACACAGACACGAGTATCAGAACAGGAGTAGATCTTTACAAGGAAGTATTATTTGAAATGTATAATATAGTTTTTCCATAGACATAAATATATGGGAACTGCTGAACAAAATCTCCATTTCTTGACAATCAAGGGTGGAGGAATGGAAGATATTTGCTAACTGAGCAGTTTTTGCTGACTGTATACACAATCCAGTGGGTGAAATTCTGGGTTTTTTTTCACTGTCTTGGTTGTTTTTGTTTGTTTGGTTTTTTGTGGTTTTTTTTTTTTTTTTTTTTTTTTTTTTTTTTTTTTTGTATTTCTTTTTTTTAGTTTTGTGTTTTTGTTTTCTTTTGTTTTATTTTTAAATGCAGGTGTTAGATGAGATGATCTAATGGTCCCTTATGGCCTCAAGGCAAAGTGCAGCCTCCACTTCACAATATTCATGGAGTTCACTCAAACCCTTTTTACCAGGCCTTTGGGGAAGGAGGTTCCTAATGGGGAAAAATATTATAGAGCAGAAAAGTTCTTGCCAGCAGAAATATTTGCTGTTGTTAGTTGATTTTTTGGAGGGAAAAGGGGAGGTTTGCCAAGGTTTTCAATGAAGATTTTAAAGACATCTAAAGTTAAGATGCCTGTGGCAGCATTCAGACATGTCTTTGTGTTTTTTGCCCTGGAAAAAATAAATAGCTTTTTTTCAAGGCAGAGAAACAAGGGTTCATAAATTATTTCATGGTACAGGTAAAGTTAATCTTTGTGTGTCTCAGGGAAAAAATAAGGGGATATGACTAGCATCTGCCTGCTGTCACCTTTCTTGGAAGCAGTGCTTTCTAGATTTACTAAATATATCCATCTCTTGAGCAAACTGTTAGAGATCTAGAGAACCAGATCTGTACTTTATTAGCTTTGGTTCACATAAGGGCACTGTGGACTTCTCACTCTTGGAAATGATGACCATTTTTCAAAAGCAGGCCTAGAAACATGTGAAAATTAGCACAATATGATGGTGTGATTTGTAAGTCATCAAATAAGTCAACAAATACCCAGCCTGCCAGGTAGCAAGGTATTAGACTGTCTGTGATACAGGGCACACACCACTGCCAGCTGGTTCCATCTGCAAAATGATCCTAGGAAAAACTAGGATAGATGGTGGGTAGCAACACTGACAAAATCTTTTACCAGCCTTTTGCACCATTTGTCCACTCATAATTTTGAAATGAGAAAAGCTTTTTGGAAGAGACTTCTGACCCTCTCCATTTAGCAGGATGCTTTGGGCAGAAGACAGTGGAAGGAGCCACGCTGTGTCCCACAATCTGTCACTGAGCTGCATGAATAGTGCCAGCTTAGCCTTTTGTCCCTGGTCACAAGAGAGACAAGTGGCTGTGCTGCCTGTAGGTGCTGCTGGGGTGGATTGTCCCCTGAAGAGACAGATGTCATCAGCAAATGCTATACAGCAGGCAGTGGGGCTCGTGGGGCTCACAATGGCTGCAACATCCAAAGGCCATATGTAGCCATCTCATTAGTTTCTTGGGTGCATCCTGCACAGGCTGCTGGAAAGGTTTGAAAGTGCAAGTTCAAAAGGGGAAGTAATGTATCATGTTTGGATTTTCTCCTTCAGTCATGCAAAGCAAACAGGGCACGGGCTGAGTTTAGGAGCCAGAGTTTTTAGAGATTAGGGGATATCTTAATTGTGGGTCTGTTAAATGGCTTTGATTTACACTGTGTTTCACCACTGTTTCCCGTGGTCAAAGAGCCCAAAAAGATAGTGAATGGATGCAAGTCCTTCGGGTATTTTCAACCTGAGATACTTATCCATTTGGGTTTGTTTCTGCTCCAGCAGTTGTTTATCTTCTGCTAGAAATTTATGGGAGACATCTGCAGAATTCCTGGGATTTCCAGTATTGGATACAGCTGTGAAGGAAAACACATGATGTGAGTAATGTTTTAATATATTCCTTTTGGTTCTGCTTTGAATGAGTGTTATAGACACAGGCACATTCTGCTTATCATCCTGGTGGAGAGGTTTGCCTATTAGCTGCTTTGATAACTTTGGGAAATCTTTTGATCTTGGTGCACAGCAGCACTTTGCATTGTCTTTGCTCCTTGTTTTCTTCAGAGGGAAGTTCCCTTCCATTCCACTTCTTATGTTAGTCAACAATGACTTCACAACTTTTTAATAGAGCTTGTTTCTGCCTGTACTAGGCAGCCTTTTTATAGCAAACAGCAAGTCAATAATTCTTTTAGAGTAGGATTTTTTGTAGAGGCAACATCATTGTTTTCAGAAGGATATATTCAAATGTAATTGGCAGCTTTGAAGCTGTGGTAGACCATTTACATTTTAACTGTTAAACCTAACACAAACACAAGCTGAGGATCTTTAAAAATCATGCAAAGTAAAAACAAAAGCATCTTTGATGCTTTGAAAAACAAAAGCATCAGTAAATGGCTTTCTAATCTTATCATTACTATGTAATTTACAACTCTTTAGTACAGATGAAAACTGTTGTATAAAAAGTGTGATTAGGTATTAATTATTTAGTGGTAATTACAGACAATAATTAGTAGGAATAGTGTTCTGTAAGGATCCTTCTGTTTTACTTTCATTGTCCTGCTTTCTCAGATGGTTTTCCTACTGGGTGTGAAAGTTAGGCTGAGAACTTGATTTTGGATTCCAAACTTAACTGTTCCTGGAAGAGGACAGTTGAATTATTAATGACTGATGTCCAGGTCAGCTTTTTCCTGAGTTTTGTTGTCTTTGTAGTTCTGAGTTCAGAGTCACCATGGTCCTATTGTCTCAGAGAATAGCCCTGAGTTATTCTTTTCATTCTCCACAAACCATCTTTCCAGAAGAGAGCATTAATCCCTTCCACCCACTTCACAGTGCATTACATTCCCTCTGTCTCCAAACTACAACGTCTGCATAGTCTGAATTTAGGATTAGTACAGGAAAACCTGTGGTTTTAATGAAATGTGGCAGAGTTCTTTGCCTGACCTGATAATTCATCCTGTAAATGTTGCATGCATGCATCTGAAGTGTCGTTTGAGGCCACACTGGAGAGGTTTTGAAAACCCTCACAGTTCTGGGAGCTTCTGAAGTTTTTGTCTGAGTGGAATAATGCAGTGTAGTGTCCAAACGAGGCCAGGGCAGCTTTGATTCTTCCTAGTGGAGATAACTGAGGTTGGAGACATAGCCCTTGTGTGTGTATAGGTTGTGGGATATCCCAAGGCAGCACAGTAAAAGTGGCTGCAGTCTGAGTAATTTCATGACTGTTCTTCCCCCTTAAAGAAGACACTATCTATGCCTGTGAAATAAGAATAAATAATGTAAATATTTTCCAAGTGGAATTATTCATTCTTAACACAGAGAGATCTGAAGGCAAATACAAACAACGTGTGTCAGCAACATCATTATTATTAAGGAATTCAGACTTTAAACCACACCGTGATTCATAGGGCACCTGACTGACTTTTTGTGCTTTTCGGTTTCTTTTTTCCTCTTCACTAAATATGAAGACATCTCCTGGGCCATATTTCCTCTGATTAGGGATCTGACTGAATCTATACCACAGGTTTACCAGAAGGCTTGTGTTGGTGTCATAAACTGAGGGCAAGAGTGAGGATTCTGTGGGTAGCATGTCTGCTGCAAACACATATAGGTGAAGAAGAAATGGAGCAGGTGATATTGGGTGAACATAAACTGAAACAAGACTACAAAGCATCCACCTGAAATGGAACTCCATGATGAGATGTGAAGACAAGCAGTGTTTTTTACTTTTAAGCAGAGGCTGCCAGGCTTTCCTGCAGTGAATCCTGACTGCAGCCTGCAGATTTTAATGCTTTCTGGAGTGTAGCATCACCTCCTGGTGCCTTGGGTCAAGGGTTTTTGTGTACATCTGAAGCACTAGGGAGGTAGTGAATATTATGGCAAAATGGTTAGATGATCATTAAGTGAATTTTCAAGGTCCCTCTAGTTTAACCTCAGGTTTTCAGACTATACTAAGAAAAAATCTGGTGGGGAAGGTCAGGGTTTTGGTGCAGGTCTGAACTCCATTTCACTGGCAGGAAGCTGGACCAGGACTTCCTCCTGTTTGGTTGCTGTTGCTTAAGTCTCACTGACCTGCAAAGAGTACTTCTTAATTTTTATTTATATTTGTCCATAAGAATATTTTGCATGGAATCACATCAATATAGTAACATATTTTTACATTTTTTGGAATGTGACAAGAGAGGATTAAAGGTATATAATTAACTGCAAATTATCCGGTCTATGATGTTTTAAGTAACTAAATTTGTTTTGTTTTGTTTTCACCAAATGAGTCTGCAATGTTTTGTGATACCTTCCTGCCTCAGGTCTCTTAAATCACAGCTGAATCTGTTTTATGAGGCCTAAGGGAAAGTTGAAGGTTATGTTCCTTGCTTTCTTTTGTAAATATGTTACAGTCCATTTGATCTAGAATCTGACTCTTTTCACAGCTGGTTGTTAAGTTAGTTTGATGGGCTCTACTGTGGTTTTAATCACTTAGTATCCTGTCTTTTTTTTTTTTTTTTTTTTTCTTTTTTTTTTTTTTTAATGTTTCTTCTTTAAATATAAGGAACATGAGCATTCATGTAGATTTAAAAAGTATTCTGGGGTTTGAGTGGACACCTAAAACTATGTTATATTTCCTTTATAGATCTGGTGTGTGCAAAATGAAAAAAATGTCTTTTATCCTAATTCACATTTTAAAAAAATTACTACATATCCAGGCTTAAGTAATACTTCAATCAAATAATTTTTTTGCTTCTTAGTTTGTATAAAAATATACCTAGTTTTATCAGATTTTTCCAACTCAAATGAAACGAGGTCAGGAAAGGATATTAGGATGAACAACACTTATTTCAGAGAATTGTCTGACTGATACACTTTTCATTGTCTGAAACCCTTCATTTTCTTCTGAGAAGTGGTTTTCTTTTGTATGCTCCCTTAGTACTAATCAGTAAATCAGTTCTCATACTTTATGTAGAGACCCATAAAATAGCTGGGGATTAATTTTATCATCTTGGTTTTGGAGCAAACTTCATGAGTTGAGGAATTATAGTTTCCTACTTCTGCTTTTTGTTAAAAAATCATTGTTTCCAGTGATTTTACAAACTCTGTCAGTCTGAATTCAAGCATTTTTCTTACAGGGCTGTACAGCATGTTTTTTGAAATCAAGTAGGTAATGAAGTCAGTAGATGGAAACAATACCAACCCATTTACTGGACAAGTCCCCAGTGGCACCCCCCTGTACACTTGGGGCTGCTTTACATCCATCAGACATGAACTGCAACACTTAATTCTTGTCTCAGTTTGCCACAGCTCCTTTCAAGTCTTTGACTTGAGCCACGTTCACAGGTTTATGGAGACGACTAAATTTCCCAGACCCAGAAATATAAATTTGGTGGTTTTGCTATTTGTAAACCAGAAGAAAACATAAAGGCACACAGAGAAGCACCAGGGTCTTGTGTGTTAGGTATTTACTGCAGCTTGTGGGGATGGTCTAAACTTTGTCTGCTTTGCTGGATTTATCTACAAAGCTTAAATCAGAATCCTGTTTTATCTGCAGCTGAGGCTGACAGCTGGTAAAGGAGAAGAAAAACCTTTGGGGTTTTGGCCCATCATTAACTGCTTTGTAGTGAAAGCTTCTAAGCGTCTGAGCTTAAAAATGCAATGTGTGTCCTCCAGTAGTACAAGTTTGTTCTTGATTCTTAAATCGTTCATTTTCTTGCCAGAGGGGTAGGTGGATTTTATGTGCTGGGGAAATATGACTAAACTTGGCCTGAAACTTTACAAATTGTACACTCTTCGCTTACAATTATTAAGCCACAGATTAAAAGATCCCAGAGTCTGCTTTCTGCCCTAGGAGATGACATGAGTAGGTGGTAGAGCAGAAGGAGCAAAACTCTTCATCATGCAGCTCTGGGGAACCCATTCTC
The DNA here is from genome assembly GCF_036169615.1 of Heliangelus exortis. Lineage (NCBI taxonomy): Eukaryota > Metazoa > Chordata > Aves > Apodiformes > Trochilidae > Heliangelus > Heliangelus exortis. The sequence continues at coordinate 7,147,579 of NC_092427.1, forward strand.
CCTCTTGTTTATCTATCAGAGGTCCAGTTTCCACTCAGGTCACTGTTTTCTGCTACAATGCTCCAACATCCTTTTCTGTGAAACATTGCTTTTTCTCCCCTCTCCCCTCAAAAATCCATGTTACCATCTTCTAGGTTGGTCAGCTTTTCTGCATCTTTTTCTTACATGAAATGACACTGAATCCCACAAATATCAAGTGTTTTCTTCTTGTACAGTCACAATAAATAGGAATTATGGCAGCAGCTCTGTGGCAAAGAGAATCCATCCCACAACACAGAATGGAAAAAACTCAGACAAGCTGGAGATCTCAAAGACCAATATAGCTCCTGTGCTGCAAAACTGTGGCATCATTTGTACAGGGATTTGCAGTCCTGGTATTTCTCTGATCATTAGCCAAATAAATCTATCCTTCTTCTTATATTTTCCATCCAATGTGTACCTTTTCCATATAAAAAACTGCTGCAATTCATACTGCGCAACTGCTTTAGTGCTGTGGACAAACAGTATTGCTGTTTTCCTGGGGGAGTGTAACTCTTTTCTCCCAAAACCTGACTTGTTGAAAATATCAAGATAAATTTCCTTTACATTTCATTATAGCTTTTTTATTTATTCTTTTGCATGCTATCTGGCAAGCCCAGTCAACTTCCATCTGGAGATCTTTAATTGGGAAAAAGGAGGTGGCAAAGCTTTCCTTTTAATTGCAACATTACTGTAGAATAAAAATAGAATATCAAATATGTTATATCTGCTAGGGTTATTAAGGCTCATCATATGGGTCTTCATTTTTATCTGCTTTCTGTGCAACAAAAGGCAGAACTTGTAAAAAAATTTTTTTTGGAAGTAATAACCAGAAGATAGCAATGATAGTTCAGGAAAGAAGCAATGTGCTGCTATCAGGGCCCTCTGCAGCCCAGTGGCCAATTACTGTGGGGAGTAAGTGGCAGGATAGTGGCAGAGGAGAGAACAATGAAATGCTCCCCACGTGCTCTCCTGGTATAGACAAGTCAATCCATCATGAGTGCAGAGCCAAGCATCTGGGAGATCCAGATGATACACACTGGAGTTTCCCTGTGTCAGCAGCAGTGTCTCTATTGTTGCCTTTTAAAAGCGCTTTCTTAGCGAGGCCTGGGGCATGATTGAAATGCTTGTTATTGCAATTGCTCTGCCTCAATCAATCTTCAGGCATGATACAAGGCCAGCCTGGGCTCTGGCTCTTTATCTGGCCATCCTGCTTGCAATTGTTAAGAGTGCACTTACTGACCTGACAGCTAAGAACTTCTTTTATGTGAACCATACGCATGTAGCGTAAACACCTTTTAATTGTGACTGTAATTGCTCAATGCAAAAGTGTTTGCTTTAACTGACTAAATCCCAGTCAGAGCTTCATCTTAGTGTGTTTATGGCTGCTTTTTTTTCCCAGCAGACATTCCTGTGGATTATTTTGCAAGCTGTCCTGTGGGTGTGTTGAGCATCCAAGCATCCTTGCAAACAATTATTGCAGACGTGTGTCTATAATTCAGGTGAATCATCCTTCTCCTTGTTAAACATAAAAACATTTGTCTAAATACAAATGGAAGAGTTCTGTTGAGGGATCAGAGTAAAAGCAACCTTGGTTTGTCATGCAAGGAAGAAAATTGTCTTAGTCATGCACTTTATTTAGATTTAAGTCCACAATGGAGCAATGTATTTAAAAGCAAAGTGCTCTTCTAAAAGTACTCAGGACATGATGCACTGCCAGTGTATATTGACACAAGAGCCTTGAACAGGAATTCCTGGAGTAGAAAGCTGATCTAAGCAACAATTTGTAGAACACAGAGTGTTTGCATCTCTGTTGCAAGTGAAGAGGGTTAATGTGACCTCATGATACTGACTTAAGTAGCTAGAGGATGCATTGACACAGAGCATCACTGCTGAGGCTTTGGGAACTTCAACTATAAAAAAATCCCTCATTTATTCCTGTTGATATCCAGCTCTTTCTCAGTCCTGCACTATGAATATGGTTAGAAGTGCTTTGTCATCAGGAGATGTTTTAAGAAATCCCTTGTGATACTTTGAACTTAGATAAAACCCATCTGTAAAATGTCTGTGGGCTGTGTGGTCAAGAAGACACAGGGCAAAAACTGTCCTGGCACAAGTCTCATTGCATCTGGTGAATACTTCTTGTCATCTTGGAAATAAAACCAGACCAGAATACTCAGCTTCCCATATCATAGCATGTAAGGGCCTCAAAAATGCAGGAGTGATGTGAAAAAGGGAAAAAAAAACCTCCTTAAGGCTGAATATCTGATCTGGCAAATTGAAATGCTGGACTTGCCACTTCTTTCAAGAATAAGGCTGGTTTATTCTCATCTCTTTTTGTCAACTCTTCCTGTCATTTGCTGGTTCATTGTCCAAAGTGCTCTTGTTCTGGTTAGAGTGTTTATATATGCTCATGTCCACTAATCTGAGTTACTGTAAATACCACCATCCTACAGTGCTCTCAGTTTTTTCAGAATTTAACTACTTAATTACTTGGTGCAGGAGGACTGACTGTATCATTCTTTGATGTGTTCAGAAAGCTTCATTGGCCTTTGGAAGAAGATTGAAGCAACTGGAAGATCTTACAGATAATATACAGAGCTCTGTGTCCTGGTTTATTTTTATGACCTTAGAAAATTTGGACTCTTTTAGTAATCATGCTGTAACTCTTTGTTTCACTGTCTTTCCCATGTCTCTATAAATGAAAAAAAAAAATCGGCTAAAATATCCCCTAAGCTCAGGAAAATTTAGTACAGTATTGTGACTAAAATAGATTTTTTTAAAGAATTGTATTTCTTATGAAATGATACAATGTTCAGCTCCCGTAACTGCTCCCAGAAGAGATTTTCATAGATAAATTCCTTCCCTTTTGCCACCACAGTAATTTGAGGAAAGGTTATTCATCCATTCTGCAGAGCAAGGAACTGAAAGAACAGACAATGACAGTACTGGGGCTGTCTGGCAGGTGTCAGTTCTCTTATTTCCACCTCATGGCTGTGATTCCTGGCCCAGCTCTGCCTCTCCAAGCTGTGTTTTGCCTCTGCATCACCCTGAAACCCAAACCCAGAACCACTCCAGCAGCTGCTGAGACCAGAAGACCTTTGCACAGAGGTCCAATCCCTCATGTTCATGCAATTCCCCCTAAAGCCATTCAGACCTTTGCAGCCAAGCCTAAAGCCACCTGTAACTTCACTGCTTATGTTCATAATTTAACACAGACAAGCTTGCTTTCAAAAATATTTCCACCTTTTCTAGGCCCTTATTTAGTCCAAAGGAATAATTAGCAGCCCTGAAGTGGATGTAAAATAATCACCACTCAATATTAATGTACTCCAGGTTATATTCCCATCCTAGGTTATATTCCTATGGCGAGACCCGTAGCCGGTAGACAGTTTTACATGGCCAGGTTGGGCCAGGACCCTGAGCAAGTAAATTGCCCTTTCCACAGGCACCTGCAATGGAGGGGAAGTTCTACAGGAGGGGGAGGGGGAGGGGGAGGGAGGCTCTGTTGACCCCTCACAGGGTTTCATCTAGGCACATAGCTGGAAATTTATCCTTTAAGCAGGACTTGTGCATGAAGCACAAATGCATCACAGTTGTGAGGGTCTTTCTGGTAGGAGTCATGGTGTTTGATACTTGCCTGTACACAGAAAATACTGACTGGTGTTACCTTTCTTCAACAGACCTTACCTTTAGCTGCTCTTTAGAAAACAGAGTGTTAGGTTGCTTCTGGTAGCTTTATGGACAAGGCTTTTCAGAGAAGTGTTGTTTCCAAATACCTTTAAGAGATGAAGCCACAGATCAGAAGCACAAAGATTCCTATACAACCCTGAATCAGTGCTTCAAGTAGCAGTGGGACTGAGATCCAATATGTGGCTTCGTATTAAAGTCTGGACTTCAGCACGTACTGCTTGGTTTTTTGTTGTTTTGTTTTTAGGGTTTTTTTTAGTCTTCCCCCCCATGCATCATATTGGATAATGAAGCCAGCCATTGCCTCAGAGATCTCACTAAACACAAAGTGATCAACACCAAGTTTATGCAGTGTTCAGTCTTGTGGTGTCTGACCCTCCCTTTTTGGATGTACTTTCTCTCCCTACAGATAGTAAGTGGTGAGTACTGCCATAAAGACATCTAGTTGTTAACCCAGAAAGTTAAGTAACTTGCCCAGGGACACACTTTGAAGTGGCTGGTTCCACCCAGGTGGATTTTTGTGGTGCACCATAGAAAGCAGCACAATTTAACACAAGCAGAAGGGATCACCTGTACAATCTTTGAGTGTGTCACAGCAGCCAAGTTTTCTCTGTTAAGCAGAATAGATCCTCCTCACTGCTTTGTTTCAGGGGTTAGAAATCAGTTCAGACTGAAATGGGAACAGATGCATCTCAACTGTTACTGTATTTTTCCTTTGCTGTACTGAGAGTCTACAGTTATGTGACTGTGAGTACAATTTTAAACTCTTTTGTACTCAAGAATGCAGTAAGTTATGTTTTACCTGTCTGTCTCTGGAGAAGAAAAGCTTTAATTAAGTCTTACTTTAATTATGTCCCATCTATACAGTACCTAAATGGATTATGAGAGTATGACATTTGCTATTTGTCTGCCTTCTGGGAAGGTTTAGATGCTGAATCCTCTAATACTGCATTATCTTCCAAGTGCTATTATTAAAAGAATATGTGAAACAAGATTTTCAGGATGTTCATTGCTATAATAATAGCAAAGTGGTGGTGACAATCTGAGTGATTAAAGTATGATCTGGAACTTTCTTTTGAACAAGTAGAATTCTCTGTTCATATAGAAATTCCACAACACTGGTGATCCTGATGGTCTGCTGGTATGGTTGCTGTCCTGAATCAGACCCCTTATTTCACAAAAAATCAGTATTTTACCATTGTCATTGGTAACACTGTGCCTTACCTTTCTGTGCTGTTCCAACACATAGTTTAACTTAAAAAAACCCGAAACCAATCTTTGCTAGTTATCTTAATTAAGCTAATGAGAATGTCACAGTTCGTAATATTTATTTTAAATTATGTCCTAGAACTTTTAGGCATTATTTAATATGAGCTTTTGACCAAGACATCAATAGGAATGTGCATAAACAAAATATTCAGTTTTTCTAGAGATCCTTAATCTCCTGTGCTAAGTATCCATTAGTCTTTGTCAACCTAACTGTTCTTTTAGTAGAAATTCAAGCTGATAAAGGTAATAAGAACAAACAGCCATGAACTTCTCTGTCTCCTCCAACCTCTGTAACTTAATTCTCAGTGAGAAGTCCTAGAATAGCAGCAGATGTTTAAATATTTTAAAATATCTACATTGTTGTGTCACATGTAGTGTTGCATGTTGCTCCTCCTACAAGGGAGGAGTGACACATTGATCTACAATCCTTTCTATGTAGCTTTTCTATATTCTTTTATATTTCAAGTTGTCACAGCTTGACATGTGAATCTACTTGGTTTTGAGGTAAGCCTGCACACAGCAACTGAAAATAACATTTGTCTTAATGCATCAAAGTAAATATTGTTCACTTGAAGATGATGCCTCTCTCCAGGTAGCAGACTGACTCCCCTGAAGGTGAAGGTGCGTCCACGCAGGATGCATAATTTAGATTGTTTTTGCTCCACCTATGTTTACTTTTGCCCTCCAGTCAGTTATGTTGTCCAGACCTGTTTAGTAGTCAGTTGCATTATCCCACAGCCTTTGGTGTCTTCTGCACATACTTTTTTGCCTTGAAAAGTTGAACTCTCAGACTATGCCCTTGCAAGGGAATGGTCTGAAGTTTTTCTTTGGTTCTATTCTCCTCTGCATGAGCAGATTCCTGCCATCTCTGACAGCAGCAATTTGCAAGGCAAATGATTCCAGCAGTTCTGAACGGAAACTCATCTTTAAAATATTTTTTCCCTTCTCAAGTGATATGAGGAAAGCAGAAAGTGATAATACTATGCAGGGAAAAAAACCAAGAGGTGATGGTAAGGAGCCCATAGATGCTGACATTACAATAAGCTTCCATGTGGGTCTGATGATGTGTAGTAGGACTTTGGGCCAGCTAGATTTGTTGAGGATATGCAGTGAGCCTTGGATATAAACTAATTTTTATTTTTTGAAAAATCTTTTCCATATTTAGCACTGTTGGGGTCTGCATATGAATGTAATAGTGTTGCAAATACCTGGTCACAAGAGTGTGTGGAGCAGATAAAGACCAGCAATGGATCCATCTTAGCTTTAGAGAATTGCCCTGTCAGAGGGTGTCTGTCATCACAGCTCCTGGTATTTCCATAACGTGTTCCCTGTTCAGGTATCAGAGATTCTGTTCCTTCAAAGTAGGTACAGAGAGATGATATTTGAGCTTCAAGTAGACTGATGACACAGAAGCATTTCTCAGGGTCTGCTTACTGAAGAGGAGTGGATTGTTTCTTCCATCCCCATATCCCTTGCTGTTGCTTTCAAGGTGAGGTGCTAATGCACAAAGAAGGTGATTGTCTTCCTCATCCATTCCATTACCACAAAGTTTCAAGGGCTTGTAATCATCACTACCACCCAAAAAAAAATATTATCAGATAACTTTTTTATCCATTCTTTTCTTTATGAGCCTCAGCTTTGCTCTTCAGAAGCATAGGACATATTAGTAACAGGGCTTCTTGCTTTTGTTGAGCCCTGTTTCCACTGGGAGAATGAGTAAGCAGTGCAATGCAGCAAGAGTGGTATAGTGGAGTATAATTGTGCCAAGGACCTGGCATCCATTCTGTGAGTTTCATTTTTTTCTTTTTTTCCTGTGGTCTTCATGAAGATCTACCCTATATTTATGTGGGACTGAATTGGATGTAGTTCCTTCAAGGAAGGGAGCAAGGGATGCAGAGATGGATTTCAAAAGATTAAGAGAAAATGTATTTCATAAATATGCATTTTCATAAATATACATTCTTTCCATAGTATGGTGGAGTTGTGTGTGTGCTCTGACACATCTTGAATCATGCTTAGGAAGGTGTTATGGGCCAGTGAAGCTTAAGTTTGTTGTAATCCTGCACTTGCCTGGCCAGATCTGGAAATCTTGTATGTATAAAAGGAAGATGAGAAGGCAGAAAGTGAAATAAAATGCATAGAGGTAATCTCACTTTTTTGAGCACAAAAGCTGCTTTCCTTCTGCCTGCCAGACTCAGTGAAGACCAGGGAGAATCTGATCACCCAATCACTTGCCTTCACAGTGTTTCACATGGGCAATATCCAGATTAAAGCAAAGTAATTGGGTGGTCAGTGTTCCCCATCTAGTTTTTAAAGCCTAAAATAAGCTTTATTTAAATACTTCTGCTTCCTGGTTTCTGGCATGCAGGCTGGATGACATATTCTTCCTAGTTTCCTCTTCAGAGACATCATTCTTCCTTTCTTTTTTGATATATTTCACTAGCAGTCAGCTGGGCTCTTGATTTTATTACATTGTACACACTTGCATTCTCATCCCCCTCACTTCCTTCATTTTTAACCAGGTATAGGTGACAGCCTTGTGCATCTCCTGAAGATGGTTCTGTTAGGCTGGAAACTGGTTCACTGATGCACAGCATTAGAGTAAGAGAAAACCAGCTTTTCTTTCACTATGGGGTTCCTCCTTTGCCACAGTTCATCTTGCTTCTGTCTAATACTGTAATATTTTTGGTTTTTCCTACTTGTCCAGCTGAATGCCAGCAGCACTTAGGGAAGAAAGGCAGGAAAGAATTGCCATTAGGCATGTGGAAGTATGCTTTAATGATTGATGTCTCTGCTTTTGAAGGGCTGGTTATTTTTCCTTTGATAGCACCCATATTTCTCTGTGTCTTCATTCTTTAATAGTTTCTGAAATTTCAGACTAATGCTTTTCCTTTTCACTCTGCTCAGGGCTGTTAAATGCCTTAATAGTAAACATTTCATACACTTAGGTTTTGTCAATACAAGGGTTTTCTTGCAGAACTGTTACCAGAAAATCATTTTAGTGTACAGCGTTTCTGAAGGCTTAATGTGGCTGTGACTTGAATCTCACATGAGGCTTGAAAATAAATCAGTCCCCCTCTTTTGAAAAATCACACCAGTACTGTTTCTTTGGAAACATTTGCCAGTGTCTCACATTTAAATAATTGTGAAGATAGATATTGAAGCTAAATAATGGCCAATTGTCTTCTATGTCCTATAACAGTCAATGGCACATCAAGGCTTCACGGCTGTCGTCACGCAGCCCATGACAACCCAGGGGATTCCCAGGGTGACAACATGAATAGAACACTGACCTTTCCCTTCCCAAAGCTTGCTTCTTGCCAGAGGGAGGAGGACAGGAGAAGGCTGCTACACATGCTGCTGTTTGCCCTCCTGCCTAGAATTCATCTTCATCCCCCACATGGATCATGCTGATCCTTCCCTGGGTATTTACTCTGTAGCACTTGTATCAGGAAGGCCCTTTATGTTGTAAGTAAATACATCAAGTCATGCAGCAAAAGTGTAAAGTTTTTAATGATCTGTGAATAAGGTTTCAAATATGGTATATTTTGCTGGCTTGTAATGATCCTCCAGGATTTTCTTTTCATTTACAGCTGAGATCATGAGTAGTTCTGCAATTCTTCTCTTCTTCTCCTCTCCATATCACCTTCTGAACTCTGTGGGACTTATGTCTTCTGTTTTGGTAGTGTACACATGAGATAAAGGTGAGCAGCTTCCTAATCTTATGTTTCTGCTTGGATGAAGGTGAAAGGAGTCTGGATTTAAGCCTCCGCTTCTGTTTCCTTTGGCTTTCAAAGATCTAAGATGCTTCCCTGTGCTTTTCCGCTGTTAATGAGAGTCAGCTCTGATCAAGGTTGCAGCCACAAGTGTCTCAATGCAGGAGAATTAGAAATGCATGTGGTGGAGGAGAAGGCATGGAGGAGCTGGGTTTTTGTCCCAGCTTGGTCATAGGCATTTTGCTTTCTAAAGGAAGAATATTTCTGTATATCATGAGTGGATTTGTACATGAAATGAGTGTGATACACTGAGTTACCACAACAATGCAAACAGTCTGGGAAGTGCTTTGGCTCTCTTGGTGAGCTGTCATAAGGTAGTTAAAAGATAAAAGATTGGGCTCCTCATAATTTATCATCTGCTTTGGTTCCCTTGAGGACTCAGTACACTGGGGGTTTCCGTTTCTTAGGAGTATAAGGCAGCTAACTATGGAAATTTCCAGAGTTGCATGGAGTAAAATTATTAAAATATGCAGCTCTTCTATAGTATAATGGTCTCTCTGTGGCATTAATCCTTCTCTTTTTCATACAATGCACTTGAAATGCTGCTTTTCTCTGTAGGCGGTAAGTATTGTCATAACTTCACTTCAATAACTATTCACCTTTTAAATGTAGAAAACAGTTCTCATTGTACTTCAGCTAGAGAATAATCCCTTTTCTTTTGCTCCTTCATCCTCCATGGTACACTGATGATAAGTGAACTCTCCAGCAGTTAAAATTTCACAGGAGCTTTCATGGATTGCAGAGCTCTGGGTTTTACAGATACCACGCGTTCAATCAGCATCACTTGAAATGTCTCTCTGTTTTTAAATCTTACTTGTTAATGTTGCTACATTCATTCTAAATATTGCTCTTTACACTGTGAAGTCTTGTGGCTTAATGTCTTCTCTTTTTTTTTTTTTTTTTTTTTTTTTTTTTTTTTTTTTTTTTTTTTTTTCTGAGCAGCTGTTGGTAACTCTCCCTACTGCTGTCAGCTCTTAAACCTCTGCATTACAAACTGCAGAGCAGGATGAACTTAGTATATTAAATTAAGGCTCAGCAAAGTTGGCTTCCAATACACATTCAGAACCCAAAAATAAAGAGAAATGGAAAACTGAGCCATTCCTAATGCAATGTACTAAACTTAGTTTATACTTTGATCCTTGAATACCTGTCACCTCAGAATCTTTAAAAGTAGTGTTATATACAAAATTCCAGCTGGTAACATTCTTAATGTGCTGCAAGTAAAGAGACAAGAACAGCAGTGTTAGAGCCCCTCATTGTTTAGATCAGGTAGAGAAGCAGCAGAAGGAAACACAGCAATGTTTTAGAACAAATGCTGGGTGCTGTAACCCTGCGGGCTGCTCTGTAAGTCTAGCAGTTGGCAATTCATTCTGCTCCTAGTATAAGCAAAAATTTAGCAGATAATTATTAATTACATCACCACACCTGTATAATGGAGTTCACTGCAGTTATGTAGGAGTCAATGGTATTCAAGCAGTTTCTTTTGATGAAGTAATCGGGCTGCTTCTGGGGCCTGTTTCAGCTGCTAGGGGCGTGCTTCAAATGTAAATGAATGCCAAATGGATTCCTTCTAAATTCCAGCCAATTAAAATACATTTAAAGTGCAGATGGTGGAGAGCAAAAGGCTTATAATTGCATAAGAAACGTTCAGGCATGAAACAAATCCCCGAAGTTTGGTGAAGGAAGATTATTAAATAATGCATTTCTGTAGAAGGAAAGCAATCAAACAAAGACCTTTCTGAAACTGCAGTCAGGAGCAAAGATGACACTTTTACCACCACCTTAAAAGTGACAAAGTGGGAGTGTGTTTGTTAGGGTGTCAGTTTTCCACCCTTGGCTCTTTAAACCATGCAATTTTGGCTGCTTGCCCTATGTGGTGCTGCATACAAATATTGACAGAACAGAGTGGTATTTGTTAAACCTCTTCTTGGGAAGCAAATGATTAAAACTCTGAAGGAAGATCTGAGAGCCTCAGACATTATATTTTTTTTTCAGTAGCACTATAATATTTACAGAATGAAACAGAAAATAGTGAATGGGGTGTAATGAATGACCTTCCTTTTCTGCTTTGCCTTGTAAGTAAGGATAGATTTCTTTTTAATGCTTTAAATGTTATTATAAAAGAGGTTTGCAGTTAGTAGCACTGAAAGGTGCCATTAACACTTTTGATTTAACCTCGTGTTTGTGGAAAAAGCTTGGATGATAAATCAGATCACTGTAAATAGGTGAAAGGAAACTACCCAGTAAGGGCCTGTGTGCAGTCACTGATGATAGTGTCTCAGAGATGCATAAAACTTTACAGACTTTTGAATACACAACAATATTTGAATCTTGGTACTTTCCAGACAGCTTATGGCCATGGCTGCATCTGCCTAAAAGAGATTCAAATTTGTCTGCTTTTGATATTCCTTTGTAAAATTTAATTTAAGCTTTTTAGTCATCATTATGCTGATATTAGCAATAGAAACAAGGATTTTTATAGATAGTTCAGAGTGGTTTTTTTCTTATGTAATATTTTATCTGAGCATTCTGTCTTTACCTACTAGGTATTTAAAAACTGTTGAAATTAGGTGAATGGAAAGTATTTCCTATATTATCTCGGATTTTTCTTAACTGTATCAGGAAGTAAAATCAGAAAACTAACAACTTTTAGTTTCTACATGTTGTTATATCTTATCATATGAAATTCATATGAAATAATTTTAAATTACTTATTGCTTCATGTTCCAGCATATCATGGTCAGTCAGTCTGTTTTGGCTTCAACTTTTGTTAGCTCTGAGTAAAGACTTCTGCAGATTTCATAGCAACTGATCCTACTATAGCAGCAAGGGTTTGGTTAAATGTGCCTTGTTAATCATTAATGTGTAAGTAGCACAGAGCACGTGCCAAAGGAGGCTCATAAGAAATAAGGTTATTGCCAAAATAAATGTCAATTAAATTATAAAATCAAGTTTTAAAGGGATATTTCAAGAAACATAAACATGAGTACATATATGCTATGAAAATAACTGTAATGAAGTGAAACCCAAGAAAAATCAAGAGAATCAACTTTAAAAATCCCTAAATTAAGGGACTGTTTTTTTTTTCTCCAAATACCATTATTGACTGGCAATTATTCACATCACAGAGGGAAATCTATTGAATAGATTGAAACTACTTCATTTGAACAAGTCCTACTTACCACCAACCACTTTTTTTTTTTAAAAAAATGGGTCAACATGTATTTAATTTCACTAAGAATTCTGGAAATAGTTGTCCCTGTGTGAAATACACAGTATACTTAAAATAATTAAAAAAAAATATACATAAGTTTTAGCAGCACCTGGTTTGCAAGAGCAGTAAAAATGTGATACAAGCTCAAAGGCAGCAGGAGTACAGAAGAGTGAGGATTAGTTAGCTGGTCATAAGGAAGGGGCATAGACCCAGATAGCTAAGCCTACAATAGTTTCCTAATACTAATAGAAACTTCTTTTGGATGCTGTCTGATTTTTAATACTGCCAGTCTATGGTATTTTTGAGATCTGCACACTAGCAATGCAGTATCAGTAAATTTTTAATTCAAAGCACCAAATGACCCCCTTCTAAAGATGGTAAATGAGGAAGCTGATAACAGAGTGTAGACTCACTGAAAAGGGGGCAGTTAGATGTATTTTAGATGGAACCTCAGGGCTAGCAGTGACAAAACTTGTTCCAAACTAAGCTTCTGTCTTAAGCAGCCTTGACTTACTCAGTGTAAATCAAAAGATGAACCCAGGTTCTCCTGCATAACAACATTTTTCATGTCACTTGCTTTTCCTTTATACAGTTGTGCAATGATAAATACATCCCTTAGGTCCAGGGATTCATTTAATATACCTGTTAGTTTAAGGAAAAGAAAGTGAGAGATGTACTTACAAAACCTAGAACCAAACAGATGAAGAGGATGTATTAGCACCTATGTATTTCCTTCTCGATCTCATCGTACCAACACTTGGCTGAGGTTTAGTTGTTTGCAAATCAGAACCTCCTTTGCTGGACAATTAAAACAATGAAGAAATGTCTCTTTAGGGAGCTCTCTGACCTGTAGGCACGCAGCTGCCTGGGCTCTGGAGCTTGGTGGAGTGTAAGCAGAGTATAAAACTTTCCAAACTGCAGTGGATGTCTGCACAGGTGTCAAGGAAATAGTTTTGGAACGCTGATACATTTTTTAAGTGTCCCCAAGGTTAAATATCCTTTGGAAAGCTGGCTTTCTGGATTGTTTCCCTGGACATTAGCTCTTAAATTCTGCCAAAACACTGGCAGGTTTCTATTGGGCTTTTCCCCAGAATGACTTGCTGAAAAGTTGTACAACTTTGGTGTGTCTCCACAGGGAAAATTACTAAGTCCAGCTGAAGGGTCGGCATAATTTATAATGGCAAACAGATGAGAACTTGCCTGGAGTTTTCCCTTGGGTGGTATTACTCAGTGATCCTGCTACAATAAAAGCCACTACAACTTCATGTCTTTGGCAGGTTGAACTCTGAAATCTTCGGGTACATCCCCTCCTTTGTTAAAAGGCTCACATGGAGTCAGTGATGATTAAACAGCCCATAGGACTAAAGAATGGATATTCTGCTGGTGTCCTGAAAAGTGAAGTGCTCTTTGGTTTCTACATTAAAATACCTATAAATTTTAGGCAGGATTTACTATTCCTTGTCTTACAGTTTGCTGGTACCCTGGAGAACTTTGGACGACAGAACCTGACCCCATATTTTAGGGGAGTGATACAGCAGCAGAGGGATGTCAAGTTAGTAGATAAAGAGGAAAGTCTCACCCAAACATGAAGCCCAGAAAGCACCTGAGCAGAAGGAGAATTGTCCCTAAGTGTGTGGTATTCTCCAGTAGTTGTGAGGAAATTACCTCTACTTTTACATAGTGCTGCATTCAAATCCTTGGTAATGACTTAAGTATGATGTTCAGGTGCAAGTAAGGGAGCTGTTACCCTGTGTCAGCCCTGGTAAATTTGATGTTTGGGACTGGTTTCTGTGACAGGAGTTGCATGACCCATGTTTGTATCTTCTACCATGGTCATTGGAGCTGGTCCTGAGGTCCACAGGGTGGTGGATACAGGGAAAAAAAGAAGCTGTATGCAACAGGAGAGTGTGGAGGAGTGGATTAGCTTTGAGTACATGGGATGCATTTTTGACAATTCCTTTTTAAACATTATCACTCCAGCACACTTGGGTCTATCCTCAAATGTGAGGCAGTAATGTACCAGTCATGTTGACCTGGGATTCATATGTCAGCATTTTGCCCCTCAATGGGCAATGTCACAAATTGTCTTTATAGGGATCTGCCACACACTGAAACTCCCTTGAGCTGAGGCTTCTCTCTGAGAAAGTGAAAATCAAACCTGACCATGCTGATGACAAGAACTGGTGCCTGGGAATGATCAAAATCTATTCTCAAGTCAAGTAAGGATGAAGAAATCTTGAAAGAAGTAGGAGGGAAGAGGTTGGAAGTGAGATTGTGGCTCTTTCAAAGAGTAGCAGAGTAAAGGGAAGTGAGATCCTCAATTCTAGATCTTTTTCTGTGAAAACAGTTTAAGAATATAGGTATTTCTGTAAAAAATGGGTCTTTAGCAGTGTATATCTAGAGGACCATTAGCTGGATTACGCAGGGTCAGAAAAATGAAAGAAATAAGCTACTATATGGTTGACTTTTGTGTTAATTTCTGTTACCAGGAATTATGTTGCCTGTATTTTGAATTTTGCAGATGAGTTCTTTTAGTCTTACGTACCACAGATTCCAGTAATTTCACAGTAATTGATAAACAGGATGACAGCCTTTTCTAATAAACATGGTTAACGTTAAATTATTCTGGGCTCCTGGAAAGCTCTGATAGTACCTCTTGGGCTGATTCTCTCTAGAGAATCTTGAAAGGTAATTGCATAGTACTGCATGGGCTCTTTGGGTGATCTTCTATGCAAAGCCCTCTGTTGTTAGGAGTCTTCCATTGATCAGTAATAGCCAGATAAAAATCACTGCAGCAATGTGCAGTATGATGGTGAACACATCTTTTGAGACTTCAGTGTTATGAGGGAGCCAAGACTGATGTTCAGAGCATAAACAACTTGGAAAAAAGTGTCTTTAAAAAAGCCAAAAGGGTGGTGATTGTTTTCCAGATAAAATATGAAAAATGTTTGATGTATATTACAAAGTAAAGTTTGTCATTTACTTCAATTTGTGTCTGATAGTTTTTTCATAATGTTTTGGCCTATGAACTGAAAGCAAGTTCAACTACTGCACTGTATATTTATAGACAGATTGATGGATGAAACTAAAAAAGTACTCATGTTTCTTCAGCTTCATCAAACAGTAAGTTTTGGTCTTCAGTGAGGTGACTAATTATTTCCTCATTCTTTTCTTGCTAGTACTTTTCTTGAAAAGGACAAGAAAAGAGCATTCCATTTGTCTTGCTGGGGGTATTGTAAAGCCACACCATGGACTGGTGTTGCACTTCTAGCATGTTTGCTATTACAAAATAAAGCCTACTGGGGCTCCAGTTCTGGGATTTTTGTGGGATTTTTAAAAGTTATTTTTCCATTTTGCTTGGTCAACCATTGTTTTGATTAGTATTTTATATGGACATATGTAGGAAATTTGGAAGACAAGCTGTTGGGAGGACAGATTCTTATTACCAAACATAGAAGTTGTGTAATAAGCAGAGGAAGAGAAGAAATATGAAAGTAATATAAATGGTTACACCCTCTAACACGGTTAGTGGAAAACCTAAATGAAAGATTAATGTATACCAGATGTGTATATCACAACGAGCATAATTTTGGTAGGAATGGTTTCTAGTAGGAAATGGTAGAAGGCAAGTAGGCTGAATCAGAATATGTTGTGGGAGATGGCTGTGTGAGCACTTGTGCCTATTTGTGGAGCTTGTTCTGACATCAGCTGCTTTGTTCTTCATGTTACAGTTTTATGTCATAAGGATAAGGAGGGTGATCAGTAGCCATTGACAAGGCAATGATGAATGATCAATAGTCAGTAGCAAAGCATAAACTTAGAGCTATCATTTAATCACCCAAATTATGGGACTGGCAATACTGGATCTGTGTGCCCTTCAATATCTGAAAGGTGTAGGAGCTCTGACATCTCCCTCTCTGCAGATCTTCATCTCAATGGTGAATCCATCTCTTAATCTATGGCTTTTAAAGTGATAATTTCAGATCTCACACTGTCCAACTGAGAGCCTATGTATAAACTGAGACTGACTTTCTCCAAGTTACTTACACAGTTTGCATCAGACCAGGCAACTCCCCAGTCTCTCACCTAAGCAATAAAATCATTGTGCATGCAGTGGAGTTGCTGAGATCCTTTCCTCTATAGAAAGAATTCTAAAGGAAACAGTCTTTTAGTTATCCAGGGCTGGACAACTCAGGGCAGTAGTCTGGAACTTCAGTCTCGTTGTGATAACCAGAGTTGATAAATGAGGACATTGCCCTTAACTGAGATTTTTCAGGCCTTGGTGATCAGTGAAGAGGTAACTGTGATTCACAAAATGGATCTTGGGTCTTAATGAAATTATTGTTTCAGACATAAACCCTGCCTGCAGGACCAAAGTAATTTTCTTGTCCAAAGTCAAGGAGTTGTCCCCTTCCTGTCTTCTGTTGTGGGAATCACTAAGCACGAATTCAGGGTAATTGTTGTATGAGTTCTTCTGTGGTAGCCCACATGAATGTTGTCTTTGTCACATCAACCCAGGAGAACTCCCCTTGGACAGGCAATCAGACTCATTACTGTGAGCTTTGTTTCTGCAGGGCTAGGCTGTGTCTCTAGGCATCAATTTGTATAAATGTGATTGCTCCAAGGAAGGAACTTACTTTATTTCCTTAATTTGTTGGAAGAAAAGTAATTTACTTCTATTTTCCAGCCTCTCACCCACACTGGCTAAGTTTTGTGGCTGTTCCTAAAGGAAAAGCCAATTCCTTTTGCTTTCCAAATCACCCTTCCAGAGAAAATAACAGTAGCTGTATAGTTCCTAATTTTTCCACTCCATCCCCTCTCTGCCTGTAGGGGATATATGCAGAGACACTATCAAAATAATACCTGTATTTATAGTCTCTTTTTTCAGTCCAGAAAGACTGTATACAGCTAAAAAAGAAACTGAGCCAC
The DNA here is from genome assembly GCF_036169615.1 of Heliangelus exortis. Classification (NCBI taxonomy): domain Eukaryota; kingdom Metazoa; phylum Chordata; class Aves; order Apodiformes; family Trochilidae; genus Heliangelus; species Heliangelus exortis. The sequence continues at coordinate 7,164,475 of NC_092427.1, forward strand.
TTCAAAAGACTATATGGGGAACAAATTACATTCCTGGAGCCATATTCACATTCAAAGCAAAGTTTTTCACTTTGGCATCACTCTTTGACATTGCAATGTACAAAGAACAGCTCTTACTACACTTGTTAGTGCAGATGAATTTTGTAAAATTATTTTATACCTCCTTGATGCTCCTGTGGAGAAACACAGAGCTGCGTATTTTTTGTTTTGTTTTTTTATTTTTCCATTTTCTGTTTTTGTTGCTAACATCTTACTTTCAATATTGCAGTCTACATTTAGATTTTTTTTGAAAGGTGTGAATTGTTAAGCACTTTTGTAACAGAGGAATACACTCCACAAGAATACTTGAGTGTAAAACTTCATGGTTCCCAAAATCTTGTAGAGAATAATGCAGTCCTGCTTTCTTTTGCTATCTAAATCCAGCTGGTCTGGGTGAGCATTCCATGGGGAGGTGTGAAGGATTTACCTGCCTGTGCAGGTAACAGACCTGGTAACCAGGCAGCACCTGCCCTGCTCGAACTCAGAGCTGCAGGGGCATCTTTGTAGTGGTGGGATGTGTATTTCAAGTTGCTCTCTGAAACACAGTATTGTGCTTTGTGATACAGTGATACAGTGATACAGTGATATAGTGCTTTGTGATTGCCTGGCTGAGCAAACATGATGCAAACATGATGTATCACTATTTACAGTAAAACCTGAAAGAATATTTTATTGACTGAGCTCTCAACGACAGAGCTTTGTGAGAACAGAAAGCAAGTACCCTGTACTGCTGTTGGTCCCCTCAGGAGGCTGTGTCTGAGTGCCAAAACTGAGTCATTTTGAAACTCAATATCTGTAAATGGATGCTTTGTTCATTTAAAGGAGATAGAGAGAAAAGTATAGAGGTTTCTCTGGGTAATGTCATGGCTCTGTTGTGCAGCACAAAGATTGCATTTGAATCAAGACGTAGATATTCTCTAGCAAGGAGGCATGCACTAAGATTTGTCCAGAACCCAATTTATAATACTGAAGTTTGTATTAACTCTTTGACATTGCCTTCCATCTCTTTTCCTGAGCTAATCTTTCCTCCATCGTGTAAGATGTGTTAATAATGTGTTTCTTTCATTGATTACTAAGGGTTTCACACCCGTTGTACTGTGAGCAAAGACACATTTTCTTTAATGGCAAAACTGTTGATCTTTCTCCAAGGCAGCGGGCTAATCTATATGCCAGGACATTTAATTGGAGGGATTTTTTTCCCCTGCAAAGCTATTTCCTTCATGCACAGGACAAAATATATGTGGGGGTGAGGGGATAGGTGGGGAGAAAAAAGCAGAGCAAACATGAGGAAACACTTTATTTTTATCATTGGACTGGATCCTAAGATGGAATTTATTGTCACTGCTATATTGAACTTTCTTGTGGAGCCTCCAGGCAGCTGTGACAATTTGTGTAATCCAAGGATATGCTTTATTGACAGATTGAGGTGGTTGTAGGGAGTAACTTATTCTTCAGTGTGATTTAAGACATCAGAATCTAGGTGCAGCTTCATTTAGACTTTGTTAATACCAAGAGGATGCAGCTTCATGCAGCAGGTGCTGGATAGCACAGGAGTTCTTGGGGTGGTTCTCCAGGTGCTTGGCTCATGTCTTCCTACCCAGGGCATTTCATTCAGCCCAGCCTCACTGCTGCTGCCTGCCACCAGGATTTTGACAGTCTGAATCAACAAAGTCTGAAAAAAAAGGCTGTTTCAAACTGAGAGAGGTACGGAGTGGGGCAGATATACAGACAAGTGTTTAGCCAAAAATTGCGAAGGCAACAGTGGCAAAGTTTATATATATATATATATGTGTGTGTGTGTGTGTGTGTATAAAAGAAAAAAAAAACAAGAGACCCAAATAATCAATTGCATGTGCTTTAACAACCACAACATCACTGTTTCTCTCCATGTGAAGCTCTTAACTAATTTTGTTCTTCACAGTGACAGTCCTTGTCATAAATCTTCTTCAAAAAATGAGTATGGTCTTGCCTTTTGACAGTTGCATGGTTCATTTTTTTGGAACCATTATAAGCTTTGTTTTGCAAAAGAACTTCCAGAAATGGATGCTGATTGTATGGAGCTGCTCAGTGCCTCCCAAAGAGCACCTGCTGAAGTTTGAGTCAGCACAGTTTGTCTTTTCTCAGTTGTTACCCCTAATAAAGAAAAGGGAATAAAAAGTCATTTTGTGTGACACCTCTGACCAGGCAGAGAGCTGCATTACACATTCTGCAGTCCTGCTGGTACTCCACAGTGACTCCTTAGGTTATGCATCTGGTCTCAAGATTCTAAAAATGACCCTCTGCAGTGGGACTAAGTTCATCAAAGGTTTTAGTGTTTTTTTTTTTTAAAGCATGGCAGTAAGGATGTCTGGAATGGAGGGAGAAATACTTCTGGCTTTTGTGAGATCAGGGTTCCACCACAGCAATCTGAAAGGATGTTACACAACCAGGTGAGTCCAGATGCTTGGCCCAGTTTCTCCCTCTAGCCCTGAACCAAAACCAGTGTGAGAGCTCCTGGGTTCAACATATGGGACTGTCTCTGCATCAGGCTATGTCCATAGCATTTGTAAAACAGAGAAGTTAAGAACCACTGGGACTACAAATAATTGACACTAATCTTTCAGTGTCACTCATTATTAAAGAAATTGTGCCACATTGCAGGTAATGCTACTGTGACAAAACGTAAGATATTGCCAGTGGAACAAGTGAAGGAGAAAGACTCTTGAAGAAAATATCTGGATAGAGTTAGGAAATAGACGACAAATTGTAATGGTCCAGACTTCTGCAGTCTTCTTGGGTCAGGGGAGCAAATTTAGGTCAGAAAGGTGTTGGCACCTAGTATGTCTTTTTTTTTAAAACACATGCTAAGAAACTCTTCCTCTGTGACTGCAATTATAAAAAGTAATTTTTCTTGGCCTGTCATAGATTTTTTAAATGAAATATAATGTAATTTCCTTATCTGCAAAATGTAGATTCCTTCCTGCAGAGAGAATGGTGGGAATATAGGACTGGAAAAGCTGTTCCTTCTTCATATGAGTCTACTTGTACTAAGGACGAATTTTGTGATGCAGACAAATGATGATGGTAGTAACTGGTGGCAGCATGGCAATTGTAGCTCAATGCCACGTGCATTATTTTTATCCTTTTTCCATTAAAATGTCCAAAAGGATTCTTGAACTGCTGAAGTATGAGGCATGCTCAGCCTGTTGATTCCTTTGCTAAAAAAAATAATCATTTGTAAGAAAAGTTTAGCTTGCAGAGTGGATGTTCATCCTTATTTCTACATCGGAAGAAATGTTACATGGGGAATGTTTTTCTGGGATGGAAAATGTATCCTGTGTGTCCTGTCCTTCAGGTTTATTTCAGAGCAAAGATTTGTTTGATGGATCAGAGAGCTTCACTAGCCTGGCCCAAAGCTCTGTCTGTTATGTAGTGATGACGGGAAGGCCAAGTGGACTTCCCTAGGGATTTATCATAAAATCGCACCATCTTGGCTCTTTTTTTGCCCCCCCTCTACACTCTGTATTTGGCTTAGCACCTAGGGAAAAAATCTGGTAAACCATTTTCCTCTGCCAAACTCCAGTACTTATGCTTAGGTTTTTTTGACCATTTCTTGTCGAAAACATTTTGACCATTGAAGAAGATAGCTTGTACTGCCATGATCCAGAAATAACTATCCTGAGAACAGTCTGCTGAGATCTCACAGAAAATTTTATTTTATGCACTGGAAGTGGAAGCTCCAAGCCCCTGGTGAATGTTGTCACAAATCTCAGTATAGTCATTTTGTTGCTTTGCTTGAGAGAACACAAAATAATTATTCAGGAAAATATTTGAGAGCTTGAAACACTTTTTCTTTATGTACATCAGAGCCACAACTTGGCAAACAATAAACAATGGGAAAGTTTGTCTCGGTAACAGAACTAAGCAGAAAAAAACCCTGGAATTCTTTCAACAGAGTATATTCTATTCTTTTTAGATATTATGAAAACTGATGTCACTTGTAATTCCTCAGGAAAAAAAAAATCCTTACAGTTTGCAGTACATCAATGCAGTCATTTTTTCCTCTCACTAATCTATAAAAAGACATTGTATACAAATGTTATTTTCTCTGCCAGAAATGCATTCCTAGGCCATAATAAAGGCTTTTCTGTTGTTGTTCAGTAATTTGGATAATAGTTTCTCCATGAAGTTTCATAACATTTATTTACTACCATAAATGACTGCACCAAGTGGTTTCAGCAGTCAAAACTGGAATGCCTCTGCAATAAGGATTCTTAACTGAATTAATATTGTCAACATTATCCTTAAAATAATTTAAAACAATAACTTTATATGTGTGACACAACCTGGATAGGAAATAAATGCATAGAGCTCTGTGTATAAATCATGTGAAATTTGAATGGAAGAGGCATCAGCTGTGTAGATTCACCTAAGCAAAATGATTTTTCTAGATTTATCAACAGTCTTAGATATAATTATTTCTTATTTGAATCAAGTAGATTGCAGTGGTTGGGGCCAACAGCACTTTTTTTGCTTTATATTCATCGTGCCTCGAGAGTTTTTCTTCCCAAAGAGGATTCAAACTTCTGACAAGTGTTCCTAAACTGCTGTGAGACAAAACACCCAACCTTAATTTCCCAGTGAAGAAGAAGCAGCAGGGCACATTGCCTTATTCTTATCTGGGCAGATCGTAAGAACAGCAGCTGTCTGAAGTCTTCCCCTTTGTGCATGGGCTTGCACATCTTTTGGCATAACTGGTCCTTACCCATGAGCGTGGTTTCTGTGCAATTCCTCAGCTGCATACCAGGCATAGCTGGTGGGAAGTGTTGGCTGTAGGAGCTCCCAGAACAGGAGGGAAATGGCATTTTCTTATAGCTCCGTGGTCAACCCTAATAGTTAAGGTGTAATGGAAGTGAATTTGAGGGGACTATTCCTCTCACGTGGTTTGGGAAGTGTGGGAAAGAGAGGGAGAGGTGTAGCTGGGTAACAGAAAGCTGGAGGGTCTGGTACCAGCAAGGCTGAAATCTTCTGAGCTGGAATCAGCACTTACACAGCTAACCTTTGGGTTAAGCACATGTGACCCAGTTTGTGTGTATCTGCTGTAATTGCTGTTTGCAAGGATATTTCAATTTTGTTTTGCTAGTCCTCATTTGTATGTAACCCATAGGGAAGATGGTATAATGAGCAGTGCTATGCCCTCCTGTCTTGACTCAGATAATTGCAAGGAAAGCAATGAGGGTTCATCCATCCATCTCTCACTCTTGTCATGTATTGCTCAAAAAAGGCTTCTGCATGCCAGTCTAGCTGAAATTCTTCTTTTTCTTTTATTTTTTAATTTACTTTGTTTCCTGAGCATCTTTCCTTTACATCCTGCTTGTGGTTTGCATTGCTGTCATTGCATGTAGTAAGTAATGATCACAAAACCTGACAATGACAGTGGTGTCTAAAATAAAGATGATGCCTGCTCAATATGTTTTTGGGGGGGTCTGTTGTGTTTTACTACTTTCTGGTGGTGCTCATTTCATCTGAAAGATGAATCACTTGCTGATAAATTTATTAGTCTTGATTTTTTTTCAAGTGGTGCTGAGCATCATCCCCTTTCAATCACATGAAATTTGAAGTTTAAATAGAGCTCAGGAAGCACGGTGAAGCAAGGATTTAACAAGTAGAGTCTTGGGGACTCTCTGCTGTGAGACAAGAAAAAAAATGAGGAGAAAATACCCTAAACTTGTGCTGCCTGTGGAGGCACCATAAGGAGTTTATTGGGGGAGGAGGGGGGTGTCTGTGAATGTGTCAGAGGAGCCCTCTGCTCTGCAACAGCTGCTTCAGACTTGGAATTCAGGTAACAGAGTTCAAGTTAGGCTTAGTCTGTCTCTGTTTTTCCAAATACTTAATGCAACCCATAGCTAGAAATATTGTGAATATCATCACGTATCTCTCACAAAGACACTTTTTTTTTTAGCTGGAAGCATAACTGATTTCAAAGTTATTGGAAGATGAATGTCTTATTTCAAGGGAGTTTTCTTGAATAAAGTTTTTCCTTGATTCTCATCTGTAGACATATTTGCCACAGTTTTTGTTTTTGGGTTAGTTCAATAATACCGTTCCCCAAAGAGCTTTCCTTAAATTAGATCTTGATTTTAAATAACTTCACGGGGGCTCATCATTTCTGTGAGTGGCTTTTAGGCACTGTGAAGCCCTAAAGGGCTGTGAAGAACCAGATCCCTTTGCACTCCCTTCCATCTTCCCATCTACATCAGTGGCTGCTGGCGCTCGAAGCAGAATTATTCCGCTGAGTCCTGAAAGTGGGTTAGGATGATATTTTTCACAAGCTTCCTTGGAGGGAGTTTTAGATGTGCAAATCCCAGTGAACTATCAGCTCAGTAAAATGTCACCAAGACATCAGACAAATGGAGATGACTCCCTTTGCTTCCTCTTGGAAAGTTTTGGAAATTGGAAAAAGATCTGGCAGTGTCAAGAGAGGTCAGGGAGCGTGTGTAAAGCATTACTGTGTGCACATCCAGCTCAGTGCTGCTCTGAAAATTTCCACTGGGACAACATGTTTTTTTTACTTTGTCATTCCTGGGCAATTGGAATATGAAAATAAAAAGGAATGTCACTTAAATAGGGCCACTTTGTAATTTCTTGCATAATTTTATGCACGGAAAGAATGACATAATGACCTTGATTATGGCACTGAGGGATGATAGGCAGTTTAGAGCCTTTCTCAGAGGATGGCAACAGATACAAGTCTGGCTTAAGCAGGCAGCTCTACTGTTTTTATCTTGGTGCTATTGTGTTTATTGTACAAATGCTTTTAATATATTTTAGTGAAGAAAGTTAAGGTTTTAAGAAACAAGGCATGGTAAATAAGAAGGTCATTTCCACTTTCACGAGATTATTGTCAAATCAGGTCTGTAGTCTGATACTGATGTATGTCTGCATTTATATCAGATATCTATCTCATAGCAGTCTGATAGCAATGTAAACTATTGGAAAACTTTATAGATTTTAAAATAGGCTTTGGATCTTATCCTTGATATCGACGAAAGCACAAGTCACTTAGGGTCACATCCTTGGAAAACCTAAGATATCCTAATTTCTACCTAAATACCTTACCTTCTGGATGCTAAATACACTGAATTGAATTTACATCTATTTTCACTTTACTTCACACTGGTGAAGAATCAAGTCTTTTCTTAGCTGTAGTTTTCATTTAAAGTTACTTCTAAAACGAAAAATTGCAAAATTCTGAAGTTCAGGCTTGTTTAACACACCTGAAGACAAATAACATAAGAAAAGCCATCAAATAATACATTTCCACAGACACTGAAAAACTTTTTTCTTTTCTTTTTATTTTTTTTTTTTTTACCAGAAGGAAGCATTTTATTAGAGAGAGCAGTGAAAACTTTTGATCACTGAAACTTTTAAGGCCTTTTGATTCATACTAAGTTAGGATCTTACTCCAATCAACCACACAAGGGTTCAGGTGCTGTAAATTTGCAGTGTTACTGATGTCCTTTTCCTTATATTAAATCTTTAATCCTATGTGCAGCATGGATGTGTGCACACATGCAGATCTGCTTCAGTAGCTGTGCAGAATCTAGAGAAATACTTACCCACTTTTCTATGAGTTGTGGAGTGCTGCATTCTGTACAGACAAAATGATGCAGTCACTTTTCTTATTTCCAAAATTATTAGTCACCTGGGCTCACAAGAACACCTGTTGGCTGTGTAAATTTACCAATCCAAATACCCTTTCTGTGATGAAAATATTCTCATTGTGATGCCTCCTACCCCATACGTCTCATTTTCCTCAGCTTCACAAGGATATTGTCCTCTTGGAACTCACTTGTGTGAGTTCCTATCTAACAAGTAAATGTCAGAGACAGTGGGGTCTACAAAGCTAAAAACTATCATCCCAAAAGCAGCCCTGTGATGTCGCAGTGTCTGGACTCTTCCTTTTAGCAGCACAAAAGGCACATTAGCACCTGAGAATAAAAACAATCAGTTTCACAGTTCTGCATGTAACTGTAATGGGGCATCAGTCTACTTTTATTTATTAGTAAAATAATGTACAGATGTGGTCAGTTAAACTGCATCCTCTCCCAACGCTCCTGCAACACAAAACCCAGAAAACTCTTTCAAGTAACTATTTTAAATGAAACCCACCAGCTTTGTTGCATTTTCCAACTACCTGCAAAACCAGCACAAAGCCCTTATTAATAGACTAAATGCTGAGTGAATGTCCTGAGCTAAGTTGTAGTGTGCTGAAAGCTGATCTGGTTGTTCTTGCTGAGAGCTTTTGAGTAATGAGACCTTTGGAAAAAGATTTGATCTTTTCCTGTAAGGTGTCTGAACCAGACAGTGAGGTGTTTTGATAATCATTCCTCTCATCTCCAGCATAATCTTTTGTGCCCTGTTAGTGCAACATCACAAAACGTTTTTTTGTTTTGTTGGTTTTTTTTTTTCCACCAGTGGCTTTAAAAATGGTTTTGCTGTTATTTTGCAGTTTAATTTCCAAAGTCAGAAGCTTTTCATTAGCAGGGCTTCCCATGACATTAGTTAGGTCGGTTACATTGTAGAAAATTGCAGCAGTAAATATCTACTAGGTATACAGGTTTTTGTAATCAGTCCCTGACAACATCTGTCAAAACAATAGGGGAAAATCCTGGCTTGCTTTGTCAGTACAGAATGGGACTGTTTGTTTATTCAGCAGAAGAAATAAAGCATATTGAGAAGAGGCCAAAAGTGTCACACTGGCTCAGTTATGGAGACTTCCAGCTTACAGCTACAGGATATTTTAGTTCCAGCGTTCCACACCAATAATAAACAATCTTTATGGGAACCATCAAATCATAAAAATGAGACCATGAATTGGGAGCTAAGCATATATTTTTTGATCTGTTGTATCTTATAGTTTACATTAGGGCAAATCTCAAGACTGGGAAGAGGCAGGTTCTGTATCACAGCATTTCAAATAAATGTTTGCCAGCTATGTGAGATACTATCAATAATTCATCACTGTAGTTCTTCCAAGATGGTCTGTTGATACAAACTGTCAGAGCACATGGTAATAATATGAACATTTATGTGATTTACAGACTTACAAAATAGCAAATAACTAGAAATTTCTTCAACTGACAGTATGCATAGGCTCTTGAACGTCAGAAATAGCATGTTTGACAGCTGCAGCATGTATAAATCTCAGCTGACTGTTTAAAGTGTTCTCTGGGTATAAGTACATGCACTTAAAGTGGCATCTTCATAGTCCATTCCCAATATCTGATTGACAGATTGTATTTTATGTAATTGTGCATTTTCTTTTGTTTTTATTAACTCTTTAATCCCCTGAGGTGCTCAGTAGCTTCAGTGTACTGCTTCTGTATCTTGGGGAACAGAATTGGTAGAGCTCAAAACATGGATGTCTCCCTGCCATGGATTGTCACCCGGGCAATGTCCTGGAAATTGTGTTGCAGAATTTGTTTTTTACAATTTTTGTGTGTGCTCTTGTTCAGTAAGAAACTTAGAAATTATGGCTCGTGCTGTAATTTATTTTTATGTCTTGACAAAATTCATGTGAGAAGATTGAAATTACCTGAATACATGCCAGTAGCAATGGAAAGAGATTCCTCATGTTTCAGCTTAATTCCCATCTTTGCACCAGCCTTGGTCCTGGAGCTGTTCAGGTCTGTATGGTGCAATAAAGCAGTGTATTGACAACAAACTGAAGTTGTTCCTATTTGTCCAACCTTTGACTGCTGAAGACTGATCTTTTAGCAAATTAGGTTAATCTTGAACTGGCTCAATACTCATCAGACCCTACATATAGCCAGCCCATGAATGTGTGATTGAGAATGTGAGATTAGAAAATGTATTTACACTAAGAAGAGGGAGGACCAGTGGCTTTTTTGATCATCTTTTCTCTTGCATACTCTAAGGGTAGAACTAGGTACATTCCTCTTTCTAGCATCAGATGGAGTGCTATCGAGGCAGAGGACCTATCCCTTGAACCTGTGTGTTTTAAGGATACTTAGCAGCTTAAAGCACTGTAAAAGAGCAGCATTTCTATGGTGAGGGTAGTTCCATTCTTCCCAGCAGAATGTCTGCCAAGTGCTATCATTTGTACTTGAGTAAGAATAAAGAGAAATGGGAGTAGGGGGCAATCTCTGGCATTCAATTAAGGTAGGAGAAGGGGTGATACATAGGGTTTCCCCTTGTTTTCCTCTCTTGACCCATATTATCTTATGAGGGCACTTGTATTTAGGTAAGGGACTGAAAGCTGTAAATAATGGATAGATTTCTGATAGGGTCCAAAACTTTAAAGACAATCAGTGCAAAAGAATTGTCTACTACAATCTTCTTCAGTGGATGCTGGTGGAGCAACATTCATACATTTTTCTCAGTGTACATAGCGATTTGATTTTTGTGTGAGAGAAGTTCAATAGCTTTATCTCAAATCACATAGCAGCTTTTTTCCTGGTTACACACTTGACTGTAGCTTCATTTTAATCTACGACAGCTGAGGTTGCCAGTCTAGTCCTACCCCACTGTTCATCATGGGTTCCTCTTCCTCCCCTTCTTTTCAGTGTCCTGTGACTGCATGGCCACAGGGTGATTCCATGCAGTGTAGGTGTGTGTGTATCTCTAGAGAGAGAGATTGTGCTGATGTGTGAGCTGCAGGGCTGATTTCCATCTGGGAGGTGAGCTGAAGCACCCCTGGGCTGTGTGACAGGGCACAGGACAGGAGGTCGGGGGGCATTCACAGGGTAACACAATGTCTTTCGTTAGAAGAGACCTCCAAGATCATCCAGTCCAACATTTGACCAGCACTGTAAGTTCACCACTAAGCCATGTCCCTAAGGGCCAGGTCCACACACCTTTTAAATACTTCCAGGGATGGTGACTCCACCACTGCTCTGGGCAGACTATGCCAACGTCTGACAACCCTTTCAGAAAAAAAAAAAAAAGTTTCCTAATATCCAGCTTAGACCTCCCCTGGTGTAGCTTACATCCATTCCTGGGGTGGGGAGAAGGATCCTGGCTCCTGTCAGCTCTGGGCCCGTGAAGCTGCCACGTGAGTGAGCGTGAAACAGCTGCCATGCAAATTGTTCCTGTGGTGTTGTCCTGAAACAAAACTGGTTTTGTAATCCCTCTGCAGTGTGCCATGGCTGAAGTGTTTGTCTGCCATTCCCTGAAGGCTGAGAGATTGGCTGTCTGAGACAGGACTGCAGGATAGGGATCAGCTGCAAGCAGAACATGACTGACCCCTGTGGTTTTGGGTCTGGTTTGGGGATGCTCTTTGTGGATGCTCTTGGTGTGGTGCAGCTTGTGGTGCACTCAGCCAAGGTAAAGGCTGGTAAATCCCTCCCATTGCCATTGATGGGCTTTGGATCAGGCTTTTTATTGTGGGGTTAAAGTTATGGACAAGAGGCAGTTTCTGAAGAGCTTTAGGAAAGGTCTGCTAAATAAATCCATTGCATTGCTGTTCAATTTATTGTAGTCTGTTAGTATCTTGGTTTTAAATGTGTTCTAGATAGGAAAAAAGAATAGATCTCTGTTTGGGATGGTTGAGGAGAAAGCAGTAGGACTGAAGGCAAAATCTTCAGCTGCTATGGGAGTTTGCAAAAAAGCCCCAAGAACTGGACCTCAATGTTTATTAAAAAGCTGGTTGCTCATTGAAGCTGCCTCTGGGAAATGCTATTCATTTCAGTGTCAGGCTAAGAGGAATAACAGAATCTCCAGGTGGTTGTCTCAGGCTTTACATAGGTTGAAGGTTTATATTCTGTTCATGTTTTGATAAATCTTGTTTCCAGGCATAAGGTGTAGAAACTTTTAATTCAAGCTTATATTCTAGATCAAGGGACAAGTGTAGAAGTAAGGTGTGGACACTTTGTTGTGTAATTCCCAGGCAGAAAGAAAAAATCACCTTAAAGTCAGTGCAAAGCTGAGGTGACTGAGTAGACCACTTGAGCTTTCATGAGTACTCAGGTGGAAGATATTCTAGGGGAACATCCATCTCTGAGAATTGTCTCTGCTGCTCCCTTGCTCCCAACAACACCTGTGTTGTTTTCCTCAAAAATATTTCCAGAATGTGCCATCTCCAGGGCCACTTTCTTTTCCACAGGTACCCATAGAAAATGAGTACTTTATGCTCAGAAGACATGGCATTAATCATTCCAAGGTGGCTTCTTGGCATGTTCTGGAGAAGCCAGGCACTACCCAGCTGGGCTGGAAGCTGTTAAATCTGAAAGGCAGCTGCAGGAGGGGCAGCCTGGGAGCTGCACTGCTTCTCCTTTGCTTTGGCACACGTTGGGGCAAATGGTTTTCTAATTCATAGCATTCCTAGCACCAGACAGCACTGCTGCTCCCCAATTCACACAGAATCACAGGATCAGCCATGTTGGAAGGGACCTCTGAGATCACCAAGTCCAACCCTTGATCCACTGCCACTGTGGTTTCCAGACCATGGCACTGAGCGCCACATCAGCATCTTAGAATCATAGAATAGAATCATAGAATTGGCTGGGTTGGAAGGGACCTCAGAGATCATCAAGTCCAACCCTTGATCCACTACAGCTGCAGTTCCCAGCCCATGGCACTGAGTGCCACATCCAGGCTCTTTTTAAATATCTCCAGGGATGGAGAATCCACCCCTTCCCTGGGCAGCCCATTCCAATGTCTGATCACCCTCTCGGTAAAGAAATTCTTTCTCACATCCAACCTAAACCTCCCCTGGCACAACTTGAGACCATGCCCTCTTGTCTTGCTGAGGGTTGCCTGGGAAAAGAGACCAACCCCCACCTGGCTACAATCTCCTTTCAGGGAGTTGTAAAGAGTGATGAGGTCTCTTCTGAGCCACCTCTTCTCCAGCCTGAACACCCCCAGCTCCATCAGCTTCACCTCACAGGACTTATGCTGGAGTCCCTTCAACAGCCTGGTTGCCCTCCTTTGGACCTGCTCCAACACCTCGATCTCCTTCTTGAGCTGAGGGGCCCAGAACTGGACACAGTACTAGAGGTGTGGCCTCACCAGGGGCAGAATCACTTCCCTGGACCTGTTGGCCACATTGTTCCTGATGCAGGCCAGGATGCCATTGGCCTTCTTGGCCATCTGGGCACACTGCTGGCTCATGTTCAGCTTCCTGTCAATCCAGACTCCAAGATCCCTCTCTGTCTGGCTGCTCTCTACTCTGTGCCCAGCCTGGAGCTCCCCATGGGGTTGTTGTAGCCAAAGTGCAGGACCCGGCACTTGGCCTTGTTGAACCTCATCCTGTTGGAATCAGCCCAACTCTCCAGTCTGTCCAGGTCCCTCTGCAGAGCCCTCCTGCCTTCCAGCTGATCCACACTCCCCCCCAGCTTAGTGTCATCTGCAAACTTGCTGATGATGGACTCAATCCCCTCATCTAAATCATCTATAAAGATATTAAACAGAACTGGGCCCAACACTGATCCCTGGGGGACACCACTAGTGACCGGCCGCCAACTGGATGCAGCCCCGTTCAGCACCACTCTCTGGGCCCGGCCCTCCAGCCAGTTCTTAACCCAGCACAGAGTGCTCCTGTCCAAGCTGTGGGCTGACAGCTTTTTCAGGAGAATGCTGTGGGAGACGGTGTCAAAGGCCTTGCTGAAGTCCAGGTAGACCACATCCACAGCCTTCCCCTCATCCACCAGGCAGGTCACCCGATCATAAAAGGAGATCAGGTTGGTCAGACAGGACCTGCCCTTCCCAAACCCGTGCTGTCTGGGTCTAATCCCTTGTCCATCCTGCAGGTGCTGTGTGATTGCCCCCAGGATGATCTGCTCCATAACCCTGCCAGGCACTGAGATCAGGCTGATGGGCCTGTAGTTTCCTGGGTCCTCTTTCTGGTCCTTTTTGTGGATTGGCGTGACATTCGCCAACTTACAGTCATCTGGGATGTCCCTGGTGACCCAAGACTCTTGGTAGATGATAGAGAGAGGCTTGGCAAGCTCTTCTGCCAGTTCCCTCATCACCCTTGGGTGGATCCCATCTGGTCCCATAGACTTTCTTAAAAACCTCCAGGGAGAGAGAAT